>NW_005841975.1:3085209-3129750 GCF_000455745.1 Alligator sinensis | reverse complement strand
GCCCTGTGTATACAGCTACAGGCGCACGCACACACGCCCGTTCAGCGCACAGCTCCCCAGTACACCCAGCTACAACCCGCCCCCCATTTTTGAACAACCGATTAGCGCCCAGTACACGCTAGAACCAAAGACCCTCCAGCACACACACACACACGAGCCTCCAGTACACACGGCTACACACGCATGTACACACACACACACCCTGCTCCTGGAACAAGTGAAGAGCACCCAGTATACACACATGCACTCCTTTGGGGCAGAGCTGGATAGCATCCAGTGCACACAGCTACACACACACCCCCACACCCTGCTCCTGGAACAACCAAAGAGCTGCCAGTACACACAGCTGCGCACACCCCAGACCTTGAACAACTGAAGAGCCCCCACTAAATACAGCTTCACCCCCCACACACTCCTTGAGCCACAAGAGTGCCCAGTGCGCGCACACGCAAACCACTCCTCGAACAACCCAATAACACCCACTAAGTGTGCACACAGGCACTTGGAAACAGCAGAATAGCAGGGCAATACACAGATACACGCAGAGCTTCTTGAACAACTGAACAGCAGCTCCCACACACCCTCCTCCCAGAACAGCAGCTCCCACACACATTGCTCCTTGAACAACCAAACAGCATCCAGTGCACCCGCATCCTGGATCTGCTTAAAAAACTACAAGTGGCCGCAGCACTGCTCTTCCCGCAACAACCTTCCCCCTCCATATAGATATATAAATACATCTTTTCTTCCAACAGATTTATAGGCAGAATGATCTAACGGAATAACCAATTATATCAGGTGTTGGTAACACGTCAAGAAAGCAGAAATGAGAGGCCTCGAACCCTGCATCCACCTTTGGGGTGTCCAATTTTTGTGACTGTGTAATACTGAGATGGCGGTAATTAGTAGGGTGCTATTCTCCTCCGGCCTCCTTTCTTCCTGGTGAAATGAACAGATTTGCCTTTTCTTTTTAAAGGCTGGGGGTTTCATTTGCATTTGTTTTTAATATTCTAGGAAAACACTGTTCCTTCAGACAGTGGGCACTACAAGGGCATGCGTCCCTTTGGGAAAACACTGTTCTTTCAGACAGTGGGGTGGGCACAAAAGGGCATGCGTCCCTCCAGTACACTTTCCTCTTTCACATGATTGCTCAGTCAGGCATCTCTGGGTTTGCACTGTGGTTTGTTGTACCTGGTTGACAACACTGGGTACAACAATGACAGTATGTAGTGACAGTATACCTTATTTCCTCTCCTCGTGCTGCGATGAGGCAGTCTGCTGGCTTGAGAGTTGAACAGTCTGCCTTGCTCCTCCTCTGTGATTTCCCCGAGATCTGTATGAGGTTTTTTTGTCTGATGGTTGAAGTATTGTTCAGCTTGCTTCATTCCTCAGTGCTTTAATGACGCTGATGCCTGGGAGTGGTGTAGGAGCAGTTTACATTTTATTCAGTGGTCATTCCTGGCTGTGCTTTATTATGGGGAGAGAGTGTGCTGCCTTCATTATTCTGATACTGGAAAATAAATGTGGGGTGGGAACAATCCTAGTTCTGCTGCCAAATGAATTCTGTGCTTTAGTGTCTCTCACAGTTTTCCTCTGAAAAGCACAGCTAGCTCTTAAAATATAACCCCAGATGTTGCACTTGAGTAGTAGAATTATATTATTCAATAATTGTAATAGTAGATTAATTGGATTTAATTTATCCAGATTTTACTTCTTTAATAGTTTAAAAAACCCTGCTTGCCTCTTCTTTGATGTTTCCTTAGCTGGTTTGAAATTATCTGAGGGATTTATTATCAGGGGTAGGTACTTTAGTGTGTATTTAATAGCTCTGCTTCCTAACTAAAATATAATCTGCTCTGGGCTTTTTTGAAAAATGAGGTTTCTTTCTTCTCCAAGATGACCGCCAGAGCCCGTGGCCTCCAGCATGTTCCTGGTGGTAGTAAAATTTCTTTGGAGACAATCTTATATTGCCAGAAATATAATCAGGTCATTGTCATATTTCAAAGCTGTAGGCCTACTGAAGTAGATCATCGATAGATCTGGTCAAACAGTTTATTTTAAGTAATTTATCCCTTTGATTCTACTAATTCATTATCTGCAAAAACTCCTTTTTATGAAGTTATATGATATTCAAAATGATTTGATGTCTGGGTTTTTCCCCCCCCCAACTATATCGTTTCTATAGATTGTGCCAAGTGTTTATAACAAATATTCATTTGATTATGAATTTCCCAGACAGAAATTCTAGCCTGAGAGACTGAAAGCAAGCATGGGAAACTGAAGGGACTGAAGAGTAAAAAATATTATGTGGCTGTAGTAACAGTGTCAAAATGAAACAGTAAATCCGGGAAGTGTGGAGTTAAGGTTAAGCTTAAAAGAAACTCAAATATGTTAAGGTATGGAAACTGTGCAGTCCAGGCACACAAGAAACCTTGATTTTGCCCAGCAATGATCCCTTAAAACGCCATTCTGATTAATAAGATGTAGTGTTTGTGGCTGTAGATTACAAAAAATTACTGTGAAGACATATTTTTTGTCAGAGTAATGGCCCATGCACTCTTCCCCACAGGCCATTTCTATACCAACCTGATCCTTAGCATCCATCCTATGCAGAGTTCAGTTGGTTGCAGGACAACTCCAGTGACCTGACGGCTGAGCTTAAGAACCAGGTGCTGTAGGAATGCAAGGGAAGGGGACTGAAACATTGCGGACAAGAGAGGAGGAGGGAGTAGAGCCATCCTGCTTGGTTCTTCCCCACCACCCCCTTCCCACCTGTGAGGATACTGTTACTCTTCCTTCTCCTGCCTCCCTTACTCAAAAATCTCCCTGGCTTGGGCTCCTAATGCCTTCTTCCCCTGGGGTCTCTGGTTGGCTGCTCTTCCTCTAGAAGACGGAGGAGTGAGGAAGGCAGACAATCAGATGAGTTCCCAGGTGTATAACTTTGCATTTGCCATATTATATTTGCATGGACCGAGTCTACAAGCCATCGTGTCTTTTCTATACAACTGCCATCATTATCTACCCATATATCTGGATTGATCTAGGCATTTGATGTAAGTTCTCTTCTGTCTAGGACAGTGCTTCTCAACCTCTTTAGACTCGAGGCACCCCTGGATAGACTCGAGGCACCCCTTGGAAAATGTCAGCTCTTTGTTTTCATTCTATTTTTGTCTACAGAAAAATGAAAGAACCATTTTTTCTGCTGCAAAGAACTCAGAAAGACCACAGCTCTGGGCTGCTATTTGAAACCTCTGAGTTTATCTCGTGAATCATGTTTGTCAACCTAACAATACTAACATTGTGTGGCACCCCGCAACACCCTTGAAAGGATCTCAAGGCACCCCAGGATGTCATGGCACCCTAGTTGAGAATCACTGCTCCAGGATATATTTTAATATTTCTGCCCGCACTCTTGTATACTTCTATTTAACAGGATATTTTCCCCTTTGGACACAAGCCAACCTTGAAACATTGATAAACTACTGCTATCTTGTAAGCAGTTTCTCAGCAAAATAAGGGACAGAATTGTGTTAACTGTATATTTTTATGCCTTGTTTTTCTTTTCTCTTATCTTCTAATTTGTGTTTTTCATGAGACCAATCCTCAGCTTGTCTAATCATACTGAAATATTACTTCCTTGAGTATTGAGTGCAGTTTTAAAACTTTGTCTTTTATTTTGTAAAAAGAAATGGAATATCGAATTTTACTTGGTTTTTAGCAGCCTGAAGATGTATTATTATTTCAGTCAACACATTGCTTTTAAGATGACATTAAAGTTTGGTTTTACCTCAAAGTGCTGGTACAAACATCTTTTTGTAGTTCCATATTTGTGTTGTTAGATGGGGGTGCCTTTCAAACTTCCCAAATTTACACATCAGGATTGTTTTTATTGTTCTTCTGCTGAGCAGTAGAAGCAAAGCTTCTTCCCATTACTGGAGAAATCAGTGCTGCAGAGTCTGAGAATTTCATTAGTGTAACTTCTTTATATTCAAGTTATTCCCTTCCTCAATATACACAGTGGTCAAAGTGTATTCAGGAAAGCCCTTCATTGTTTTGGCTGAGATATCAAAAAGATGCCAGCTCCATGGGAGGAATGGTTATATAAACAGGGCAGTTTGGCTGCTGGAGGCCAGGCAGCAACATTGCCTGGCTGGAGGGCTGCTGAGAACACTCTGGAGGTAAGGGAGGAGCTGTAGGGGATGGTCAGGAGACTCCTGGGCATGACTTAAAACTGCACCCTGCTGGGGTTGGGTGGCCTGGTGGGGCTTTCAGTGGCGCGGGACCCCCAGGAAATGCCAGGCCAGTTACCACCCTGGTGAAAGGCGGGTTGGGGCACCTTAACCCCTAGCCCCCACCACTGGGTGGGTAACCCTGTGTTTGTGAGGGGCCCAGAGGGCAGACCCTGGGAGAGAGCGAGGGGCTAGAGACCGAGCCCGAACAAGAGAGTACCCTTGACTGGCCCATGCTGGGGCCAGGACCAGGAGGGTCAAAAGGGCCAGGGGCCCACCACGAGGGATCCCCAAGAGCTAGGGGCCTGGGGTCCCGACTGGCCTGGAGGTGGGCCAGGGCTGGTAGCCGAAGGGCCTGGGGGGAACACAACCGAGAGGGGAAAATAGGTTTGGGGGGGGTACGTTTGGGGGGGCTAGGTAGCCTGAATGAAGGTGGAGAGGCCGTCTGAGTGGAGGGATCATGGAGGGGTCCTGTTAGGAAGATTCTGGGGCCCAGCGTGGGGGCCGGTGATGTGAACATCCAGATGCCATCTGCGAGGCTTGGGCTGCGGTGTAGGGGAGGAAAGGAGCCGCAGAGAGCGCCCCCTGGCATTGGGGCACCAAAATGGGCAGCCTCCCGCTTAATTGACATCAATCAGTGAATCAATTAACATCAAGGCATGGTGGGCGAGAAGGCAGGCGGTTGGCCCAAGAACAGGTGGGCGGGCCACGGAGATCCTCCCTGAGGAGGCCCCCTGTTACATGCCCTAAGAATTTACTCTAGTTAGACACACTAAGGTAGGGGTAGCCAACCCACAGCACACATGCTGCACATGAAACAGGCAGCTACGGTGTGTGGCCTGTGAATTCTGGATGCTCAGTAAAGGGAGACTTCTAAATGGAGGTAGGGAGAGGAGTAGGATGAGAGCAGGACTCTGCTAGAGGAGTTGGGTAAACCCTTTCCTGGTCCTGCAGTCACTATTGAACTCAGGGCTTTGGATCCTTGCTTGTCATATAAAACTCCAGCAGTTGCAGGGCCGGGGAAGGGTTAACCTAGCTTTGGGTGGTGACACCTCCTCTTGCAGCAGGATCTTGCCATTGCTCTGCCCCCACCTCCATTCCAGCACCCCAGGGTACAGAGACTTCCAGGTACACTGCTGGGGTCCAAGGATCAGAGCAGCATGGGGGTGGGGAGGGCTGTTAATTTGTGGCATGCCTGGCAAAACGGTTGGCTACCAGTGGACTAAGGTTTGGGCGTAGGATGAGTTATTGTGAGGTAAGCTAGGAAGTCAGCTACTTGGCAGTAACTGCCTGCCTGCATGTATGCACTTATCCTCCTTTGATTGAAGAGTGAGTTACCTTGCATTTACTGGGGCATAGGAACATGGACACAGGCAGTTAGGGAAGTGGTCCTTGCTCCTAGCTTGGGTAAATTAAAAAAGAGGTTGGACCTGTCTGGGGTCGTGTGATCCCAGCGTGTGCTCCGACCAGTGGCGGGGGGGTTAGACTAGATGATCTATTTAGGTCCCTTCTGACCCCTAACTACTACGAAACCTGTGGCATAGGCTGCCTCTGTGCGGCAGGCGGCAGATCAGGGAAGGAACGGACAGCATAGTGGCAGATAGAGCAGACAGCAGAAAGCAGAGCAGCAGATTAGGCAGGGAGCCCAAGGTAGGAAGCAGTATGCAGAGCACCAGATTGGACAGAGGAGGGGGATTGGAGTGGCACTTGATGTGTTGCAAGTTTAAGGCAAACAGCAAGCTACCCCATTGTTTGCAACAGCTTCTTCCAAAAGAAATGACCTCAGTAAGATGACATGGCATTTCTTCAAAGACTAAAGATTGCTTGTATTCTAAGGGAAAAATAAATCTTGTAATATCATATAACAGCCCCATCTGGTGTCTCTGACCAGAACATTTTTAATTGGCATATCTGCTAACTCACTCTGGCTGAGCTCACTTCTGTCATCGATCAGGAAGATAATACAAGATTGCTGCTGATAAGTGTATAGGCAACATGCAGATTGGGGGAAGTGGCAAAGAACAGAGCAGTATGGATGCTTGACATCATAGGAACAATTAATCGGCACATTTTAATACAGCTAAACCAAGGCAGTTGATCAAGGAATGGAGGCTGTAGTTACGGAATGGGGAACCACATCTTAGAAAGCTGTGACTGAAAAACTTTAGGCATTACTGTAGATAGCTGACAGAAGAGATTACTGTGGACTGTGGTGGATTCCCCATGGTGGACAGGAGATCTTTCAATATCAGGGGTCTTTCCCAAGACATCCTCAACAAGTCTAGGGCTTCATTTGGTAGATAGCTCTGTGCAGGGATCCCTGGGAGAGATTCCCTGACCAATGTTATAGAGAAGGGAAACCCACGTGTGGGATGTCGAATGGCTGAGGGAGAGCATGAATGAGAGGAAGGAGAGAGAGGATGAGATGCTGGAGGGTCCAGAAAGGCATGGATGATGTAGGCCACTGAGGACCAACCTTTTTGGCAGGCACGCCACAAATTCACTCCTCATCCTTCCTGAGTGCCACTCCAATCCCCCTCCTCTGTCCAATCTGGTGCTCTGCATTCAGATTCCTACCTTGGGCTCCCTGCCTAATCTGCTGCTCTGCTTTCTGCTGTCTGCTCTATCTGCCACTATGCTGTCCGTTCCTTCCCTGATCTGCCGCCTGCCGCACAGAGGCAGCCTATGCCACAGGTTTCATAGTTTCATAGTAGTTAGGGGTCAGAAGGGACCTAAATAGATCATCTAGTCTACCCCCCCCGCCACTGGTCGGAGCACACGCTGGGATCACACGACCCCAGACAGGTCCAACCTCTTTTTAATTTACCCAAGCTAGGAGCAAGGACCACTTCCCTAACAAGTTGGTTCCAGATCCTAGCCACCCTAACAGTGAAATAGTGCCTCCTAATCTCTAACCTGAACCTATTCTCCAGCAGCTTCTGGCCATTGTTCCTCGTCACCCCAGGTGCTGCTGGGGGAAATAGGACCCTTCCTGTTTGCTGCTGATCTCCCCTAACGAATTTGTAGGCAGCCACCAAATCCCCCCTCAGCCTCCGCTTGCTGAGGCTGAACAGGTTCAGGACCCTCAGCCTCTCCTCATAGGGCCTGCCCTTTTGCCCTCCAACCAAGCGGGTGGACCCTCTCAAGGCAGGCCACATGCTTCTTAAAGTGCGGTTGGCTACCCCTCCTGAAGGGGATAGCTGTGCACTCAGGCAGTCTGTTGTCTCACATTGGGGGGAAAAAGCAAGGGAGCACTGGTGATATCTTCCCTGTGGATCCATCCTCTTCTGGCCAGTGCTGGGCATGCCAGAGAGGGTGGCATCACTGCAGACCTTATCTCCTCTGAAGCACAAGTCAGAAATGCAAGTAACCTGTGCAGGGGAGCAAGGGGCAGGGCCCACATGCCTCAGCACATCCTTTTGCGAGCACTATAGCTTTGTGCAGCTACCGTCTTGTTCCCTGTAGTTAGGGTTGAACTGTGCTGTCTTTCCCCAGAAATAGCCCTGCATTCTTCAGTGTGAGTGTTCATTGAGCAGCTATCACCCAGTGTGAGTACAGGTGCCAAGCTCTTACTCTCAAATTTCAGCAACCTGCCTATACAATCTTTGGAGAGCACAGAGATTAACACTATTGCCACCTGCTGGCGCCACAGCTAGGTCACTAGAGCAGGGCAGCTGTTGACCAGGGGGAACTACAAGGAAGATAAGGCTGGTGGAGGCAAAGCCGTTAGCCTGCAGGGTCAGGCCCATCACGAGGCCTGCCATGAATGCAGTCAAACAGCAGGCATTGTACCATGGGTGTCACAAGGCGAGTTAAAGACAGATGCCATGAAAAACAAATTAGTTATTAACGAGTCTGAGGGAGCCTGATCCAGCCATGGGAAAGATGTCAAATGCAATGACTTCAACCTCTGTGTTCCACGCTCGCAAATGTTGCTAGCAGGCCTGGCTTCCATCTGCCATTTCAAAGCTGAAGGAAATACCATTGCTTCTCAGCCCAAGTGTCTCTGCAGTACTTGGAACATGTTGGAGAAATGGGGGAAGGGGGTTTGAGTTGGCCTTTTCTTTTGCACATCCTTTTGATTTATGAAGACTGTCCTGGAATCTGTCTGAAAAGAGAGCCACAAGCTGTCACCTAGCTCAAGGCAGCCTCTCCAGCCAGCTCTCTCTCTCTCTCTCTCTCTCTCTCTCTCTCTCTCTCTCTCTCTCCCCTCCCTGCTAGAGCTGCTCTTGTCCAGCACTGCTGCTCTCACTTCCTATAACTATCTTCTGCTTCTTGAACATGTTGCTGTAATTCCCCAGCCCCCTCACTTTCATTCTTGTACTAGGGAAACCCCCCTTTTTGTTTCTCTGTTAGCTCTTTCTCAGATGATCCTATGCAGCACAGTGCCTCAGGTTGCCACTTCTATTGTTTCAGCCATTTTACTCCATCCTGGCACTTAACTGTATTTCCATTTAGCCAGAATGGAGAGTGGCTAGTGCAGCCACCAGCTTTAGCAAGGCTCTGTGGTTGCCTACAGATCCAGGGCAACATCACCCAGCAGAACAGGGGCAGGCAGCACCCTCTACACTGTGTATCCTTGTCTGCCTCTGCAGGTCCAATATGTTGCACATGGTTGAGAAGGCAGGGAGTTGCACGGCTTGTGCTTCTTGGCTCCACTCCTGAAAACATTCTCAGGCACAGCTCAGACTGCAGGACAGACTGTTTTAAGTTTAAAAAAAAAAAAAAAAAAAAAAAAAAGGAATAAGGCTGGGGGGAAACCATCGAGAGAAATGCACTCTGATTTTTTTTGACATTCCTTGAATGGCCTGTCCTAATCAGTCATGTGCAGGAGAGAGTGTTTCTCAAGGCGCCATCAGGAGCAGCTGTTTTAGAGGCATCCCAAGGTCCTGCACTGCCTGGGGGGGACTCGTGAAAGCAGAGGACTTTCTTTCCTGTGGCGTGCTGCTTCTGTTGCTGTTTTGAGAGAAGCCTGGAGGCCAAGCAGTTAATGGCAGCATCTGCTTCACCGGCAGAGTGCTTTTGCCGGATGGTACCTTAGAAATTCACCACTGCTAAACACAAGATCCCTGCCTCTGAGCACAATGGCCCACTAACCAAAGAGCGATGATGGAAAATAAGGGCGTAAGCCTCCCCATGGGATAGGAACAGTTTGTTTTGCACATCTCGGGAGCTTCTTGCATTCTAGTGAATGGCACCGCTTCTGCTCATCCAAAGCTGCCTCTGAACCTGCTGGCTTCTGACAAGTGACCAAAATTCAGAACGTGTATTTTGTTGTGCAGTTGCTGACAGGTGGGAATGGCCTCTCACTGCAAAGCCTTTGTTTAGCAGATACCTTTTTGCTGTGAGAGCTAAATAGATCAGGTTTAAAAAAGAAATTTGGTAAAAACAAATCCTATTCTGTGAAACCATGCTATTGCAACTGAAAAGCCACCTCTTCTCCCTGGCTCATGAAGAGAAGAGCAGTGGGTAGGACTCAGCCAGCAAGAATGTGTGGTGGGGGTGGATTCATTTCAGTTACACTGACAATATCACCTGTCACTTCAAGCAATCAAACTGGGCTTGACAACCCTGTTTAATACCGTATATTTTTGAAAACCTGTCAAGGATGCCCAGTGGGCCTGGGTGCTTATTTCTCTGCATGTCAATCTCAGGGCTAAACAGGTTATTAGCAGAGGCTTGAATCCTCAGCCTTCAGCTTTGCAGCAAGGATGTCTCCCACATGGGCTACAGGAGTCATGACGGCCTTCCTTGTGGTCACCATCCCAGAGGAGTCTCCCCAATACCGAAGATTGCTCGGAGAGAGGGGGAGATCTAGCCTGTTCTCCCTGAGCTGTTAAATATGGCCTGTCATAAACTCTTTTGTTGGTGAAACTCTTAACCTTCATCTCCTGAACACGGCCAACACTTGGGCTCTTCAGGAAGGCTTGTTTCTTCCTTCCATGGCAATTGGCTGTGTGACACGGGAGGGGCACCTACTGCATTTATTCTGCAGGCTAAATGCATGGTGCACACAAGGCCTCTTTCTCCCTTCCATTCCTCCCAACCCCCTATTTCAGGATCTAACCACAACCCCACCACAACTGCAGTCTGGGCACTATGTGTGATTCCACCTACTAGGTTCACCCATTCCCCCTCACCCATGCCAGTGGCTCTGCATGCCCCTCATGCCCCTACCTTCCATACCCCTATCTATCCCTTTCTCCCCTCATTGGAGATTAATTACAACACGGGTTGTAACCAACCAACACAGGTTCATTGCAGGCAGATCCTGCCTAACCTTGTTTCCTTTTACGACCAGGTCACAAAGTCCTTGTATGTGGGCGCTGAGGTGTGTGTCGTCTACCTGGACTTCAAGGCCTTTGACACCATTTCTCACCCCGTTCTCATAAAAACCTAGGCGACTGCAGCATTGATGCCTACACAGTCAGATGGGTAGCAAATTGGCTTGATGGTCGTACCCATTGAGTGGTGGCGGACGGGTCATTTTTGACCTGGAGGGATGTGGGCAGTGGGCAGTGTGTGCTATTCAACATTTTTATCAGCAACTTGGAGGTGGGCGTGGAAAGCACTCTGTCCAAATTCGCTGATGACACAAAGATGTGGGGAGAAGTGGGCACACTGGAGAGGAGGGATAGAACCCAGCTAGATCTAGACAGGTTACAGAGGTGGGCGGATGAGAATAGGATGGAATTCAACGCAGACAAATGCAAGGTGCTGCATCTAGGGAGAAAGAAAGAAAAAAGCAACACATCTACAGGCTGGGGAACACCCTTCTTGTCAACACAGTGGCTGAAAGCGATCTTGGAGTCATTGTTGACTCCAGGATGGACATAAGCCACCAATGCGAGGAAGCGGTCAGTAAGGCTAACCGCACCTTGCTGTGCTTCTACAGATGCATCACAAGCAGGTCCAGGGAGGTGATCCTTCCCCTCCATGTGGTGCTGGTCAGGCTGCAATTGGAGTACTGCGTCCCGTTCTGGGTGTCACACTTCAGGAGGGATGTGGCTAACCTTGAGAGGGTCCAGAGGAGGGCCACTCGCATGGTCAGGGGGCAGCAGGCCAGGCCCTATGAAGATAGACTAAAGGGCCTGAATCTATTCAGCTTCCACAAAAGAAGACCAAGAGGGGATCTGGTGGCCGTCTATAAACTCACCAAGGGGAACCAGCATAAAATAGGCAAGGCTCTGTTCCCCTGGGCACCACCTGGGATAACAAGGAATAATGGCCACAAATTGATTGAGAGCAGGTTCAGGCTTGATATCAGGAGGCATTACTTTACGGTTAGGGCTGCCAGGCTCTGGAATGGGCTCCCAAGAGAGGTGGTGCTCTCCCCTACCTTGGGGGTCTTCAAGAGGAGGTTAGATAGATATCTGGCTGGGGTATTATGATCCCAGCACTTGTTCCTGCCCAGGGCAGGGGATCAGACTTAATGGGGGTTCAGGTCCCTTTCGACCCTAGAAACTATGAAACATTTCCATTGAGCCTCAATGGAGAGTGGCTAGCACAGCCATCAGCTACAAGTTCTGTAACTGCCTACAGGTCAAAGGCAACATCTCCCATCAGAACAGTGCCAGGCAGTGCACTCTGCACCATGTATCCTTGTCTGCCCATGTAGACAAGATAGGCTGCACATGGCTGAGAGGCAGGGGGTTACATGCTTCTCAGCTCCAACCCTAAAGCCACTCTCAGGCACAGCCCAGACTGCAGGACTGACTGCCTGTTCAGGACGACTTCTCTGTCCGTGCCAAAGGCTCTGGACATCTGCCAAGTCAGAGTTCCCCATTCTTTTCCTTTGCATCAGGGAGCTTTCTCTGTGCTATGCTAGAACCCCATTTCCTCGCTGTCCTTAATTCCTTTCTTCCAAGGGTGTTACAATGACATGCCATCTAGCTAAGCATAAGAAGAGAACCCACTCCATTCTTAGCTAACAATTAATTCCCTGCTACTTTAGAGTTCTGAGAATGTAGTCTTTGCTGAATTTCAGCATGAATTAAATCAGTGTTCTGCTATACCCGAACAGAAAGAGATTTTTTTTCGTGCAGAATGTCCATTCAGTTTTGAACCAATCCTATGACAGCTATGACATTATATGAAAAATTTGGACTAAAATTAATATCGTAAGACTTCCAGCTCAGTGAAAAAAGGATCAGACTTGGTTTCTACAATGCTGCAGAGATCTAACATGTACTCCAACCCTTAACACTTGTTTTCATGCATGTTTTATCATTATTGCAGTGTTAATTTTTTTTTTTTTGCAAACAGTGCTTAATTTTGGAACTACACTGCTCTTAGTTTTGAGACATAAATTCTTTTGAAATGCTGTTGTAAACAGTTTCTCCAATCTTCCTACCGAGAGTCAATTCTTAGGGTAGAACTCGTTCTAAGAAGACCTCAACCTGTATTTTGGTTGAGGGGATTGTCTGCATGCTGTTTGTGGCCACCTCTGTTCAAGACATGTGGGTATAAAGTGTAAATGAATGTGTTACATTATGAAAACACGACACAGGCTCTGTATCACTAATTACTCTTCCAACAGGAAATAGAGCTGCTACCACAGGACAAAGAAGTGACTGGAACATGTGGAAGCAAAAATGCTGACAGCTACAGTAATACAATAACTGTGAAGACAGAAAGCAAGAATCATTTTATTACAATATCAATGAAACAGAAGGTTCGATTTACAAGATGGACTTCCCTGAAACAAGCAGCTGTGCATCCCACTCCCCCTTGGATCAACATGAAGTCCTGATCCTGTGCAGTGCTAAGCTCAAAAAGAAGCAAATGCGAATATTTTTCTTTCTGCTCTTTTGGCCACCTTCCCTACCCGTAGCACTGCTCCTGCCCGCAGAGCTCTGGAGTCCATCTATTTCCCAGTGAGTCCTTTGCCCTCTGCACCACTGCTATGGGTCATATAAGGCATTTTATCCCATATATCAGAGCACACAGAACCCTCTGGCTAGGTCTTTTGGAGGCAGGCAAAATATTGCTGATGAAGGGCAGATAAAAGAATCAGACTTGTAAATTAGAGAAGGCACTTCAGTCTGGGGGAAAAGACAGGAGGGCAGGGGACAGGCTCTGGGAGTAGAAAGCCAGATGCCAAATAGCAGGCATTCACAAGTGAGTTACAGTCAGGTACTTTTCTTCTTTGCAACTGCAAGTGTTTATTCCTGTGATTTTTGGGGTGGGGTAGGTGCCAGGTGCTGGCCCTCACTCTCACACTTGGTTTATATCTCCTCCTGCCCTCTTCCTTCATTATAATTTACTGCCCCTTGCCTGTTTCCTGTAGGAGGGAGAGGTCCATCCCTTCCCAGGTGGCTCTCATCTGGAGCCACTTCCAAACTCTGGCAAGAAGGAGAGAGGACCTGCCATGGCTGCAAGGCAGAGCTGGGTTGGGATGCCTACAGGGAATGGTGGCTGGCTCCATCTCCCCTAACCTGCTTGGAACTGCCTTGCTGGCTATCAAGGGCTGCTCCCTCCCTCAGCAAGAGGGAGAGGCCAGGGGGCTGGCAGTGAAAGATGTGCCTGTGGTCATATGAATGGAGTCAGTCAGGTGAAGTGAGACAGGCCCAGAGTAGTAGCACGAGTGGGCAATGGGGACTCCTAGCAGCATGATCAAGGACAGTGCATCAATTACCATTGATTGGTGCATCTATTCTCTTCAATCTCAAACAATCTTAGGGGCTGAAATTGTTCCATTGGCCTAAGCTACAGAAAGGGCAGTGACATTACTGGTGAGCCTGCTGTGTCTTGCTTTTTACTGGAAAGAGATAGTGCCAGTTACAGTGCTGAGAGGCAACTGTAAGTCGAGTAGGTTATTTTGCAGTCACAGCTTACTGCTGGGCTGTCCCACATGGGACACCCACTCTCTCAGGGGAGGGCTTCCCAGGGCCACCAGCTTCTTCAGAAAAGGGCTCGGCTGCAGTTTGGGAATGTCAGGATGGGCCTCAGAATATTTCTGCAGCCTTGACAGGACATGGGGGAGCCCAATAGTAGAGGCATGGAACATAGGTCCACCCCTGTGCGTTGGCCACCCATAGCCATAGATATAGATGACATCAATGTCCTCTGGGGCAGATGCTGTCCCATCCGCTAAGATCTGAAAGCCCTCATTAATGAGGGCATACAGACAGCGCTCCAGGATCTCCTCCTGGTCTACAAAGCGGGCTTTAATACCATGGGTTTCTCTATACTCAGACAAGAAGCTGTACAGCCAGGGATCTGGATTAGCTGTCCTACCCCCAGGTTTCTCATACAAGTACCAGCCCTTTCCTGCCTTCTGGCCATACCTTCCCTGCTCACACAAGAAATCAGGCAGGGGGCTATATCTCCTGCTCCCACGTTGGCGAGCAGGAGTTCCTGGAGCCAGTTTTGGTCCAGTCAGGCCTTGCCCCTTTCGAGATCTCCAGCCCACGTCAAGCCCAGCAAGATCTAACATTCGAAAAGGGCCCATATGAAAGCCAAATCCCTCTACAGCCTGGTCTACTTCTTCCGGCTTACAACCTTCCTCTAGAAGGAAAATTGCCTGTTCTACATAAGGAGCCATCATTCTGTTCCCAACAAACCCAAAGCAATTCCCTACTAAGACCCCAACTTTGTTTAAGGTCTTGGCCAGACTCATGGCTGTGGCAATGGTGGTGGGGGATGTGTGACGACCGTGGATTACTTCCAGTAGCTTCATGACATGAGCAGGTGAGAAGAAGTGAGTGCCAATGACTTGGTGAGGATGGCTAGTGACTGCAGCAATTTCATCAATATCCAACGCTGAAGTATTAGTGCACAGGAAGACCTCTGGCTTACAGATGGTTGACAGCTTCCGGAAGATCTCCTTCTTCAGTGCCATGTCCTCAAACGCTGCCTCAATAACTAAGTCTACATCCCGCAATGCACCAAAGTCAAGAGTGAACTGGAGACAAGCAGGGTCACAGATGTCCTGGCTTTGGCCACTCTGCTGCATTTTTGAAGCCTCCCATTGCAGAAGAGATGTCACGGCTTCTCTTCCAACGTCCAGTTGTTTCTGGTCCTGCTCTAGGGCTACTACCGACATCTTGGCCTTTACCAGAGAAGTCACAATGCCTCGGCCCATTGTTCCCAGCCCTAGTGAAAAATACAACAGAGAAGTGGAGTCTGTAAGTGTTAGGAGTTATTAAACAGCTGTAAACAGTGGCTCCTTTGGTACTTCTGCTTTGGAAAGCAATTCTCTGTGAATATTTAACAAGAGAGGCATAGATGAAAAATATTAATGGAACACTAAGAACAAGCAATGCAGATTTTGTTTGACAGAGAAAGATGTAAAAGTCAGCAGCTGTCTGTCCAAGAGTGGAGAACAACAGTGATATCTATCCTAAAGCATGTGTTCCTCAGCGTCATTCATGTCCTCCCCCAGTCACACATTATACATGTGGGGGGTACCAGTTTAGTAGCTGGAGCATGGAAATAGAAGTCAAGGAACTTGGGATTCTAGTCTCAGCTCTGCCACTATTTTCCTGTCTGATCCTGGGCAAGAGGCCTGAGGCTGGCTCAGTTTCCATCTGCATACTGGGGTATTAATCCTTATCTTTGTAACATGTGTGAGATCCTTGATGGGAAGTATTATGTGCAAGCCAGAGAAACACCAGGGGCCCAGTGAAACCTAGAACATGATCTTCCTGGTCCTGCACTAGACAGAGCTTCAAACTCCTTGGCTGTTTGGTTTAGCAGTGCCCTTCCATCCCCCTACTCAGAGCCAGGCAATACCCAGGAAGGGACTGGGCAGCTTGGAGCTGGTCATGGGAAAGACAGCTTCTTGGGTTGTAGGTCTTGGTCTGTTCACAAGGTAAGTGGCTGCACTTTGGCATTATTCATTGGGATAATTAATTTTAAGGGCTACCTGATTGTTTTTCAGAAAGGACTCGTTTGTATCAGTCCAGTTTCAGGTAAATACTTGGCCACTTCACAGAACTGCATCCCACTGGACTTGAGGTGGTGCCCCTGCTGGCATTCTCAATGGGGAGCCAAGAGGGGACTGAACTTGGAGACAGATCTACCATCTTCCCCTTCTCCCCACTGTAGAGCCACTGCTCCCTCAGCAGGGTTAAGACAATGGCCTGGCAGCTTGTGCTTATGCTCCCTTCTTCAGAGAAGAACAGAGCATGTGGAGCAAGATTCAGGGGGTGCAAAGGAAAGACCTTGAGGGAATTTGGCTGACTCCTTCCAAGTAGGTAGGGCTAGCACCTGTGGACTCCTGTGCTCAGGACCTATGCAGAAGTGCCAGGTCCTCCTCTTAACTGCTCCATTACCTCTGTGGTGTCTTCTCCCAGCCTGATGAACTATACAGTGCTGGACCCCGTCTGACCTCAGTCCAACACTTTTCAGGTGTCACTTTAAAAATAAAAGGACAACATAATGAAGGGGATGGATGTGTTCAAGTGGTTGCCAGGTAAGATACATCTCAGGTGCTTTCTTTTACTGTGATGTCATACAAACTCCTCAAAACCTGTCTCTAAGTGGGTTCACCATGGACAAAGCACTTCTCCATTGATAGGGCTGCATGTGGGGATGCCCTAATAGCCAGCCATTTGCAGTAGAGTTAATGCAGATTGTATCTGAGAGTGCTAATTCGCAAACTACCTCCGCTCCCCCTCTGTGGTGTCTTCAAACACATCATATGCACAGACATATGTGAGAGGGGAATGCACACAGGGGAAACTAGATGAATTTAATCAGGCCATCTGCCTCTCTACCCAATGTCCATCTCCCTTTTCTTTTCACCTCTTTTTTCATGTGCACGCTGTGTGGAGTTCCTCAGCTCCAATTCCATGCTACACCTTCCACCTCTTGCACTCCACCAAATAATCCCTCACTATAGTCTCTAGTGGCCCCTTCCTAATAAACCCTCATCCTCCATGCCCCGTCAGCTGTCTTCAGTGCTCTCTATGGTGGATCCTCTTCCTGCAAGCTTGTCCTTCCTTGGCTACCATGCCTCTCTCCTCTCCTGGTTCTCCTACTTCTCTAACTGCTGCTTCGGTATATTCTTCAGAGGATCCTCCTCACCTACACTCGAATGTGTTCTACCAGGCTCAGACTGTGGCTACCTTCCCCTATCCCTTCACCCAGAGCAAAAGTGCTTCTCATTCTCAACTACAAAGTCAGCTATTATCTCTGTACAGAAGACCCACAGATCTACCTCTCTAATCCAGACCCATCTTCTGTCTACACTAAAATCTCAGCCTGTTGCCTTTAACATCTCTTAATGGATGCCCAACCATCAGCTCAAGCTCAGCAGTGCTAAACCCAAGCTGTTAAGCTTCCCCCTTTCCCCTTTCTTAATCACTAGGAACACCATCACCTTGCCAGTCACTCATGTCCATCAGCAGGGCACTATCTTCAGCTTTGCCTCTACATCTTCACAACCAGGCTGTTTCTAACTCTTGCAGGTCCTTTCTGTGTAATATCTCTAACACATGGTGTTATTCACCAACATAGCTAAAACCTCTGTCCAGGCTCTCAAACTCCCCCATCTATTATTGCAATATCTTATTCCCTTGGCTTCACAGATCCAGTCTTGCTCCACTTTCATCCACCCAGGAGGCTGCCACTGAAGATCATTCCGCTAGCTGGGTTTTTGGTTGTAGCCGTGTTGATCTAAGGACATAGGTAGGCAAGGTTCTTTGAGTAGATGTGATATCTTTTATTAGACCATCTGAGTAGTTGGAAAAAAAGTTCTTGGCAAGCTTTTGGGCTCAGTCACCCTTCTGTAGACCAGCAGACTCCCTATGCCTAAAGAAGGGTGACTGTGCCCAAAACCTTGCCAAGAACTTTTTTCCAACTACCCAGTTGGTCTAACAAAAGATACTGCATCTACTCAAAGATTCATTTAGCTGTGATTCTGACCACATCACCCCTCTCTGCATCCCTCCACTAGCTCCTCGTTCACTATCACAGCAAATATAAATGGCTCCACCATCCAAGCCATTCACATGATATTCCCTCCTACTATCATCTCCTGCTCAGTACCAAAATGTCACCTCCTACCTCCAGCTGGCCAATGATGCCAGCATCCCTCACCCACTTGTTACATTTTTAAACAGTCATTTTTTGTGTTCTGTCATGCTTAAGGAAAGGTCCCCCAAACAGCCTCAAAGCTCCTCATTATCCACTTCCAAAGCTCTCCTTTACACTACCCATTGTGAGGATGCCTATCAGTGCTGAATTGCTCTGATCAGTGCCATCTCACTGTTTCCGTGTACCCCCCCCAGTCTGTCTGTATCCACTCAGTGTCTTTTCCTTTTACTTACATTGCAAGCTCATTGTAGAGGGGACTATTTTTTTTCCTTGGTTCATATGGTGCCTTGCACAGTCAAGTCCTGGCCTACGGCCAGGGGCTGCTACGCATAATGGCCATGACAATAGCAACAACAAAAACAACAACAATACCAACAAAACCACATAGAATAAAAGCTGGCACAGTTTAAAAAGCTTTAAAAAAGCAGTCCTGGGAAGCATAGGTGGACTTTGAATCTGAACACAATTAATACCTGAATAAAGCCATAACTAGATAAGAACAGGTCTGCAGTAATTCTATAAAATGATTTTTTTTTTTTTTAAATACAAAGGCCAGCTGATCAGGTTTACGAATGAAAGTCAGTCAGCCAAACAAAGACACACAAACCACGGGGATTAAAAAATTAATCTAAAGCAGCTTCATGGAGAATAACTGAAATTATGTCATCAGTAAAACAAGCTCAAGTCCCAATAACACAGATCAAACAAGGTGGCGCGTTTTCCCCACGAGCAGAAAATCGGTGACTTAACTCTCATCGTGTGTTGCCTGCATGCTCAGGTGCTATACAGAACATTTGCTGTTTTAATGACAAGAACAATGTTTTTGCAAATGCTTCAGTCTCCCAGCCATTTGCTCAAAGGCAGCTGTTTGACTGTGGACCTTTGATTGGTGTCTGACACCAAACTTTTCTTCCATAAGCCCCTTTAGCATATAAGATCTGCAACAGCATAATCAGCAAGTGCTCCTAGAATTAAAAAAAACAACAACCCTGAAATGATTTTAAATGGCTCCAAGTGTCCTTCTGCCCATACACATCTCCTGAATGCAATGGAGGCTTGGAGATGGGTTTGGCACTGGGATTTCGGAGATTCTCTTTTCCCTTCCAGTGGTGAGCCACAAAGACCGCTGGCATTTGGAGATGGTAGGAATGTCATGCACCACTCAGAGCATCCCTTCAAAGCATGGCATCCTCTGGCCCCCACTGCCAACTGTCATTCTGGGCCTGTGTGGTCACTCTCTTCTGTTATTCAGCTCCTCAGCTTAGTCCCACACCTTTTGGGGTAACACTGGGCTTTAATTTGGAAGCAGCAAGACTCAGCATTTCTCTTCAGAGACCCCCCAGCTGCACTGAAGACAAAACACACAACCCCTTTGTAACCGTTTCCACGCTGGGTCCAGGCTAGGTCCAGGCTACAGTGATGACAGATGCTTCCTTTTAACTTAAGACTTCCCAGTGACTGAGCTTTCCCAGCCTCTTTCTAAAAGCAAGCTAAATCCTTAGCAGGTGTGTTGGCAAAAGGAATGACTTGCCTCAAGGTGCATCCATGAGGAATAATTCAGCTCTCATTTACTCCCCTGTCAGAGTTTACATGCCCTGTCACAGACTATCATAGTTGTGGCACTTTGTCCTCTAGGACACAAGCCTACGGATAAGACCCGAGTTTGCCCAATTCAATTTTGACTCAGGATTGTGGGTTCCCAAGTCACTGTCTGATCCTTCAATAACAGGTATGAAATTAGATTTACTAAGCAAGATGGTAAAGGCCAGTAGGAGCCACTGAGTCCTTGCTGTCCTAGAGCTCCAGGATTTTCTTTTCTCCAAAACTGATCCATACAGCAAAGGGCAGACTGAGGAAAAAAAGGACTTCCGATGACACCCTGATTAGATCTGCTTTGGCTGGTGATCCTGGGAAGAGTGTACCAGAAGAAAGGCAGGGAGTCCTCAAGATGTGAGGGGCATCAAGGAGCATGGCGAAAAATAACTTCTACTTGGAGGGGGTAAATGACAGCAAACAGCTCAGATGACAGGGGCCATAGGGGCCTCAGAGCAAGAAAGTGGCAGAGCCATAGGGGCCAACAAGGACACAGTCTGCAGTCTATTGCACCCTTTCACTAGAAGTACATTTGCACTTCCCCAGCAGTGATGTGCTAAGGAATTCAGGTCTGTCTTCTTACTTCCTCTGAGTCATTTTGATTTATAATAAATCAAGCTTTCATCTTCCAGACTGGGGGCTATTTTCAGAGCTGTCCTGGCATCTTTCACACCCAAGGCAGCGCCATCAGCAGCAGACGGAAGCATGCTTCAGAAGCACAAACAGTGTATCAGATCGTTCCCCTTTCAACTCTTTGTCAGCAAATAAAGATTTGTCATACAAATAAAAACCTCTCTTCTCTCCATTTCATTGTGGAGTAAATACCAATGTGACAAATCCATTTGCTGGAGAGCTGAGCAAATAGTAATTATCAGTGCTTGTTGATCAGTTCCACAAGATATTTAGATTGTGAAAAATAATGATTCATTTTAATACCTAATTTATGACATTGTAAACTCAAAGCATAGATGTAGTGACATTATTTTTATATATATATGACAGAGAGAGAGCAAGAGAGAGACAGAGCCACCTATATATCATAGAAATGTGAACTGGGATGAATAGGCACAGAATTATAAGTCAAATTCAAAGCTAAGTTCAAGAGTTCTTTGATTCACAGATTAGCAGGAGTCCATTTGAATCTACACTAAATTCAAGTACTGGAGAAACAATATGTATCTTACGAATACTATGTGAAAGACTTCTGGTAATGCAGAGGGTCTATCTGTGCTTTATGGACTGTGAAAATGTTTCCGACAAAGTCCAGCATGAACAGGTGATACAATGCTTAAATGAATGCAGTAAAGACAAACAAGATCTGCAGTTGATACAGAATCTTCACTGAGACCAAAAAGCATCCATTTGTACTGGAAGCAAGAACTCAGAAACATGCAGCTTCAATAAAAATGTCTGACAGGGACATGTTCTTTCATCAAGGCTGTTAAACATCTACTCTTGAAGCACCATCAAGGACAGCTTGAAAGATAACCAGGCATGCAGGTGAACACGACAAATACAAATAACATCAGATATGCTGACAACTTGGTGTGCAGAGCATCCTCTAAAATAGAGCTGCCACACCCTGTCAATGTGGTCAAAGAGCCCAGCACATAATCCTGAATAAAAATAAATAATGCCCAAAATAAATGTACACCAGGCAAACAAGATAAATGATCCAATACATCCAATAAATGTTGATGGTTGTCAGTAGAGTAAGCTGACAGAAACAAGGGCAGGAAGTGAAAGCTGGAGGGGGGAAAGGGAGGCCAGAGACCTTGGTTCCCACAACAGGAGTGATGGTGGAATGTGGTGGCCAGGTGAGAGCCGAGGGGCCACATGTTATCCCCTCATGGGCTGGATGCAGCCTGGGTGCCACCAACCGGGTAGTCCTGGTCTACGTGATACTTGGATCAAAGCCTGAATTCAGCAGGCAAAATCTACATCTAATTTCACAAAGTGCTATGCTGCCATTAAAGTTAAGATTAAGACTTTTTAATACAACTGAAGTGCTATGTATGTATGGTCAATACTCATTCACAGTGAGTGCTGGACTCTCAAGATGGACACTGAAAGACTTTTCAAGGCTCCTATATTCTGCTTTTAGAGGAATACCAGTATAGGTTTCCCTCGCTTTATGCTGGACATGCATTCCTGGAAAATGGTGCATAACTTGAATTCGCATAAAGAGAACCTACTTTAAAATGTAACAAATAGGGACCCTGTACTGACCCCCAGACCCATTTCTACCACTTTTACAAGACAATTTTGGTACTCACCAATACCAGACAGTGCACACAAACACAGAGCACTATCATAATGGGGATGGCAACTACAGAAATACGTGTCGCAGACAACAAGCAAGGAGCACAGATTCACACAGGAGACTGTATTTTGGTGAGTGCCACACCCACAATGCACTGCACAAAGCAGCTGACTGTGGGCTTCCACCACACTGATCTCATAAGAGTGAATTTACTTCGTATATAACAAATTTTTAGTATAAAAAAGGTCATCGCCTAAGAGCGAATTTCCACGTACAAACCCCGCATAAAGCAAGGAAAACCTGTGTATTGAAAAACAGCAACACTGTGAGAATGCAAGACAGTGAGACATTAAAAAGGATGAAAGCCTTGTTCCATCCATAATTTTTTATGATTCTATGATGGTGGCTTGGGAACAGTTTGACTATATCAAAATCCAGGCAAAAATGCAGTTGTACAGACACATCATACCACAGTGTCAGAGAGGCTCCATGCTGCCATGGATCCTACAGAGATCAGATAGATGGAAAACCACCCAGAGGAAGGAGAAGAACAAGATGACACAATGGACAAGAATGCAGAGAAAAACAAGCCGTGACCATGGTTTGGGACCAAAAGAGGTGGAAGATGTTGCTCAAGAACCTCCAAAATGGAGAGGTCACCTAAATGAGTGAAATGTAAGCTCATTTTTCTAGGAACACAGAATGTAGATCTCATGCTGAGATACTCTCTTGGGAAGCAATGAATGAATAGGACCTGGAAGTCATGGTGGGTAAGCAGCTAAACATGATACTGTCACCAAGAAGACTAATATGATCCTTCATTGTTTAAACAGGGCGACACAGAGTAGGAGTGAGGAGGTTAGGTTTACCTGTCTCAGGCACTGGTGCAACTGCCACTGGAAAGCTGTCTAAGAAATATGTTGAAAAATTGGAGCAGGTAAAGAGAAGAGCCATGAGAAAGATGAAAGGATTGGAGAACTTGCCCTGGAGTGCGACTCAACCATTTAACCTGTGTAGCTTATCACAGAAATGGTGTAGGGGTGATTTTAGCACAGTCTAAAGAGGCGAAGAATATAAGTTTGTTAATAGAGGCCTCTTTAGCCTAGCAGACGTAGGCCTAACAAAATCTGGGGGCTGGAAGGTCAAGGTTGACCAATTCAGATGAGAAATCAGATGCAAAAGTTTAGTAGTGATGGTAACTAACCACAGGGCCAACTTACCAAGACTTGTGGCAGCTCCTCCATCAATGAAAGCTTTTATACTGAGATTGGACTTTTTTTCTTTTGGAAAGATATGGTCTAGTTTAAACACAGCAACTGAACTTGGAGTAGCCCCATTATATGATCAAAATAGCCCCCTCTGCCTATCAGATCTAGGCATTTCCATAGGAGACTGGGTCTCATTTATCTTTGTGGGATTTCTCTCTCAACCAGCAGGGAACTCTAGGTCTAGGCAGTGCTTCCTGTCACTCATTCCTTCCTGCAAAATCATAAAATTAAACCTTTCTGCCAAATTGTGTGTGATAAGTAATATTTATAGGCAACCAATCCTTGCTCAGCCGTCACTCACATGATAAATTGTATATTCTGCTGTTTTCCATAAATGACATAATACCCTTGGAGGGCCTTGTGCCAATTGAAGCACAAGCTTGTTGGTAGAGTCAAGTTAAAAAATAATTACTTAAGCCCAGGGGCCAGTTTTCATGGTAGAGAAAGAAGCTACTGTATACCATAAGCAGACAGCATAAAAGCAGTGGTGACCAAGTAGCTTATTACACATCTAACCAGCGTGTGGAGTGCAGCATATCAAGGGGCAATATAGGTAGATATTTTTTAGAAATCCAAGCAGTGCATCCAAAAGGTTTTATTTTAATTGCTCTTATAACAACTGAAAGAAGACACTAGCTTCCAGGGGTGCAAAGTGGCAAGTATGAATTGCAATGAAATTAAATCTTAAAATGCAGCTGTCAAAACATGTTTTGTATTACTATATCCCTGAGTGACTGTTTACATGCATGCACTGACATAAAAACTAGACTAGAGGGAGGAGAATTTTATACAAATCTATTCAAAATATGGAATTAACTCAGTACAATGCTATTTTAGAAAGAAATAACCCACTTATAAAACAGAGGTGAAGCCATAATTGAACTGATAGGAGTTTATACACTCTCTCAGAGTAGGACCATGACAAAAATAACCCAGCAGTATGCAATGAGTTCTAGCCTCATTTATTTGCCAAGAGAGGTAACAGCAGCTAGTATCAACTATGTGGATAACCTTTTCTTCATAAAATATAGATGTGGGGTGCTTTGTCTTGGGTGCCAGAAGAACTTTACCTACAGGAGCACAGGTATGCATAGTGGATCCATGAAGAGGAAATTTAGGTTGGAGATTAGGAAAAACTTTTTAACTAGGAGTTGGAACAAGCATTGGAACAGGCTACCTAAAAAAGTCATGGAATTTCCATCCCTGGAAATTTTCA
The DNA here is from genome assembly GCF_000455745.1 of Alligator sinensis. Taxonomy (NCBI): domain Eukaryota; kingdom Metazoa; phylum Chordata; order Crocodylia; family Alligatoridae; genus Alligator; species Alligator sinensis. Next base: position 3,105,138 of record NW_005841975.1, on the reverse strand, counting down.
AGAGCAGGTTCAACAGACCCTTGGTTGGGATGGTTTAGTCAAGGATAATCCTGCCTTGAGCAGGGGGCTGAACCAGATGACCTCATGAGGTCCCTTCCAGCTGTACTTTCCTTTGATCCTAAGATTTTAAGAGACATTGATGCCTGTGAGGACTTCAAGTCTGGCCTTTTTCCATCAAGGCTAAAATCTTAGTGGAAGGAATCCTCTGAAAAGAGTCACAAATAAAGTAAGGGGGAAGTCAGGCAGTCAAGTGACTCCAAAGCGGCTCAAAGGAAATTGTTCAAACTCTGCTGGTTTTAGGGAGCTGTGATGGACCCAAGGCCCCTGCAGTTATTATATCACTTCCTTTTCACCTCAGGCAGCTACAATTTTTCTGTTCTCTTTAATACTGGAAGTTGCCTTGGGCACAGGGAGCGGGCAAGCAGGGTGGCTCTCACATCTCCTTACCTATCACAGCTGCTTTCCGGATGGGTTGAGCTGAAGCAGTTTTCCAGGAAGTTCCAGATGGCATTGTCCATTTCTGAACTGCTCTCTCTGCAAAGAAAGCATACTGCTGTGCTTTGGCTTGGCCTGATCCCAACAGGAACTTAAACAGCTCTCTCTCTTTCTGAACCCCCTCTGCAAAAGGCAGTTGCACAGCAGCCTTGATTGCCTGGATGCACATCTCTGGAGAAAGACGCCCGCGAGCTTTTCTTTTCACCTTCACAAGGGCCTCACTGAGAATGGCTTCCATATGCGGCAGATCTGGAACGGGTTTCAGGCTGATTTTGCGTGGTCCTAGTGGCTGGCCTGCATATTGAGAAACAGATACAGACCTGGTAAAAATCTGCTAGGTCCCTGCCTCACGACAGGTGTTTGCCCCTTCTGCTATGGAAAGGCAGTGTGGTCCCCTGTTCTCCTGACATCTAGTCTGGTGGATGAGGACTCCACGTGGCACAGGAGAGCTATTTGTGACCAGTGCTCAAATGCTCAGCAAAGCAATGTCCTAAGGCAACACCTCTCTCAGCTGCAGACAGGCTCTTGTTGCCTACTGGTCACTTATTCTGCAATCTAAGCCACCAGCCATTTAACACATCCTTTCCATCAATCCACTCTACACAACTCCAACATCCATTCCTAATATTGCTTTAGTAATCAGGGTACATTGCACTTTGTTGCCCAGTCAGGGTCCTGGGTCCTCAGGTGTGTATGTGGAAGATTTGGAAGTGTAGCTTGTTTCTGTATTGATTTTGATCTAGCAGCATTAATTTCTCAATGCTCCTTTGGGTCCAACAGGATTGCTTGTCAGTGCATGGGGAAGCAAAGTAGGGGAGTAATGCTCCTGGTGCATGTTACAATTATGCCACAGTTGTGTTAATTGTGCCATAAATGACAAGGATGTTACACATGCACTCAATTTAAAATGCCATAAAATGGCAAACCAGACATAAAAATGTTCCACATACAATGGAGAACATGGCTGGTTTGTTTTATGGCTGGTTTTATGGCTGGTTTGTACAGCTGGTTTTATGGCTGGTTTGTACAGCACCTTATCTTGAATGTGTGGCATACCCACGCACTGGGGCTGTCCAGGGTGGAGGGCCGACAATCACCTGATGGTCAGAATCAGCCCTGAACAGACCCAGGTCTCCAGCTGGTGGTGCTGACAATCTTTAAAGCCCTTGGTGGGGAAAGCCCTTTGGCTCCCCACACTGGGAGCCTCTCATCCCCCATGCTCAACAGCCTTTCTGGAGCTGCTCATCATGGAGGAGTTTGGGTTGGAAGGGGTTTAAACTCTCTGGTGGGGGAAATACTTGAACCTGCCTGGGGCCAACAATCAGCTGATTGTCAGCCCCATGGGTGGGGCTGTAGTCAGTGCAAGGGGAAGCCTTTGATCATGATCCCAGCAAATTGAAAGGGAACGACTGGGATCCAATCTCTAATCCTAAAGTAGCCTCTCCTGCCATGCACACGAGACAGGGTAGGAGCTGTGACTGGGGGCAGGAAATCGGGGATCAGAACCCATTGCACCCCCATAAGAGCTTGTGCCAGGGTCATAAAAGAACAGCTGAGAGGAGTCTGTTGTTCTCTGCCAGCAACTGGCAAATCAAGGAGCCACCCCAATTCATGGAACTCATGACAAGATATAGTGGTTGCCATGGTGATGGCTAAAAGGGATTTGAATGAAGCAAAGTCTGTTGCATTTTAGACACCAACATTCCCTTCATCCCTTTCAAAAACATAATCCAGGGGCCAGTCTTGAGGCCTTTATTTCACCCAGAGGCATAACTAGTCATCTCAGTGCTTCAGGCAGAGATGCTGTTGTGCACCAGAGAGCAAGAGGAGAGGAGGAGCTGAGCACCAGAGAGTGAAAGGCACCCCCTCCAAACAGGTGCCTGGTGCTAGTGTCCTGCTCACCCTGCCCTAGTTATACTACTGCTTAAACCACCATCTGGGGAATCCCAGTGTCCTCAATGGCAGTTTGCTTGCGTAAGGACAGAGGCACAAACAGAACAAGCATCCTGTTAATGCTACAAAGCTTTCACAGGGAGAGTGACATCAGCACAGCACCATGCAAACCATCGGCTAATTAAGTCTCCCAGTGCTCATTGCGTGGAACACAACAGAGCAATTCATGGTGAGCTCCTCGCTAGGCTGCTCTCAGCACATCAGCTGAAGAGCTTATGGGCCTATCCCGGTAGTGATTCCTTGCTCAGTGCTCTGGCATTGACAGAGGCTCTCTGTGGTCTTCCACGCTGTTGCCTTGTCTCCCACAACATCACCCCAGCTATGGATGCACATCTGCTTCAGTGGTGGCAAGTACCCACTCAGCCTTTCTGTTCTCCTGGCACTGTTAGATATGAGAGAGTTGGCTCAACACCCTGAAGGCTCAGAAGAAGGGAAAGGAGCAGTGCAGTGTGGATCCATAAAAGCAGCTCCCCAAGTAGCAGGACAACGGTGGATCCATAACAGTAGCTCCCCAAGTAGCCCGTTCCTCAGATGAGCTCCTTCCCCAGAGACAGCAGAGCCTCTGAGAGAAATGGGATGAATGTAGTGGGATGATTTCCCAGGTATGGGATAAGTCACTAACATCCAGGAACCAGAAGTCTTTAAGTCTAAATGTTTCAACTGAAAACTTTTAAACACAAAAAGAGAAGGTAAAACACCTATGGTGCAAATTGCCACACTTCAGATCTGATTTTATCTGAAGAAAGATTTCTTACAGAGACTAGACATTTTGGTTAAATCTGCTAGCACAAGAGGATTTCACTGAGCCTAAGGTTCATGGTCTCATTTTTAAACCTTCTCCTTTCCCAAATATTTTCACTATAAAAAGGAATCTCTCTGCAATCCTTTAGCTCTAGCTATACCTTGTGAGTTTTCATCTATATCACAAAACAGGAATTTGGGAGTTGGCCTTACATGTGAATCTCATGACTCAATAGAACTGCAATGAGGATAAGACATACTAAGAAATTGTGTGCAACTGTGCTGTTGGTTTGGGAAGGACCTGTGGAAAGAGACAATATTGTACCTGCAGGGAAACATTTAACAAGGGCCTTGGACAGTGACTACCCTGGTAATTAGGGGTATTGAGGGAGAAGACAAAACAACTATAGCCTCTCACAAACAGGAAAAATCTTGAACAAGAAGCAGGACTAGCCCTATGGTCTGATGCCCAAAAATGGAACTGCTATACAGGGGTTCATAATCAGCTCCTAAAAATCAAGCCCCTCCTTTTCAAGCTGGCCAGGAACAGAAACACAAAGAAGTCAATGTATGCTGTCCATCAGCAAGGTAAGTGCTCTGCTTCCTCCTGTTCACCTCTGAGCAGTCCAGAAGGCAGGCTGGCTGAGGGCACTTGGTACATCCCTCTTTGCCTAGAGAGAAAGGCAGTCCCAATGGTGAGCCACAAAGGGAGATTAAAAGGATGCTGAGATATTGGAAGCCTACCCAAAGATGCTGGGGAGGTTACAGAATGCTTGTAACTGTTGCTTAGTGCCTACCTATGGTTGTTACTGTTAAGCACTAAACACCTGCCTACAGTTATCAATGTTTGTATGTGAGATTCCCACAGGCTCTCTGATGCTCAGAACAGACGCATGTGTCTTTGCAAAATTAACACCATTGGCAAACGGTGACTCAGGCATTCCTAGTCATTTCTCTCACCTACAGCCTAACGCCGGCTGAAGCTGCCAAGACCCAAATCTGTCTCAGGTTCTGCTTAGCTCTGAATATGGCCAGCCTCTGAAGTGTATGCTTTCCTACACTGCAGGCAAGACCACATGTGAGTGACAGATGTGGTCAAAGAGAGCAAGAGAACACCAGATCAAGGATAGACTGTTACCACAAAGACGGCAATGAAAAAAGAACAGAGAGAGAAATGTGCTGACCAAATGATCAGCAACCATCGTCTCATACAGGTCAGAGAAGCACGCAGAACATCAGTCATGAAGAGCAATCAAAGCCCAGGTCTGCCCACTGGTACTGTTTGCTACAAGTGCTGATGGCAATTTTCCAATTTTGTGGTGCCATCAGGTGGACAAAACTGCACTGTGCAGCTTTGACTTAGTACTGCAATGATATTTTATAAAGAGCAGCTAATGAAAGAACATTCCACTGGTAAGTGCAGGTTTCCAAAGAATTAACCCCTGCCTGTATTTTTCAATGCTGTTCTCTTCCCTCCTTTATAAGGACACTTTGAAAAATAAAGATGTTTATTTTGGCTGCAAAGGGCAATTTGTCTGAGGTTCACACTGGAGACGGTTTGAAGAACTTATGTTAACTTACCTGATCTGCATCATAACATTCTTGCTTTATTCCTGAATATGTAATTTAAGGTACTGTTCCTGCAGGCACTGTATGGTTACATGTACATTTATCTTTACGTACCCTGAGCTGTATTCGAGTAAATGTGTTTTGCTAGGAGCATTCTGTAAGAATGTTTGATGAAGGACTGTGTAAACTAACAGTGAAGGAAAGCTTGCATGGTATGTCAGTATGAAATCAAAAAGACTGATTTTTAGCCATTAACAGCACTAGCACAGAACAAAGCTTGGGAGGAAAACAGTTTTCAGCTTGATTCTTTGTAACTGATATTCTACCTTTGTCCATCCTTGGCCAAAATCTGACTGAAAATGGAAATTCTAGAAGGGACAACAGCAGACGGCTGTCATGCAGCACTGTAAGAAACTGTCTGCCTTACATGAAAAATAAGTGCTTCACAAAACACTGCTGAAATGAAGTGCTATGTAAAGACAGCAGATTCTAGCCTTGGTGTTTCCCATCCAACTGTGTCACTAGCTCCCTGAAGATGCACGAGTCAGTTGGGAAGAATGTGCTGAAACTGGGGGCCCTGCCACACATTCAAATGACAAGCTGGATAGAAACCAACTATAAAGTTGTTACACATTTTCAAGCACTAACTTTGTAGCTATTTGGCTCTTTTTATAGCTGGATAGCCATATTTTATGGCATGATAATTACTTTGCACATGTGGCCAAACTAAATTTATTTTGTAGTTTACCAGTTAATTGTGCAATATATATATATATGTGTGCCAAGGGCCTGGAGGTTGCATATAAATAAAGAGCAATCCAGTTTCCTGACGGTCGCATTTCTTCTTATGGAGTTAGTAGCACTATGACAGAAGAGAGTGCTAAACTGAAGGTAAGTATCACAGCCCTAAGCTCTCCAGATGGATGCATGGCCCGTGTCCATCCTATTCTTTCAGCATAATCAGGTACCTTGCAGCCAGCTATTTAGTTGGTTTAGCAAAAGATATCACATCTACCCAAAGAAACTCGTCTGCCTATGGCCTTAGACCAATGCGACTACAACCAACAACCCTGCTCATGTTCATTCATTGCAGAATTGTTTTCAACAGCACAGTCATTGCTGCTATTTTCAGTTATTTCCAGCTTCAAGTGAACTTTTCTTCTGGTTGGAAGCATCTCATCAGTCCCTGTGCTAATTTTAATTGGATTTGCAAAATTTTTGATCTTTGTCCATAGATTTGATGACATCTGCATCAGCTACCCAGCCTCTCCAAACACCATTTTTAGTCAGCCTGGCCTTCATCACTCTGACCTACTGCAGAAGATGCGACTACCTTCGCACAGAAGAGAAAATCAGCATAGAAATGCCTGGGAGCTTCACATGATTTCAAATGGCATAGGCAGAAAATCAGAGTGCTTGACAACTCCAGCAAAGTGACCAGAGTGCATTTTATGGTTACATTATCCCTGTTGTCATTTGTAAATACTGGTACAGACCCTACCCAGGGTGTTCATGGGTCTGGAGGACACTTTAGGGAGATCCTGAAGCTTGCTGGAAAGAGTTTGCTAAGAAAAGCAGTAACACGTCTCTTCTCCCCCAATAGATGGAGGAGGGATAAATATGGAATTAGCATCCAAAACAGGCAGATGGAATAAACGAACAGAAGTTTCTTTGTTTTTTGGAGTGTTTTTTTTTTTAGAAACAGCGAAATGCATTAACCCATATATCAGTAGAGTGTTATATTTAGACCGTTCTTAGTTGTTTGAAAAAAAAAAGAGAGTAAAAGAAGGACCCCCCATGCAACTCATTCCTCTCTGTGAACTATGAACACCAAAAACGAACTTAGAAAAAGGCAGAAGTACAGAAAGAGGGGAGAGCATCTATTGCAGGAGATCACCCCTGCCAGAAAACTCTTGGCCAAAATCCAATCCAACGTGAAAATTGCTGCAAGACACTGATCTTGAGGAAGAACCAACAAATTAAATAGCATTAAAAATATGGTGCATGTGATTGTCTAGTCACCCTCTGGAAGATGGTCCCATTGATAGATCTCTTGGCATGAGCCCCCCCTGCCCAGTGGAAATTCCCCTAGCAAAGGGAGTGCAGCAGGAAAAGCAGCTGCAATCTTCTTTGCACTGTGAACAGGTGTACGTAGAAAAGTACCTGCTGCTTATGAAAGGCAGGAGGCAACGGTTGCCAGCACATGACTTTCATGTGCAGAGCTCCAACAGGGTTCCTAACAGGAGATAAACGTACCATCCCAGAGGAGGCACCAAGTGGGAAAGTGGTATAAATTCTCCCTGTCCTCCTGCAAGGTGAATCCTCTTGTGCATACACATCCCTGAACCACCTTCAGTGACTTTGAGCTCATAAACGATCTCTTCACACACCTCCCCTCTCTGCAATCCAGCTTCCCATCAGAATGGCAATGGAACAACAGCTGATGGCGAAAGGAGCAGATAAATGGGCAGTAATGGACAGATTCATGGGGCCATTACATTTGGCTGGGGATCTGCCAGTCCCTCCATTAGAGGAAGGAAATTATTTTACAGCAGCCAGTATTGATTGTGTAGCTGAGCAGCATATAACACCAGCAAGCCGGGTCTTACAACACTTTAGACAGGAAGTGCACTCTATCCTCTTAGCGAACAAATCTCAGCCTTGAGTGGAAGCAGCACTGGACATGGAAGATGACATACTTACCAAGCACAGTGCGTACAGAATCCTTGTTGCTTTTAGTTGCAGCTCTCCAAACCCTCATCTGAATTTGGATGCACTGAAGCTCATCAGTGTTTCCAAGTTCTTCAAAGATACTTCCCAAAAAACAAGGGAATTCAAAATTCAGCAAAGAGGAAGGGAATAGAGATGGTATTTGGAAAAGGGTCACGTTGTTTTCACAGAGGGCTTTGTTCTGTTTCATGCCAGGCAGTCTCTTCCTGGACCTGTAACTCGGTAGAATGAGCTGTCCCTGGCCAATAATATCGTTACCAATGCTGCCTTTCTCTCCTTACCAGAGACTTTACTTGCCAACTCGATGGCTCTCTCAACTGTGTTTTCCTTTATGATTTCATCAATTATGCCCAACTTCAGTGCTTCGGCTGCCAGTACATGTCTTCCTGTAACAGAGAAATAAAGGGGCTCAGTGTCCTGCTCTAAAAGATATTGCTCTGTTCCACCTGATGCAGCTTCCGATTTGGTCAGGCCTGAAGTATGTTCCTGGCAGGGACACAATAGTTATATTGGACAGGGTCATGTGTTCCCAGCTAACCCATTCATTGGCTTTGTCCTAGAGTGGCTAAAGCAGCTATAGTGTAGGTGACACAGAATGAGAAAAATGCAGAGAATCTAGCTGTAAAGACTACTGAAAACCCAGCACCAATTTTCTCAGGTTACACTTAATTTAGAGCATAGTTATACAACTTATTTTTCCCCAGTTGTTTCCACTCAGCTTAGCAGGGTACAGCAGGGACTTTTTGTTTAAACAGCCCCACTATGCCCCAAATATTTCAGTAGTTTGGTTCATAGTCAGAAAAGTAATTCCCTCTGATAAAAAAGCATGAGAATACAAAGCTATTTCTTCCCTCTCTCAGTGAGCCCATTACGCTCCAGCTACTTCTATCCTGACAGTGATACGTCGCTATCTGCCAGCATGTCTGCACCCACATACACACAACAGTGTTTCATGTAGATAGGCCATACAGTGTGCGCAGAGGTAGAGTCAAATATGCAACATATCATCTATTCACACATTTTGTCTTTGTCTAGCTAAAGAGGTAAGACTGTAATTAAGGCTACAGTACTAAAAACTGCCCTTTACTGGGTCAGACAATAGATCCCTCTTATCCAGTATCCTGTGTCCACACAGGGGCAGACAGAGGATGCTGAAAGGGAGAGTGAATTGGGTCTGACCAGAGTTTTTTCCCCTGTGGCTCTCCCACTTGCAGCCTCCAATATTTAAAATTGAGGAAGTTCTGATTCAGAGGCTGTGGTCCTCACTCCAATGCTCAATAGCTACAGATGCCCATTTCCTCCAAGAATGTGACCAACCCCTTTTTGGATCTGGCTAAACTATCAGCTTCCATCACATCTGGTGGCAATGAGTTCCACACTTTAATGACACGCTGGATAAAAAAGACCTTCCTTTTGTTAGTTTTCAACTTACTACCTACTAGTTTCACTTTGTGACCCCCTAATTCTTGCATTGTGAGAGATAGTAATTAATAAATCCCTATTTACTTTCTCTTTGCCATTTACTATTTGTAAACTCCTATCATGCTCTCCTTCAAGCACCTCTTTTCTAAACTGAGCAACCCTGGCTTCTTTAGTCTGTCCTCATCTGGAAGCCCCTTCATACTCCCAGTCATCCTCGGACCTTCTCTAGTTCTTCTATATCCTTTTTGAAGTGTGGGGACTGGAACTGGGCACAATATTCAAGATGTGGATGCAGCATGGATTTATCAAGGGGCATCATGATACTTTCAGTTGTGTTTACAATTCCCTTCTTAATAACCCCTAACTGTAGCAAGCTCAGTCCAATGCCTTCTAAACATCTAGACAGGCTAGGCAAGTTTTTTGATTCAAGTGGCTTAGCCTGTGTGGAAGTACAATTTGCCTTGTCCTGACTAGAGTTTGACTTTCATTAGGTGGAACTGGCTATCATGGTCTCCTTGACATAGACTCACAAAAGATAGGTTCTAGGACTTTACCTGTGGTGATTAGGTCAAGTGCAGCTGGTACCCCAATCAGTCGGGGGAGTCGCTGTGTTCCTTCAGCAGCAGGAAGTATCCCAAGGAGAACCTCTGGAAAACCTACCCGGGCCTACAACAAAAAAAAAGGCAAAGGCTGTGATTAGAGAGCAGTGATTATAAACTGCATCCAGAAGGTGCAAGCAAAACAGACATACACTCACATGCCATTCTACTCCAGGCTGCTGTAGGAGATGCAGAAAGTTTTAAAGCAGCAAATCTGTAACAGGCCTACACGCAACCTCTCACAGCATATTCTACATGCACATGAGCATTTAAAGCAAGGCTGTTGCAAGTCTGCCCCAAAAGTAGGAAGGATTTGGGGATTTGGAGGCTATCATGCTTAGGCATTTGTCCAGAGTTTGATTAAGCTGCTCCCAGATGCAAGTCCTTCCTGTGTTCATTTTGCTCATGTTACTGCTGATCATGTTATTCTGTAGGCCTGCAGGTTTGCAGTTCGGTGATGGAGCTCATTAAAAACTTGCCAATGAGGTTATAGCCTGAATAGATGACAAAAGTGTTTCTCTCTAGCTAACAGCTATTTGCATGTCAGAGAGCTATGGCACATGCATACATACCTAATGGTGGGAGTGAGAAGATAGCAAATCTTAGAGCAAGAGGCAAAGCAATGGGCTACAGCTGGTGCTCAGAGCTCAGCCACAAACCGAAAATGCTGAACCTGGGTGATCACAGCCATCAGGATCACACCGCAGGAGGTGGGAGGGGGTGTTGGCTTGCAGCCAGCATCACCTGCTGAGCAGTAGAGTTTAGGAGGGTTGCAAGTTTGCCCATGGAGCAGAGGAGTGCAAAGGGATGCTGGAGGAATGAAAGGGAGTGCATTCATACAACACCCTGGAATGACTCGGGCAAAACAAATCAAAGAGAAACCTCAGCTAGAATGGCCTAACATTGAAACATTTGGAGGGTACTTATGGCAGTTTAACATCTCTTAACTAATGACTGCTCTTGTTTTAAGTGCCTTTATGCTGGCTTTAAGGTAGTCTGTGCCAATGCCCTTAGGCAGTGTTTGGCCACCTTTAAGAAGCTGCAGGCTGCAACAACTGCACCACTGCTGCTTCTCCCCACCCTTCCTTCCCTTGGCTGCAGTGCTGGGCCCCAGAAGCTGTTGGGGCCAACAGCTTCCAGCTGTGCCCGCAATGCAGCTGAGAGGTGTAGGGGGTAGGTAGGAGCGGAAAGAAGCAGCACAGATGCAGTTTGCAGCTCTCCAGCCTGGTACAGCTGGCCACCAGCTGGAAGCACAGCCAGGGAGCAGGCTGGGGCCAGCAAGTGGTGGAGGTCAAGCCAAAGCCCTCCAGCTCTGCAGGCTGGACCCAACCCATGGGCTAGATATTGCCAATCCCTGCTTTCAGGTATCAATAGCCAACTGCATTCCAAAGGGAAGAGCCACAGAGAAACCCAGATTTCCAGGCACCAGCATGGAAACAGCCAGATGCTGGGATGGGTACACACGTATTAGCCTCACATGACCACAAATACATTCCAGAGAGGACAATTATCTTGCTAGGTATTTAGGACGCGCCTGCCAGGAAGGAATGGTCTTTGAAATCTCCCATGCCTTGCTGCGAATCCTGGTCCCCAGCTGCCAGGGCACCTGCGGTCAAGTGCGATTTCAGAGCAACTGATACATCAGGCTGGCATCTTCTTTGGAAGAAGCAGGGGAACCTATAATAATTTTTTTTTACAAACCAAGAGTGAGATCCCTGGAAGTTAGAGGTTTCCCCTGTTGCAGCTGTGAAGTCTTGTGCAAGGGCAGGTAAAACTAAGTCTTGCACGAATGAGGAGTTGTTCTAGGGGCTAACCCTAGACTGCTCCTTCAGACAAGTAGCAGAACAGTGGGGAGAAACTGAGGTTCTTAGGGGGTTTGTAAAAAAGACCAGTGGACTATCAGGAGGGTAAATTTTCATTCAGCTGATATATGCAAGCCTGCACAGTGCCAGAGAAACACTGCATGGCCAACTGCGTCCAACTACTGGTGACTATGTATAGATTCATAGATGTTAGGGTCGGAAGGGACCTCAATAGATCATCGAGTCCGACCCCCTGCATAAGCAGGAAAGTGCTGGGTCTAGATGACCCCAGCTAGATACTCATCTAACCTCCTCTTGAAGACCCCCAGGGTAGGGAAGAGCACCACCTCCCTTGGGAGCCCGTTCCAGACCCTGGCCATTCGAACTGTGAAGAAGTTCTTCCTAATGTCCAATCTAAATCTGCTCTCTGCTAGCTTGTGGCCATTATTTCTTGTAACCCCCAGGGGCGCCTTGGTGAATAAATACTCACCAATTCCCTTCTGTGCCCCCGTGATGAACTTCTAGGCAGCCACAAGGTCGCCTCTCAACCTTCTCTTGCGGAGGCTGAATAGATCCAGTTTCTCTAGTCTCTCCTCGTAGGGCTTGGTCTGTAGGCCCTTAACCATACGAGTGGCCCTTCTCTGAACCCTCTCCAGGTTATCCGCATCCCTCTTGAAGTGCGGTGCCCAGAATTGCACACAGTACTCCAACTGCGGTCTGACCAGCGCCCGATAGAGAGGAAGTATCACCTCCTTGGACCTATTCGTCATGCATCTGCTGATGCACGATAAAGTGCCATTGGCTTTTTTGATGGCTTCATCACATTGTGGACATTTTTCCTCCCTAGGTGCAGCACTTTGCATTTCTCCTTGTTGAACTGCATTCTGTTGTTTTCTGCCCACTTGTCCAACCTGTCCAGATCTGCTTGCAGCTGTTCCCTGCCCTCCGGCGTGTCCACATCTCCCCATAGCTCTGTGTCATCTGCAAACTTGGACAGAGTACATTTCACTCCCTCGTCCAAGTCGCTGATGAAGACATTAAAGAGTATCAGTCCAAGGACCGAACCCTGTGGGACCCCACTTCCCACACCCTTCCAGGTCAAAACCGACCCATCCACCACGACTCTCTGGGTGCGACCCTCCAGCCAATTCGCCACCCACCGGACTGTGCAGTCATCCAAGTCACAGCCTCTTAACTGGGCAATGCCTTTACACCAACATAACTCAAGCAAGCCAATGAAGTTTTCACTGAGTCTTGGAGACAGATTTGTGACCCAGGGTTTATTTCCCTACCAAATTTTCAGTTCTTACTGCTTTGTTGTGGCCCTAGGGCTGTTCTGTTACAAATATATTATGGGTAAAGCTGGCAGCCAGGCCTCTGGGTTAAGGTGGCTTTAATAATCCCCTCAATTTAACTGATTATAAATTCACAAGATTTTAACTTCCTGGCCTGATTCAGCCTGTGTCAAGTCTGTGCCCCAGGCTAATTTTCCTTTTTTTGTTTCTGAGAAAAGGGTCCAGCCATTTCCTAAAACTTAGGTTAGAGAAAGATCAGTGGTTCTGCCATCTTAAATTTTGCAATAACTTTCTCTTTGAACAAGCTGTAACACCTCCCTATACTGAAATATAGGAATGGAAGAGTAGCCAGATGAAGGCAGTGGCTTTTCCTATTAAAATCTCTTTCTAAGGCTGACTAATAAGTCTCTAGAAAAAACACAAAATTTGCACATGTTCCATACAGCTTTTTAGAGACTTGCCCTTAAAACGCTTCAGTGTTTCATCTATACTGAGGACAGTTGAGCTCCACAGAGCTTTCTACAGGCCAGCTAGACTGAGTGGGCTCCTAGGATAGGCACAGGACTAAAACCCCAGAGAGGAAGCAGGCACAGAAGTAGTATCTGCTGGTTGTAATGGGAACTAGCAAATACCATACAAACAACAGCTCTTATCATTGAGTTATCCCTCAATCCTCTATCTTAGGATGTAGGCAAATGTTTTTCCCCCCCATGTTCTGGAGGGGAACCAGGAGAGCTTAACTCTTTTCCTGGCCATGGCACAGACAATGAAATGCCAGGCAAAACAGTATTATTCATGACTCTGTATGAGGGGGGTGATTCTTGTTGTACAGATAATCTTAATTCTGGCAACTCCTAATCTTTGAAAGCTAGAATGTATTATCACAATTTCCTTTTAACACTGTTTCTGTAAGCAACATGTGTTTATAATGGCAGAAGGGTATTTTTTCACAGTTTTTACTCAAAAATGTTTTGGCCTAAAATAAAAAAAGAAAGCAAAGCAAAAAAAGAAATTAAAAGTGTGCTCCTTAGCTGAAGACAACCATGAACATGTCAGACTTACAACACAGAAATACGCAAGAGCTAACAGCATCTAGAAAAGGTCCTTTTGAACTGAAATGTTAAGGTTGCCTAAGCTATTGATGTCATTGTCCACGTCACCAGTAGTGTACCAAAATCTGCCTGGATTATCGGTTAGAAACTTTGCTATTTCCCCACTAATCCCAATAGTGTGATGGAAAAGACAGTGTTCTGCTGAGATACAGCAAGGCTAGAGGGAGGGGTTAATTAATTGGTGACCCGGTGACCTCAATAAAATGACAAAATGCCCAAAACCCATTAATGCCATTCTTAAGGGAAGGCTGAAGTGTTTAATGATTGGTTTAAAGTCAGCACATTAACAGACAAGCATTTTCACATGGAAGTATTGCTCCAGGGCTGCGTCCTGGTAACTCAGCAGAAGCTAGTGAATGCCCCTCCAGGAACAGGCTGTCTCCAACCGTGCAGATCTAAAAATAACAGTGTAGTACTACAACAGCACTAACACTGCTTAGCATGCATCAGCTTTGATCCTGAACGCCCGGAAATAGAGTGCAGCAGGGAGCCCATGTCAGCTGTGCCTCAGGGCAGGAAAATCATGGGATGAGCACTCAGGCAGCTCTCAGCACTGACCTAGAGTGAGCTGCAAGTGAGCCATACAGGGAAGTGGTGGAAATCAGGTGAAGAATGGGTGTGTCTGAACAGATACTGTGAAGTCCTAGGCATGCAGACGAGGCAGTAAGATGAGAGCCTCTCCTCTGGCCTTACTGTGGCTCCTGGGAAAACCTCAAGGTGCGAGATCACCCTGTTGTACTCCGTGCACCCCTGTACAGAACCTGACCTTGTGTACCTGTGGCCCATTGCTGAACTCTGTTGTTACCATCACATCCTACCTGTGCATGTGCAATCCTGTAATGACAGCCCAGTGCTACTTCCAAGCCTCCTCCCAAAGCCACGCCTTCAATGGCAGCCACCACTGGCTTCTGACTTCTCTCTATCAGAGAGACTGTTTCTGCCAAAGCAGGTCTGTCTCTTGGCTGGAGGGAGGAGAACATTCGAATATCAGCACCTGATGAAACACAGAGGAACTTAGACTGTAAAAAAAACAAACAAAAAAACCCCCACACACACAACAAAAAAACACAGCAGGGAAAGGATTGCCTATCACGCCCCTTCCTTCTAGGCAACTCAACCCAGCTGAAATACCATGGAGTCCAAGTCAGACCTGAACTTGCAAGACAGCAATCCTGATTCCCAGGCTTGTCAAGCAGGTCAAAGATGGTGAAGAAAGGTAAAACTAATCAAACCCCTGCACAGTGTCCAGGACCCTATGTGACAAAACCTATTATTAGCCTTTTCTGTCTTTTGGGGTATAGGCTAAATAACTACAAGTGTGTGCAGTAATCACAAATCAATGTCATGACACTACTGTAATTCCCAAGCAATGGGCTCATTGCAATGGGCTCCGTCCCTTGCCCCTGTTTACAAATACAAAGGAAAATATGTCTTATATTTAGCGTCACCCATTGGGAGCATGAACCATGGGTAAAGAGGTGAAAAAGGATCCTATATGGTCAATTTCTGAGAAACACCACATTAAAGATACATCAGGTTCCTGTAGATGGTGAATGGCTAGAATAATACAAGCATCGAAATACCCCAGACCCTGCTGCTATTACTGAAATACCCCAGACCCAGAACTGCAGAATTTGTCACCAGGATACCTGTAGTGACTGTAACAGGACTTCCATGGGACATCAAAGCAGTGACTCAGTGGGCGCATGCAGGTATGCACTGCAGCTTCTATCATTTACCAGTAAAGTCATATGACCCACAGACTGTTTCTCTGTGGGTCAAATCTTGATCCCATCAGTTAAAGGGAAAAGCTTCCAGAGTCTTCAAAGGGGCAAAGAATAAACAGGAACTCTCCATCCATACCTACCTGAAGAAAAATGCCTTACCTGCAGAAAATTTCCCATTTGCCCCACAAATCACAACAGCTTTCACAGAAGGGTCTGAGTCTGCTTTCTTCACTCCTTGTGCTAAAGCCTGGACGACTGCAGAGCTAAAATAAATCAGAGACTCATTGACTGATACTTAGCCACTCTATGAATCAGAGAGGTTCACATTTCTCATAAATATTAATAGCAGGCCAGGCACAGCAGCATGGTGGAAAGGAGCACCGAGTTCCAGTAAGCTTCTGTAGACCAGCAAATCTATGCTGGATATCTTATGTGATATTCAACCCACACCAGCCACATCTTCCATAGAAATCTGCCCAAGTGAATCCGTGCACCCACAGAGAGTCACACTGAGCTCAAGGGCATGTACTGGTTGTTAAGGTCACACCCAAAGCTACAGTGCCAACAATCCTTGTTAGATATGGGGTGCTCAGCGCTCAGCCTGAGGGCCAGATCCAGCCCTCAGTGCTGTGTAATCCAGTCCATACAGCTCCCTACAGATCTTGTGGGGAGTTCCATGGGCTGTGACTCTGGATGCTAGACTCGGCATGCAGGGTGGCATGGGGCCCAATCCTGCCACATAGGGACTGGGTGTGGGCAGTATTAGACCATCACCTATTTGCTGAAATGCCTTGTAACACATTTATTTCTATGGAAGCAAGTAAGCAAGCCAGCCCAACATGCAATATGGGAAAGACCTTTTTTTTCCAAGGCAATTAAATTACTTTCCAACTTAAACGCTTGCACTCAAAAACAGAAATGGTCCCAAGTAGTTTATAAAAATGAATACCAATCCCTTGACAAGATAAGGAAAATATTTCAAAACCCTGCGGAGAGTTTAAGCCAACAGTTCACGCCCATGGTATGATCTAGATAATTATCAGGCTTTGAGCTGCCACCACTCGTAGAAATTTAATGTTCATGTTCAGGCATCTGGGAGGCTCCTGGTCCTGGGTATGACTTGAAACTGCACCCTGCTGGGAAAGGATGGCCTGGTGGGGCTTCTCATGGTGGGGAAGCTCCCCAGAAATGCCAGGCCAGTTGCCTCCCCGGTAAAAGGCAGGGAGGGGCTCCTTAAAACCCCAGCCCCCACATCCTGGTGGCATACCTTGATTTAGGGCCAGGCACAGGGACCAGGCATACCTTTGGGCACTGGAAGCGCCAGGGAGGGGGTGGGAGTTGGCCCAGAGAGGGTGGGCAGGAGAGTAGCCCCAGAGTGGGGGTAATAGAGCAGGTGTGGCCCACACAAAGTAGGGGCATCTTTACGACCTGAAGGACTGTGCGTAAGGAAGGTGTAGAGTAGGACTGAAGGCCAGTCTGAAGGGCTGCACCAGGGGTTGTGTTGAATAGGGCTGAAGGACAGCCAGAAGGGCAGCACATGGGCCAACCCCCATAAGCATGTGAATATATTGTGAACGTCGCCCAGTGAGGGGCTGGGGGCAGAGTCAGCTCAGTGTTCAGTTAATTGGCTGGTCACTGCCTGGATGAGGGTCGCGGAAGACCCAAGAGGCTGTATGCCAGCCAGCCAAGGTGAGAGTAGGCAAGCCTGATGGCCGCTCAAAGGAGCAGGGCAGAGTGAGTGTTGCCCAGCGAGGGACAGCGTGCAAGACGCCTGGTCAGAAAGGGCAGAGTGGAAGAGGCCCCAGTGAGAGGCGGGAGGGATGAGGGGGACCCCAAATAGGGTAGTGTGCAAGAGGCCCAACAGTGGACTGAGTCTGGCCCTACCTCAGGCCAGAGCTGTAATAGCAAACTAGATGCCATCTGCAAGGCATGGGCCACAGCATAGGGAAGGCATAGAGCCATGGATAGCACCCCTGGCATCGAGGCAGTAAATGGGCAGCCTCCCGCTTGTTAAATCAGAGAATATCAAGTCATGGCAGGTAAGACAGGGCACAGGTAGGCGGGCCAACATGAGACCCGGTCCTGTCTTGCCCCCTGTCACAGCAGCCAAAAAGGTAAGATATGTGGGGCCAGGGGGTGTGTGAACAAAGCTCACTGAAATGGATCCCACCCTAGATGGACAGGGCTCTGCCTCCAGTGGGGCAAGAGACAGCAATCCCACTACTGTCCATCTAATGGCTATCAAATAAAAAGTGTAGTTGAGTCACCATTGGCGAAGGAAGACCAGGAGCACAAACCAGACTCCACCACCTTCTCCTTTCTAGGGTACTGCCCTTCTCACTGAGCCACATTCCCTCCATTTATTGTCCTTCTGGTTGCCCAGTGGGCCAGCTTCACAAGTGAGGCTGGAGAGTGTGTTTGGCAATGCATAGGGGGTTGGAGCACTCAGCTGGGAAGTGGGAGATGCAGGTTCAAACCCCCTTGGAGCAAGGGGTCTCCTGCTTCCTGGGCAAGTGCCGTAACAAGAGACTAAAGGTGGGGTGTCCCCTTCTCCTTTCTACAAGTTACACACCTAAAATCCATGGAAGTAGCTCAAAAAACTATGTGAGCTGTCCAAATGCTACCTCACAGCATCAAAGTGGACCTGAATATGGGCTGTTGGGGCTAGCTTTCTTGATCAAAGGCCACAATGAAAGGTATATGAAATGAAGGAAGGGAGGACCAGCATACAGTACAACCTCCTTATAATGAACCACCACAGGGCCAGGAGAAAAAAAATCATTAAAAGAGGGTGTTTGCTACAGCAGGGTTAGTTAGTTGGCTACACCATAAAGATGTGGGAAAAAAGAAAAGAAAAAAGAATTGGTATTATTAAAAAACAGTGGCTTATTAACAATCAAGATTTATTACAATGAGATTGTAGCGTATTCCAAGATAAGAATTGGAAGAAACAGGGAAGTTTCTGGCCCAAAATGGGAGAGATGCTGTCGCATTTATTTGATGTTTAAGAAATAAGGGAAAGAACAGACTTCTTACAGGAGAAAGGGCCATGACCCCAGAGAAGAGAAATGCAGACTGAATGCTATGACAATGGGGAAACAGCTGACGGGAGAGAGGAAATGAACTGAGAATGTGCAGTTGAGAGAACAAATTAACTATCATGCCAGGGCAATAAGACACCTCATTAGGGATCTGGAGACTGGGTAGAGAAAGTGGCAGGAAGAGGAAAGGTGGATATAGCAGATAAGGAAAGAAAACCATCCCAAATAACAGCAGTGTTTTGCAATATAAGGGGCCCTGTCACATGAAGTGAGCTTTAATCAGGCCAGAAGAGAAGGCTGGTACCAGGGAGCTGGTGCAGAGGGAGAGATGCATGGGGAAGCTGAAGTAGAGTTGTAGTAAAAGGGGAGTGAGCAGTGTGCTCTTGTACACTGGATACCCACCCGAGCCATCCTTAGCTGACCAGCTTCAAACAGCAGCAGCAAACTTGGGCAGCAGAAGAAAAACTGATGACTCAAGCTGTCAGAAGAGGAATGGGGGGCAAAGAAGAGTTTCTGCATCCAGGGGAAATGAGAAGTACCATATTTACTCAACTACAAGACAAGGTTTTTTTCCCTCATTTAATTGCGGGGAGCCCTTCATCTTGGAATCAAGTATGAGGCAGTGGGAGGGGTAAGCAGCTGCTGCCTGTCCCCTGCTGCCTCTGCACCCCTCCATCTCCCCACTGCAGCCTCTTTCCCCCACATCCCCTCCACAGTCTCTCTCCCTGCCTCCCCATCCCACCACTTTATCCTTGCCCCAGCACCAGGAGGCTCAGTCCCCACTCCAGCCTGGGGCATAGAGCAAGATCCCTGCCCACTGCTGTAGCAGCAGTACTGAGCTGGGGCATGCTCTGTGCCCCAAGCTGGAGCTGGGATGGAGCCTGCTGGCATCAGGGCAAAGACAAGGGAGGCACAGGGGGGAGAGCAGAAGCTGTGGGAGGGAGGGGAAGGGGGAGTAAGCAGCAGGGGGCAAAATGCTTGACCTCCCCACACTACCTGCTCCCCCTCACTGCCTGCCACCCTGCAGCAGTGGGGAGATGGGGTGAGAGGACTAATTTAGAATGACCATCCAATAATTAGGTTCTATACATGGAAAATAATGACAAATTTATACATTTTTCAAGTATAGAATGTAATTGTTGGGAGGGGTCATCTTAAATTCAGGGTCGTCTTGTATTGGGGTAAATGTAGATGTTCAGAAAAGAAGGGAGGAAAAAAATCAAGGGGGAAAGACACCCCCACATTGTCATCCACATTCAGTGAAAATGAAAAGTTGCATTAAATGAACGGACACAGAGAGGGTGAGACACATGAGGAAATAAAGTGAGCAGGGAGCAGATGGCCCAGGAAATCCTGGGAAAGAAGCAGGGTTTAGGAAACTGTCCTGAGTACCCAAGCCTTTGTGAACTTGGAGAGAGCATGAAACCAAGGGCAAGAGTCCTC
>NW_005841975.1:3069489-3085178 GCF_000455745.1 Alligator sinensis | reverse complement strand
AATGCCAGTCAGAGAGACTGAAGTCCTCCAGAAAGCAAAGGAAGAAAAGAGAAGGAAAAATCATAAAATTAATGAGAAGGGGCTCAAGAGGCAAGAGATGCTGTGGCTCAGCTGGAAAAGCTGACAGGAAGGCCTAGAGCAGGGAACACTGATCTGTGGTACGTGTGTCACAAGTGACCTAGGCCGTTTGGTGTGTGGCATGTGGTAGAGCAACAGTTTGGGCTGGGGGCACAGGGCAGGGAGCAGAAAGCAGAGCAGCAGGTGAAGGGGGTCAGAGTGGAACTCGGGGAAGGCATGGGGTTTAATCTGTCTGCCACAAAGGTTGGCTCCCGCTGGCCCAGAGTTTCCATATATTCCTGATAGTCTATGCTCCCTCTTCACTCTGCCTATCCCTGGGGAAATTTTGGGATGGGCCACATCCCAGTCCTGTTTCTTTTCAGCCTACTTCTGCCACTTCTTATGGCATGTGACTTTTTTACCTCCCCTTTGCCTCAGGTGACTCCCAGCTCTTCCCATTGTCCTCCCACCATCCCATTCCACACACCAGTCTCCCCCTTTTTCAACATCTCACCACCCTCTGGGACTCATAGGCTTCCTTCCCAAGCCTCTTTCTTTCACTGTATTGCTGCTAATGCTGCCATCCCTCCTCTCAATCAGGCCTGCAGCTAGGACACAGAACAGAGCTTGAGGAAAGGAATGGCAAAGGGAAGCTACCCAGAGACTGATGCTAGCAGAAGCAGCTCAAACAGGGATCTCTGGACACCATCAGAGCATCTACAGCTTTAAGAAGGTATTCCCTTAACTGTCCTGACTATTGGTTTATTTTCACCCTTCCCTAGTTGCCCTTTGGTATCTCTTCTCCTTTCTCATATTTTTCCATGTAGCTAATTTCCCTCCAAGAAAACCCCATCCCAAAACCTTCAAGAATTGCAACGCTAGTGTGACATGCTGCTGACTTTGCTTTTTTTTTTTGGAACTGATTGGGAAGTGCTGTGCACATCTATGGTACATGACAATAAGTAATTAATAAAGTCAGAGGTGACGTTGCTAATAGCTCTCAAAGCTGAAAGGTAACATAATGAAAACAATTCTGTCATGATGCAAGAGAATGGACTTAATGACTCACAAGAAGTCCTCTGAAAGCATATAATTATATGTAGCAGAATATGAAAGCCTTTCTAATTTTAATAAGCTATTTCATATTCTGTGGGATGAATGCACAGTAACAAGCTGTTTTTGTATTAGCCTCTTTGTAACATCAGGTGCTGTGGCTTCTATAAGACGACTCTGCCTCTGGAAAACAAGACCTCAGGCTGTGCCCTGTGGTCCATCCCCTCTCTAATCCCAGCAGGGTGATCAGTCTTATAAAGTTTGCTGTCAGCTGCTTATCCTCTCTACCAGGAGAGCACCATGACAGGTGCAACAAATCCATCCACTGCTGGGAAGGTTAAGTAGAGGACCATAATAAAACATCACTATAATTTGTAAGCATGGTAAAAGACACAAGTACATAATATGATATTCTACAAACATTCAATTATTTCTTCTGAAAACACTGGTTAGACCAAATACGCACAAGCAGAAAGAAAGGCACTCTCAGCAGTTACAACATACTGGGTATGCTCAGAAGCAGAGTAAATAAGGGATTGATTTGGGAGACAGGTTCAGGATCTTACACAAGAAAGCATTTCACAATGACCACACTCTACTCCCTCTACCAAAGCAAGGGTAATCAGCAGGGATTCTGGTTTTCTCTGACAACAAAATCTCCAATTTTTAGGTTAAAAAAAGTAACCCAAAATCCACTTTTTTCCCCATGATTAAAATGAAACACCACACACACACACGCACACACACACGAGTGGTGTTTCATCATGATCATGGAAAAATATGGATTTTGGGTTACTTTTTTAACCTGAAAATTGAGTTTTTTGGGTTTTTTTTTAATCAGAGAAAACCAGGATCCCTGGTGATCAGTCACTTGAGACTGCTCCACTAATGGGCAGTTCTATCCTGATTCCCTGTCTTATCTCCAATTAAACTATTTTCTCCAGGGAATAACTGATTCTCTCCTGTTGCATAAATGTTTCCTTTCCCTTAAACAATTTATTTTTTATTAAATAATTCTGTAAGTATTTGTAGGGACCCAAAGCAGGCAAAGGGATGGAAGTAATGTCAGTCTCTTTATAGCTTCTTGCTTTCATCAGGCATGGACAATATGCTGTTCCCAGGACAGATGATTTGGCCCCACATACAAAGTTCTTAGTCCTTTTTCTCTCACACATGTTTTGTTCATAAATATACAAACCTTATAATGAGGGATCCTAGCATAATTACAAAATCACACAAGATCATCACAACTGAAAATAATAACTTGAGCTTAAAAGGAACAGAAATGACTAGTTTCAGTTATTTGCATAATCAATTTCATTACCTTAATGGAATATTCATGTTATTAACAACAAGAAAATTCTCTATACCTATTTCAATTACAACTCCACCCATTTCACTATATTAAACTGTAATAAACTTAATAAGTTGTGACTGTATAAAATGTCCATAAGGTTGTCAATATGGTTTGATGTCATGGAAGATGTACTGGAATGTAGGTGGTGCATTTTTATATGTGAGCGCTGTTAGCTCAGTGTATGCATTGTCAAATGCATGATAAAGGACCATAACAGGCTCTACTTATTCCTGTTGTGTATAAGGTTTATTAACTGCAATGTTCTTTTCCTACATTTGTAAAAAAAAAAAAAAAAAGTTTTAGCTGTACCAAAATCGTGTTAAAAATGCATAAAGAACAAAGGAGCTTTCTGGTTTTGTTTTTTATGGATTCAAGTCTTGAAGACTTACAGGTTGCCCTTCTCAAAACTTTGGAGGCTGACAGCAAAAGAGTTCCCCTAGTGCACATTCTGGAAGGGAAGTCCAGAAGAACATGAACAAAAGTTGAGCTGTCTTGTGAACCTACTGAGGGACAAAAGACCAGCAGCAAAACTGTACTACTCCCACATGCCTGAGGAAGTGCACAGGTGGATGGGAGTCCTTTCATACAGGTCTCTGAACATTCAAAGAGTTACTTTGCTGCAATGTTCCTAAGCAGCACAGGAGAAGAGAGACTAAGGAGCGAGGCACTTTAGATATTCTCCCTTGGCTTTTGAGCTCTGCAAGAAAGAAGAGCTTCTGATATTCTACAGAAAAGTAGGTAAGCCTTATTCTCATTTAGTAAATCCAAAGCACACATTTTTTAAAGCTATCCTCTTCCTCTAATGCCCTTGAACTTGGAGGAAAGTCAGAACGCTTTTCCCCTAACCCACAAGAAAGAGGTGAGAAAAGCACCAGTCTCTGGGCTGGGTCTGTAGCATTTGTGTAGAGCAACTCACATTAACTTCAAGGTGAAATGCTGGGTTGCAGCAGCGATGGAATTAGACCCCCTCAACTTCTGCTAAATCCACTCCCCCACAAGACTTGGAGCACGGACAAATGTCAAGTTTATACTGATGTAATCAGCATTACATTAGTTTTTAGGAAGTGGCTGAAAGAAGGCATAAACCCTTAAATCAGGGTAATTCTGGTCAAGCCTGCGTATAGTAAGCCCTAAAGGGATCAGCGTAAAACTCCACCTGTGTAAGGTACATTGGTTTAGGTGCTGCCTGTTCAAATCAACCAGGCAGCTGTCCTGGGGCCACCCGCAATAGCCACCTACTATGTGCCCTACCCTGGGATAACTGCATATCTGTCTGTTTCTGATCCCAGTGTAATCATCAGTGCACAAAAAACAATGTGTGTGACTGCTGTGATCATCTGTCCACTCTCTCTAAGCACTTACCTTTCTCACAGCCAGTTCCAAAATTGATAGGCAAAACTGTGTATTTGCACTTGAGAGAGAACAGAATGCTTCACTTGCATGATTTTGCTCTATTTATAAAGAGCAAAAAGAGCATCCATGAGTTCCAGGCAGTGCTGACAAATTAAGTACAAATAACAAAAAGCCCCAACTTCATCCTAAACAATTCCCTGACAAGCAAACCAATACTCAGCATTCAGGGCAAGGGAACAAGCTCTGAAGCCAAAGGGTATCCAAGGAGAGTGTCCTGCTACCTATCGTTATGACCAAGTAATAATTTGGTTTTAAATTAGCACATGCACAGGGTAATAGCTCTATCTCCGTTGGCACCATGAGTAAATCCAGGGGGTGCGCTTGCCACCTCCTTTGGCTGTGCAGTGCAAGTGGGCGAGCTCTCGCTGGCTACAGAACCTAGGGAGTGAAAGGCACTGTTGCCTACTGTCAGCATCCGGGGCACCGAGTTGCCTGCGGAGCCATGACATGGACTCTCTCCTGCCCTCCTAGTGCTCCTTCATCCCCCAGGCAGGGTGCACACCCCAGCCTGAGCTGTCAGCAGTCGGGTTGCTCCCCTCGCATGGCATAAACTAGCCTGTCCAGGAGTGCAGAGGCAGGACTGGGTGGTCTGTCCCATGGCACCTGGGGAGGCCGAGGCTGCACGGCTCCCTGTACCAGGTGGTGCCAACTCAGCTGTCAGGAAGCCCCACACACTACTGACTCTCTTTGTCCCTCACCCCCATTGGAGCTCTGCTCCATACTGTGCCTTGGCCCACCAGTGTCCTGTGCATAGTCCCAACCCATCCCACCACCATGCTCCACTCCTGCAGGTGGCCTGCTTCAAGCACCGTTCCCCAAATCTGGGGGCAGGCAGGGGGAAAGGGGGACAAAGGCACCGGTACTCACACTCGTTGGGTCCAAAGCCTTGCTAAAGCAGTGGCACCAGCAGCCACACTGAGGCCAGAGAACTCACTGCGAATACATTGTACAGCCAAAGTGGGGTGTAACTGCCCCGTACCCCTCAGTGCTTTTCTTTAGACTAAAGGACTCTACTGACTATTTTGTGCACAGTATAAACCCAGTTTTCAAACAGAAATCCAATGTCAAAAACTTTCTAAGAAATGCCTATTTCAACCTCCATAATAGCCAGAGTGAGGAGGAGGGTTCAGCTTAAAGATGCACCAGCAGAGAAAGAGATCATAGCAAATCAAGGCTGGAAGGGACTTCATGAGGTTGTCTAGTCCAAACCTTTGCTTAAAACAGGATCATCCCCGACTAAACCATTCCAATCAAGTGTCTGTTAACCCACTCTTGAAAATTTCCAGGCATGGAGATTTCACTACCTCTTTAGGGAGCCTGTCCCAATGCTTGACCACCAGGTAAAGGCACACTTCGTAGACTGAATCAGACGCATGAGGTCTTATGAACTAAAATTCTTGCTGATCCCCCACCCAAATTTCCTCTGCTGCTGAGGCCACTGCTCCTACTCCTGTCCCCTACAGCCACCGAAACTAGCCCATCTTCAGAAGCTTCACTAATAAGGAGGGCCTAGAGCTGGATTATTCCATTTAAAACAGGAGCAAAAAAACCCAAAACCTTTGGTGCAAGGTACCTTCATTTGCTATATTATATATCAAAACACAACAAACTAGGCAAAAATAACCCAAAGCTGTTGTTTCATTTACCCTGGAGTCATTACAGTTAAATATATGTCTCTTTTTCAGATTCACAAAACAAAACCAAGCCTTCTTGAGCATCTGGACAGCGCCTCCAACGCTTCACGGGAAGTGATTTTCACCCCTGAGCTTCAGTTCACTCAAGTTAATATTTCAACCCCTGACTTAGTATTTTTTCCTAGCATTAAAAACAGGTCGACAGGGCTGCAAGATGGGAGCGACATGACTAGGAGCAGCAAACTCACATATAACAACAACATGCATTGTTCTCCAATTAAAAAGAAATGAGAAACTTCACTAATAAGTAGGGGCCTAGAGCTAGGCTGAGCCGCCAGTGCTGCACGGGAAGTGATTTCCACCCCTGAGCTCAGGTTCATCTGAGTTAATATTTCAACCCCTTAGTGTGTTTTTTGCTAGCGGTAAAAACAGGGCAGCAGGGCTCTGAGCTGGGAGCCACGTGGCTAGGAGCAGCGAATATCACATATAACAATACAAACGCATTGTTCTCCAATTAAAAAGAAACGAGAAACTTCAAAAATAAGTAGGGGCCCAGAGCTAGGCTGAGCAGCCAGAAAGAGCCTCCAATGATTCACGGGAAGTGATTTCCACCCTTGAGCTCAAGTTCATCTGAGTTAATATTTCAACCCCTGACTTAGTGTTTTTTGCTAGTGTTAAAACGAGGTCGGCAGGGCTGCGAGACAGGAGCAGCAAACCGGCGGAAGGAAGGAGGGCTGGATCGGGGAACCATCCCAGACCATTAGAAAGAGGAGGCGGCAGGTCACACCGGGGCAGCGCAGAGCTCAGCAGGCCAACCTGTTGTGCCACAGGTGGTGCGTTTACACTAGACGCTTTCTGCGCAGTAGCCTAACAACACCAGGGTCAAAAACCGTGCTAACAGCCTATGGCGCAGCGTTATTAGGCTAATGCGCAGGAAGCATAAAAAAACCCAACACAAACACCGTGTGCCGACCGGTCTAGTTACTGCGCATTGAGTCCTTTATGAAGCGAGCGCTGAAGTAAGTGCGCAGTCTGTGAGGCGCGGCAATGCGCGTGCAGACACCCGCCAAGGGACACGAGGCGCCGCCCTCGAGGAGGGGGCCACCGGGACCCCGACCACTGACTTCTCGGGGCACGCAAAGGCGAGGAGCGGCAAGAGGGACAAGGAGCCCCTGACCCTGGGTGTTGCCTGGCCCTCAGCGCTCCGGCCCGGGGCTGCCCGCGGTACCTGAGCGCGTTGACGGGCGTGTTGTGCAGCCGGATGACGGCCCCCCACCCGCCTGTACTGCGCCATGCCGCCTCCGCACACGCCCCGCCCACACCCGGCAGCGCCCCGCCCGCGCCTGCCTCTGCCCGTCCGCGTCTGCTGCGGGGGAGCCGGGGCCTTGGAGCCTCGTCCCCCAGCCTGGCGCCCACAGTGATCTGGAGGCACAGACCATACACGGGATTTCACACGGGACAAGTGCAGGCGGAGCCTGGGCAAGAACTGGCCGGGCTGCAGGACTGTGGGGGTCAAGGTGGGCGCGAGGCAGGAGCCCGCCCTTGTGGCAAGAAGAAGCGGCCGGCTGCCGGCGGGGCGGGGCCTGCAGCAGCGCCGGTACAGACCCGGGGGCGCAGGCAGTGAGGGGGATGAAGGGCGCTGCCGCGAAGGGGCAGCCGCTGCAGGCTGATTCACTGCTGTTCGGAGGCATCGCTTAGTGCCCCGGGTCTGAGATGAACAGCAAGTTTCGGAGGCAGGAGGTGACACTTTGGGACTGGGAGGCTGAACTTGCCCCTGCCTCCAGCCCGCAGATACAGATGAGCTCTGTCAGGAAGGGAGTGGGGTAGCAGTCAAGCTGTGGGAGCCGGCAGCACTGGCTTGTTACTGCTGTATGGGGAATTAGATCCTGGCAAGGATGATCACATCACTGCTGAGATGTTCAGTGCTATCAGGGACATCTTTCTCCAAAGGGTCATGACTCCAGGCACTGTGGAAGAAGCGGGAGGTTGAGCCACTGGAGCTCCTAAACTGGGGGCGCAGAGGAGGACCAGACAGGACTCATATTCCCATGATGGTCCCTGGCGTCACCTTACCACAAAACGGCCTCAAGAGAAAGGAGGGCTTCTCCACAGTGATGCAGGCATCGGTACAACACAGGGGTGGTTGATAGGCATGGTTGTTGTCTGGTTGAGGAAGGTCCACAGTACTTGTATATGCAGGTACATGGGCTTGTTCCAAAAGCTGCAAGCAGGGCCATTCTCTCTGGATGTCTGCATATGCACTGGAGGTGTTGAAATGCAAATAGTCATCATGGGGGACCCCAAACTCTCTGCTCTCCTTACTCAGGAAGCAGCTGGCAATCTGAAGAGGAGCAAGGAGGGGTTGAACTACTGACTAAGCAGATGTAGGATGATGATGAGCATGCTGCTGGGTCCTTGAAATAGAGTCGGGTATGTCCGATTCAGCCGCACGGAAGCGAATATTCCCATGGTTGTGGGTGCCAGCTGCATATTTGTGAGACTAAAGCCTCATCACTAGGAAGCAAGAGTAATTCTGCTATCCACAGCCAGACATAAGGGCAATAACACCATGGTGTTAAGTTGAGGAAAGGCTTACAGGACACTTCAGTGCTGTGTCATGAGTCAGAACAGTATTTGCTTTTAAAGGAGGCAAGGGGTAGAAACATGTCTGTGCATGTAAGAACAGGGGATTTAGTGTGGAGTAAAGATTTTAGCTGAGGTAACAAACATCTGTGGGAAAGTGCTTAACATATAGGGAACAGGATGAACAACCTTGCAGGCAAACAACCAGACATAACAGACACGTTTAACAACCAACCTCAAAAGAGTTAAAATTGGAATCAAGTCCTGAAGAAAGAGAAAATACAGGATGTTAATTAGAGTGCTGGTTAGTATATGTGACTAAGCTACCAGTGCCAAGTGGTATGCCTGAAGGTGGTAGTAATTAATACCTGTGTTCATAGTATGGAAGGGTGTAGTGTTCCTCACAGAGCGCATTCTCTATCGTTAGGAGTATGTATGGTTCACTGGGTCTGATAGTCAATTAATTTCTGCCATGTTGCCATCTTTGGCGACTTTCCCTTCTGCTACTCTTAACATATTTCCTTTTCCTTCCTGTTTCCAGGGTGCATCTCATTTCACTGCTGCTTGGCCACACTGATATATTTAGTAGTTCCACAAATATATCTTTTGCAAGCTCAGCAGCGTGAGCCTCTTAAAGCCACCACGGCCTTGATATTGATTGAAAAAATGAATAAAAACAAACAGGAAGCTGGTTAGACTTCCAGCAGCAGCACAAGGGGAAAGATAACTATGTACTCCCTACAATATTTTGCTATAGTGCTGCAATAAGCAACCTGGTTTTGTGGTTCAGTGGTAGAATCCTTGTTGGCCACGTGGGAGACCTGGGTTTGATTTCCAGATGCACATATAACAACACCCATCCACTCTCCCTGTGCCCGAAGTAGCGTGTTTGTGTCTGAAAGCTTGCAAAGAACAATTTTTCCAACTATGTAGTTGGTCTAATAAAAGATATCACATTTGCCCAAAGAACTGTCATATTGAATGAAATAGTTTGAATGTTTGTAAAGGTTGCCCATTAGCCAGTTTCAGGAAAAAGATAGGATTTATCTCCTTATCTAAGTCATTGTTTTTGGGGCTACGTGTAAAATGTCCTGACTTCGGTTAAAGTCTTAATTTAAATTTTATCTTTAGAAGTCTTTTACAAAGAGAACAAATATCCTGAATTCCGAGACATCAAAGCCTAAGGCCTTTTAACCAAATTGGTAAGAAAAGGACATTTACAGTGATATGGAAGTCTCCCCAAGAATAATTTAAAATGCTCAACAAAGGTAATTTCAAAAAAATCTGTTGAGTAAGATCCGAGCCCAAATTTGGGAGTAGTGACAAGTTGAGTAGGAGGAGCCCACTGACGGCAGCTCGCTCAATAAAAACTGGAATTTACTGTCCCAATTTGGAGGTGACTTCACTTGCAGAACAACAAAGGAAGAATCGCAAGTGTAGCCCGGAACAGATTGATCACCTGAACCAACCTCTCCGTGAACACGAATTTCTTAGTTCACACTGAAGCTGCAGAGCGCCCGAAAGGGACTGAAGGAAGGGGACTTAGTCCTATCACTGCTGAGGCCAGCCTATTGAATCGTATTGCTGAGGCGAGCCCATTGAACCTGAGGCCAACCCATTAAATCGTACTACTGAGGAATGAAACCATATTTTGGTATTTGGCTTCTCGGAATTCTATGATTGTAAGTATATTATAAAAATAACAGTATTGATTCAAATTTAACTTTTAGTTGTAATTGTAGTTGTTTTTGTAACACTAATTCTTATAGCATTGTTTGGGAAGGAAGTGCATTCGGAGCATTGTTTCTGATATATGTAGTTATTGTGTTCTTAATGTTTGTGGTATTTCTTAAAGCTAAGCAGTGTTATATATGTAGCAAAGAATTTTAAAATAAAATTGTGTTGTATAAATTAAGTGCGTAATCATTGTGAAATCATGCAATCAGCTAACTACTCCCCCAGCCAGTGCATCAAAACGAATCAGTAAATTGTGTGGGATTTTCTCTATTCCATAACCCACTAGAGACAAGAACCTTGTACACCCATCGAGGTACTAAACATCCAGACTTGGTCTGGCCTTTGGATTCTGTCTCAATAGTCTAAAGGGGGATGGAAGGCCTGGGAAGCCTCCACTCTACACTCCTACTTAGGCATATGTGTTGATGGTCCTGGTGATCTCTCATGCCTACGCCATGATCCAGAAGGACTGATGGTTGCCTACTATGCAATAAGACAAAGTTGCCAGAGCTTGCAGAAGGGCCTGCTGTTGGACATGTTGCAGGACAAGCTCACTGCACCACTAATTCCTCTGTTTCCCAGGAAGGTAGAGAAACCAGGGTGTGTCATTCAAGGGGCTAGTAGCCAGGGCCAGCAAAGTAGAAATGCCAAAAAATCCTTGCAGGCAACTGTAGTTGTGCGTGGTATCTTGTTGCTGACAGTAAACAAGGCTCAGAAAAAAGCATTCTTTTATTTCTTAACTATATTATTATTCTTTTAAGCAAACATACTAGTTCTGTAATAGTTATATCAATTTGTGGTTGTATTTGTGTGAGATTTGGGTATTATCTCTGAAAAGTCACTGTAGATGGGGATTTTGTGCACTGCAAAGGCTATTGAACCCCACAAGGAAGAGCCAGGCTTTATGTGTTATGTACTCACCCTGTAGTGATCAGCAGGTTCAATAAGCACAGATGCACATGAATGAGAAGAACAACATGCTTTAATTTGTGGAGCAGTACACAAGGTCTGCAGATCCTTTGTCTGTTTCTCTCTCTGACAGGCTAGCTGCTCCCTGAGGGACCGTCTCCCAACCCCCAGAGTCTCAGTAAGGGAGTATCCCTAAATTCTAACTTCTATCGCTGCTTGCTCTAGTAGTGTGTGTCACCTATTCAGATACAGGCTTGTGCTCCTTCAGATGGGTTGGACCTTGCAACTCTGGGCCAGAATGGAGCAAAATGTCAGGACACCTGACCCAGGTCTTCTCTGGCCATGGGTAGAAGTATAGACTGCAGCACTGACAGTCAGCTTGCCAAATGCCAGCTCCAAGCTCAACCTGGACCCCCCCATGGGGTTCCTAATGGGAGATCAGGTGACCTGGGTGGACCCATGGAAATCAAAAGTCCCTGATGTGAGGATTATAAAACCCTCCCACTAGGAGCAAGGCCTCATCCAAGTAGCATTGTTAAGTGTCCCTGCCTCATGTTTGCATGCTTGCTCCTGATTGCAGACCCCCTGCCCTTGATCAGTTGCTTACCCTGACCCCAGCCTTGGCTTGACAATCTGCATCTTGAACAAAAATCTGGCTTTGACCTTGGCTTCCACTCCAGTAAACACCTGATAGTGTTGAACCACTTAAATTGACTGCCTATGCCTGGGTAAACTCTTTCACAAAAAGAGAAAGATTTTTTCTGCAGAAAATTGGCATGATACACTTTTTTTAAGGCAGGAGAGTCCATATCCATCCCCTTCCCTCTGGGCTTCTGTTGGTCCAGCTTCCAGTAGTCACCTGCTGCTTTGACTCTCAGCTCCATTGCTGAGGTAGTTTTGAAAGGGCAAGCCCACAGCAAAGAAATTTTACCTCCAGGGATGCTCCTGGATTCCCATTCAAATGTACAATGTCCAAGTCATAATTGAACCGATCCCTTCATTAAGCACAGTCAGTGTCTTTCCTATTAAACTGGGACTCCACATAAAAGCAGATATTCACAGCTTTCAACAAAAAGGTGCACAGGAACGAGGGCTGGGAAGTTCCTCTTCGTCAAGTTGGGAGGGAGCTGTCTAGTGTAGGAGTAAGGTTAAAGCCCACATGGGATGGACTGCCAACA
The DNA here is from genome assembly GCF_000455745.1 of Alligator sinensis. Lineage (NCBI taxonomy): Eukaryota > Metazoa > Chordata > Crocodylia > Alligatoridae > Alligator > Alligator sinensis. The sequence continues at coordinate 3,073,257 of NW_005841975.1, read as the reverse complement.
TCTTCAATCCCTGTAGTCTGCTTTGAGGTTTCACATCTTTTAAGGTAGTTTCCCTGCTTCCCTTCCATGTCCCAGGAGAAGTGAAGCCTGAAGATCAGAACAGGCAACTGGGAGACAGGACTTAGCTTTGTGAAAGCATTGTCCAGAATTAAGAGAAAGGAGTCATAGAGAAGTAGGGCTGCAAGGGACCTCCAGAGGTCATCTAGTCCAGCCCCCTGCCTGAGGCAGGTTATCCCTGTCCAGACATGATCACTTCCTCCCAAGTTACTCACCACCTTTGCATCCTCCACCAGTTCTTTCCTCTTGGTCAGGACAAGAGCCAAATAGATGATCCAGTCTACACTGCGCAAAACTCTCTGTCTGTTCTTTTCCCCTGGACCCCCAAGATTTCCCTTGTATATCAACCATTCGATTACCCACTTCCAGGACAGTATCATAATGCATTTATTTCTAGATGCAAACAATGAGAAGTGACAAAAGTAAGACTCTGGTCCAAGCCATTTCCAGCTGATATATTACACTAGTTTGAAATGTTATCACTGGATGAAAATAGATGCAGCCAACACGTTGGAACAGCACACAGCACATGAGTAGCACAGGAGTAGGGCAGAACAGGGAAGGACACGTTCTAGGTTAAGGCCATCCCTCCAAATAGTATTTGGGACTTCTAAATGTATGCAGCACAGAGTAGTGAGCAGAGCAAGGCTGCTTACTGTGGCATGTTGCTGCAGGAAGAAATCTGTCCAGGGACATGTAGCATAGATGACAGACACAAGGGAACAGCCCCAGCCTGGAAATGAGTAAGATAGGCAGCAACAGGGGAAAGTTGGTCTTTCCCCAGGCATCCAGTCAGAGAGAACAGAGGATCACACTGAGTTTATCAGTAGCTCAAGGGCCTCTAGCCAAAGGCATCTCCTGTGCAAACTCATCACAGCCTCACAATCCAGATCTTTTCAGTGGCCTGTGTCCAGTTTTAAGTGCAGTTTATTTAAATCATTTTTTTTCCAGTAGGCTCTGCATACATAGAAGCTCCAGCAATTTTTGATGCAGCAGCTTAGTGATCCAGGCTTACCTTTTAACTCATACACAGCTTCTGAAACTCCATTTGGCAACCATGCTCCCTCATGGCAGCCTTGGCCATGTCATCACAGTCCCAGTGTGCTGCAATCAGGTTTTCTGGGTCCTGGCTAAGGGAAGTAACAACTCCAGGAGACCAAGTGGTGGATCACCATAAAAGCCTGTTTCTGAGGAAAAAGAGGCAAAATGGAGAGATCATCAGTCTTCTAGTCCAGCCTCCCTGCTCAAGGAAGTATCATCCCTGACTAGCCAAGTGTCTGTCTAACTTGCTTCTGAAAGTTTCCAAGCATGGAGACTCCACAGCCTCTCTAGGGCGTCTGCTCCAATGCTTGACCGCCTTCAAAGTGAGAACATGCCTCTTCATCTGCAGCCTCAATTCCACCTGCTGCAGCTTGAGGCTATTACTCATCTCTCCAAGGGGCACAGGGAGGAGTGCCAGGTTGCTCTAGGGCAGGGGTGACCAACCTGCGGCTCCAGAGTCCAAACTTCCGAGTCCAAACTGAGTAATGTACTGGCTGTGAGCAGTCACATGATGTGACATGACGTGACGTACTGGCTATGGAAGCTGGGCACTGTGTGCTTGTGCAAAGATTCAAGGAGATGCATATTAACCTCTGACGAGCCGCATGTAGCTCCAGAGCTGTGGGTTGGTCACCCCTGCTCTTGGGCATGATAGGGTGCCCTGAGGAGAAGGTTGGGCTGTTCCTCTTCGGTCTGGCTTGTGGTTAGGAGTGCGATTAATTGACCACCTAGACCATTCCAGTTACAACTTGGAAGCTTTATTAGGATATGCAATAGCAAAGACTTATTGGTTCTAATATAGACAATGTTTAGGCAGCCTTGGATTCAGGGAGAAGAGGTCTGTTGGCCAGGCCTCTGCTTTCCTGGGGTCTCTTGCTGAATTGGTTTGTTCAACTGGGCTTCAGGAAAGGTTCAATTTGTCGCTTGTCCCAGACCCAATATTTGTAGATGGTTGATATGACATGCTAATAATTGATCTCTGATTTGTTTTATTTAAATTTCTTTCACTGGAACTTTGGAAACTAAGTTAAGGCTTTTGATTTTTAAGCCATCTGGCCCCAATCTGTTAATCACCTGGTAATCTTTAATCAAGATCTTGTTATTCAGTTGAAATTTATATTTTTGAGATAGCAGAAGGAAAGATTTCTTATCTCCCATTATGGCCTGCCCTTTGGCCTTGGTCAGTTACTTACGAACTGTAGCCTTCGACCGGACAAGACTGCTTTTGCTCTTTCCACCCTCAAGGCTGCCTTTGTGTCTATAATCATTTGAACATGTTAGCAAAAATACATTTATTATAGCAAAATAACTATTAATACATTTGGTCACCTTAGTTATTAATGTTTTAGGATGCAACTGTAATAGAGAGCAGTTAGGGTACAGGCCCTTGGCTTGCTGCTGTTCAGTCATATTTCTGCAGCTTTGGCACAGGTTCCCTGAAAATGGCCAAGCCTGACATCCATACTTTCCCTGCAATATGGTTATGCTTTAGATAGCATATGTTTGATTGAGTTATAGTGCTATTTGTCACCCATAGCTCATGCTGCACAGACCTATGCATGGTCTACAGGGCTTAGTGTAGTGCCCTCTTCCAAAACTGAGGACCCCACATGCTTTGGACAACAAGAGCTCTGGCCCCAGTAGAGTGGAAGCCCTGGATACAAGAGCAGCAATCGTTTTGCACTGAGGCTCAAACCTTCAATGGGAGGAAAGGCTAGCCAGCTGCCTGGGACTATTTGACTGCTTCCCTAGGTAGCCCCAAAGACTTCCATTTCAGTAAGAGCAGATGCGAGACAAGCAAAAGTCCTATGGGTTTGTCCAAAGGGTTAACTTCTGTTAACAAATACAGCCCACAGATGCCAGCCCAGCATGGAACCCAAGCATCCCATACCAACATCCTGATTCAACACCTACTACCATCATATAAGGCACTGTCTGGGAATACTGCCCTTTGTTGTGTCCCAGAAGGACTATGGAATTCATTTATGTGCTGCCATTTCCTAAGGGAAAGGATCAGCCAACAGATTCATTCAGAGCTTGAGGGTGGATTAACACCCTCCAGCACAAAGAGGCGTTATTTAGAACATGCTAAATTAAGTGAAATAGGTGGGAAAGCTACAGAGCAAACTTAGGCTTTGCGAGGCTTTGCGAGGGAGAGCTGGAGCTGATTATTTGCTGTGCATGTGCCTCTCCCCTGACACTGATTCCAGGGCAGAGCTGGCCAGTTCTGGAAAGAGGATCACCCCACACTTCTCTGCTCCTTCTGTCCCCAGAAGAGCACAGCATGATGCTACCGTGGTCTGGGCTCAAACACTCTTGTCTAGGAGGTGGCATCAATGAAGAATACAAGTGCAATGGGCAAATCATTGGGGCTGACTTGGACAGTGCCCCACAAGAACCTGCAGGTGCGTAGCTTGGGCAGACAGATGGATGCTTGAAAGTACAGCAACATAATTTGTCACCATGTCTGTCATTATTCTCACAACACCATTGCCAGGGAAAGCACAAAGTAACCCAGTGAAACAGTGAATTGAGGCAACCCCCTAGTTTTGAATTAATCCTTGAGAGCTCCAGCCAGGCACCTGTACAGTCACTTCATGGCTTGGAGTGCTGCCTTCCAAGATCACTTTATGGTGCTCTGGTCTGTGCAAGGCTGTCATACTTAGGTCT
>NW_005841975.1:3062917-3069458 GCF_000455745.1 Alligator sinensis | reverse complement strand
TCCTGCTCAGAGGTCTGAGGGCCCAAGAGGAAAAGGGAGTCTGTAACTGAAACAACAGCAGTTAGAAATATAAGTCACCATGGACATAACTCTCCCTACCTAGCCTCAAGTAATTCCACAGGAAGGGTGAACCTGAGTGCCGGGTGGACGGATCACCCATAGACGCAGCAAAGCCAACTCCCAGAAGGAGGGACACTAGGCATCTATTCCCAGACACACCTGATTGATCAGCCAAGAGAATGATGCCCAACTGGGTCCCAGCACTGGGAGGCACACTGTGGGGACCCAGCGTCCACCACTGCTGGGGCTGAGAGTCCCTGCAGTTGTGGGACTCTCAGACCCAGCTGGGCATGGTGCACCCCAGTGGCTAGCAGCCTGGGCAGCTGAGGGGACTCTCAGCCACAGGGGAGACCTGCTACATGTGCACATAAATGCTTGGTAGTAACCAGCTACAAAGCTAGTACACATTTTCGAGATCTAACGTTATATCTGGTTGGAGCTTTTTATGGCACGATAGGTACTTTGCTCATGTAGCTGGTCTCAAGGTAATTGCACAATTAACCAGTTAATTGTGTGATACCTGTAATATATAGTGGGGGATGAATTGTCTGGGCCAAAATACAGGATGAACTTGCATAGCCATTCCTGGGTTAACTGCTGCTCTCTAGTTGGAGAGGGGAGACCCTCCCTACTACTAGTTGGGGGAAAATCAACATAAAAGGCTTACAGATAGCAGAGACCTTTATTCAGAGGAATTATCAAGAGAGAGGTGGCTTAGCCAGTCCCTGAATCACCTCTGGTACAATCCAGTCATGCTACAAACTCCTTTGTCTTTCCACAAACCAAAATCAACTTTGACAAATATCAAGCTAAGGCAGTACCACTGCTCACCAAACTGAGTTTGCTTGGCTGGTTTGCTTTTCCTGGCATTGGTGGCAATACATTAATTCCAAAAGGCTTCAGCTCCTGCCCCCCACTCCAGGTGTGGGCTATGGGGGAGCAGCTGTGCATGGTGCTGGGCTCATTTGGGAACAGTGGCTGTGGATGGTCCTCCATTCCTAAGCTTGCTCCCTGCCTGTTCCCGGCTGCTGACAGAACATGGAGCAATGGTCTCAGGTTCCAGCAAGGGAAGTTTAGGCTAGATACCAGGGTGGCAGGTTAGCCGGTGAGTTCACTGGCAGCTTGGATTGTTAACCTGAGCCCAGAATGGTTCAGGCTGATTGGTGGAGCATTTCCACCAGTCAGGATGAGGCAGGAGATAAGTTTGCCCTGCCATGACCCAGGGGCAGGGTGAAGAAGGGGACCTGAGTGGGAACTAACCCCTCAGGCTTTTCTACTGGTCCATTTTCAATCTGGGGTGGAGCCTCCAGAAGGGATAAAAGCTGAGCATGTGGACGGCTGTTGGTGAGGGACAATGAAGATGAAGGTTTGTGAAGAGCTGGTAAAGATGACCAGCGGGAGTGGAGCAGTTGCCCCAGAAGTGCCCAGAAGATGCCACCACCAAGCAGGGAGCAGCAAGCAGCTGCATTCCCAGCCCCGCTGCGGAGGGAGCTGCAGTATTGGTGCACAGATCGGTGCACGGAGGGCCTGGGAACAGACAGGATCTCCATGGCTGCACGAGGCAGCACAGGTCCCCAACCTTGCATGAGACAGGAGCCCTTGGTGCACAGGTTAGCGCACAGGGCTGGAGAGAGTCCAGAAGAGATGGGACCTCGGCAATTGCACAAGGCAGAAAGGTCCCCAACCCTGCACAAGGCAGGAGCCCAGCCCCTTCAGTTCACAGAGTGGTGCACAGGGTTGGTGGAGAGCTAATGGGATCCTATGGCTGCATGAGGCAGGGCGGCTACCCTATCTTTGGATCCTCTCCAGCCCTGTGCTCTGACCTGTGCACTGAGGGTTCCTGCCTTGTGCAGGGTAGGGTAGCTCTCTTTGTCACTACTCAGAGAAGTGAGAAGTAAGAAGGTCAGATAAAGTCATAAGCAAGCTGTTGTCCCACATTTTCCAGAGCCAAGATTTTTAAAGATTTGCACCCTATAGACTAACTAAATTATATATTTTTATATATATATATATATATAATTTAGTTAGTCTATAGGGTGCAAATCTTGAAACAATCTATATATATCATAAACTTTTGGAGCTGGAGGTCACTTTATCAGATGCTATGAAAGGATGTGCACAGAGCAGTGCACAGAGCAGTGTACAGAGTGTAGTCTGTGACTCTGCCTGCCCTCTCTACCTCCTGGGCCAGCTTGCCCTCAGAGATTTGGAACAGGCCACATGCAGTGCAGACAGAAGCCAGCAGCAGAGAATGGAGGAAGCCAAGGAACAAGTGGGCAGCAGGCTGAGTAAATGGATTAAATGAAGATACTGTGTTCAACCCCAATGCAATACAACACAGTAGCGGCATAACTAGGGTGGGGCAAATGAGGCAACCACCCCAGGCACTGACTTGTAGTGGGGAGGGAAGGGGCTCAATCCCAGTGCGGTGGCAAGCAGAAGTCAACACTGCCCCTCTGTATCTCTGTATCCACGCTGCTGCACAGTCATCTTTCAACCAGTAACTGGACTCTGGGCTTTTGGAACACGAATGTATGCAGCTACAGACCAAGGGTTGGATACGCTTTACAATATATTGTTTCTGTAGGTGCTTCTGCTATCTTCTATTAGGCTTGTACTTGGACAGGGCTTAGATATAATGAATGCTTACAATCATGGATCAAGGACTTGGTATTCTTTAAAATATATCATTTCACTGAGAGTAGGGTAGGGCTTAGGTATTATATTTTAATGCTTATACATGCAGAATAAGGAATGGGAAGTCTTTTAAATATAGATTCTTCTAAATACACCAGTTTGGTTTGAGTTTCTGCTGTCTTGTTCGGCTTCTATTTGGGTATGGCATAGAGAAACTATATTTTGAATGCTTACAGCTATAGGCTAAAGACTGGGTATATGTTAAATTTAATATTATTATTTTAAATACATCATTACATTAAGAGGTTCTGCTGTGTTCTATAAGGCTTGTATTTGGTTAGTGCCGTGGATTATTTTTTTTAATTCTTATAATTCTTAAAATGTACATATTGGTTGAAGGATTGAGTTAATATACATTTTTTATGTTGCAGGATACAAAAGAAGAATAACATGAGCTGACAAGGTAATTGTATATACATGGAAAGATAGTCCTGGGAAAAATTGTATGATGGCCATAAAACACTGTAGTTATTACTGCGTTTATCCATTAATATGTGAATACATTTGATAGTTATTGGAATAACAATAATTTTAAATAATACACTGTAGTCCAGGAATTAATTTTACAGGGATAAAAATGACATCAGTTTGATGCAGTGGTTATATCATACCATGTAATTTTGAAGTTGCTCTAAACCTCCAACCGGCTAAGACATGTAGGTCAATTACCTTACCAACTTTCATGGCTAGTCTAACATCAGATTCATCATTCTGTCACATCAGCTTCACTGTGCAGTCTCCTTCTCACCTGGGCACACAGCAAGGAAATACAGGTCCGTAACAATGAGTAATGGACTCACTCCTCCAGCACATAGTAATGAGATACAAACCTCATGTGCTGTAAAAGGCAATGAGATGCAGCCCTTCCTCCAAATACAGAACAATGAGATATAGATATTTGCCCTTGTAGGCACAGAACAATAAGCCACAAAATCCCCTGAGGTCCAAAGCAATGAGAAAAAGGCTGTGCCCAAGTGCACTCATAGGATGTGGTTTCTATCTCCAGCACCACTTGGCAAGAAATAGACTCCCTGTCATTATATACAGACCCTTTGTAAAATGGCATGATAAAAAACTTGCCCCCTAGGAAGAGTCCAGTGAGATACAGACCTCCCCCAGCACAATGCAATGAACTCAGAAAACCGGAGCGCAAAACAATAGGCTAATGCCTTCCCCTCCAGCACAAAACAATAAGATAATGAATTCATTTTCACTCCCAGTGAAACAGACATATCTTAGGCTGTGCAATGAAATGTTCAAACACATGCTGCTGTCTTAAAGCAGTGAAGTACGGATCCTCGCCTCGACAAAACAATGCTATACATACCTTGCCCTGTAGCCAAGCATAGCAGAAGGAGATATACTCCCCCCGCCTCCCCCCACCCCCAGTCCTGTGATACGGAGCCTCCTTCTCTCAGCAGAGAAGCATGAAATATAAATTCCAGACCCTAAACACAGGGATGTGACACCCAGATGGAGTGGCAGCTGACATGTGGCATTCCCTTTCTTCTCTCCAACTCCATGTGTTGCAATTATTTTTCATGTTAAATAGTTTTATAACAGAAGTGATTGGTTCATATTTAGCATCTTCATAGCTGCCAGCATTATAGACTGGATGTTGCTCTTTTTACAGTATATGCCTTTTTTTTAAAGTGATTTGGATGCTTGGAATATTTGAGTTGGTTGAGTGTGGCACCTTCTGGAAAGCATTGGTATTGCTGTCCATGCTGAGATGGGTTGGTTTTCTAGTGAGGAGAAGCAGGATCCATTAATGCATGCTGGATGCATACACTGGCCTTTATAAACAGTGATTCTGTATTTGTAATTTTGACATGTCTATTGCAATCACTAATCAGGAGAGAGATTAAAATAGAGGTGTAAGATAGAGAAAACCTTTCAGAAACTTTGTTTCCATAGGAGCAAATTGAAACCCCTTCTTCCTTCCCTTGTGTTTGGCCTTTCAATGGCTTTTGTTTGCTTGCTTTGTTTTATACTCAAATTAATAATGTCCATCAACAAAACATACAGAAACCTTATCAAAAGCCTGGTGGACAGGTTATGACTGCTGTCAACTCTATATCATGGACATGATTTTTGTAATCTGTCTTTGCCGCTTTCCTCCCTTCCCTGTTATCCCATACCTGGCCCAGTCTCAGAGCAAACTGACTGGGCAGAAAATTTTAAGAGAGAATTGTGAATGAACAATGGTGACTTTTTAAGCATATGTTGCTTACTGCCCCAAAACACCACAATTCCATAGGAACAAAAGAAGTGCTACTTCAGTTAAATAAGATAAGAACTTTTTTCCAACTACTCAGTTGATCTAATAAAAGATATCACATCTACTCAAAGAACCTTGCCTATTTCAGTTAATAATTTTATTAAGGGGGGCATGAAAGCAGAGTTGAATTGAAAATCATTATGGGTAAGGGTATCAGATTGTAATAACCTTCCTGACAATGAATACAGAGTACCTTATTCTAATAATAATCCCTTTACCTTCAATGAGGCTACACATGGTATAAGATACATGCATTGTGAGTAACACTACTATGACCAGGCCCTTACAACAAATGGTGATAAGGAGATGTGGAACTAACTAGACCATGTATTAACATAAAATTAAATACTTTATTGTCTAATGGTAATGAATGTCTGTACCACAGCTGTGGGAGGTCTTAGTGCCAGGGGATTTGAAGAAACTGGACCCTGCCCATGCCCTGTCCACCCAAGCCTGCAGGTACACTCCAGATCTAGAAGTTTGCCAGCAAAACTGCTCTACATCTGTCCCCAGTGGCTGCTCTCTGACACCAAAGGATCAAGAGCATCTTTACTTATACATTTTCCATTTGGATCAGACCTGTGGACTCATGTAGGCAGGGTGTACTCAAGGCCCCGTGGTGCCGTGACCTGTCTCTACAATGTAGACAAACCCTAAGAAGGAATAAAAGGTATGGACAAATTGGAAAGAGTCCATAGGAGGGCCACAAAAATGGTTAGGGGTCTAGGGGCACGTGACTTGTGAGGAGCAGCGGAGGGAATGAAGCTTATTTAGTCTGGAGAAGAGAAGACAGAGAGGGGATTTTATAGGTGCCTTCAACAACCCACAGGGTGATTCCAAAGAGGATGGATGGAGCTGGACTGTCCTCAGTGGTGGCAGATGGCAGAACAAGGAGCAATGGATTCAAGTTGCAAGGGACGTTTAGGTTAGGTATTAGGAAAACATTCTCGCTAGGAGGGTGGTGAAGCACTGGAACAGGTTATCCAGAGAGGTTGTGGAATCTCCATCCTTGAAGGTTTTTAAGACCTGGTTGGACAAAGCCCTAGCTGGGATGATCTAGTTGGGGCTGGTCGTGCTTTGAGCAGGGGGTTGGACTAGATGTGACATCCTGAGGTGCTGCCAACCCTCAGTTTCTATGACTCTAAAATAACATTTCCCAAATTAGTATTTAAAAATCAACTGGGCTAGACAATGTGCGCTGTTCTTGGACTTGCTTTCACTGAAAGAATTGACTGAAGTGCTGCCTGGACTCTTGTTGCAAAATTTCAGGAAGTTTTAGAAAATTGGAGAAATGCCAGAGGACTGGAAAAAAGGTTGATATTGGGCCAAATTTTAAGGGGTAAATAGATAATAACCCTGAGGTATGTTGGGAGGGGCTGTTCTGTTGTCTATTTCTGGGGTATAGGCACCATTTCCTTTGGGTGTTGGGCATTACACCACAATATGGTATTAGCTATAACACAGCATCACTGCTATCTCCCCTGCAGAGGCAGCATCCCAGGG
>NW_005841975.1:3055807-3062886 GCF_000455745.1 Alligator sinensis | reverse complement strand
ATGCCTGGCCCAGCCTACCATCCAGAGGTTCACAGCACAGAGCATCCAGTGCTATACTTAAACAGAAGTTTTGTGTTTGGGAGAAGGTTACTCTGTGACACAGGAGGAATGTCTGTGAGTAAAGGTCTCTGTGCTGTTTCCTTCTCGGAGCTCTTGTCACCCAGGGCACTACAGCTGTGTATTATTTATACTTCCATAGTACCTACAGCCCCAAACCACCTTCAAGACCCCACTGAGATAGGCCAAAGAGTTACCCATGCAGGACCTCCTGGTATCTGGCTCTGCTGGCTTTAAACCTAGCTGCCAAATTTGGTGTAGCTCTATGCACAGCTTCCCATGGAAAACAGTGCAGTGCATTGGTTTGCATTCGTAGATTCATAGATTCATAGAAGTTAGGGGCTGGAAGGGACCTCATGAGATCATCAGGTCCATCCCCCCTGCTAGGGGAAAGACTGCTGAGGTCAGATGACCCCAGCGAGGTGGGCATCCAGTCATCTTTTGAAGATCTCCAGGGAAGGTGACTGTACCACCTCTGGGGGGAATCTATTCCACACTCTGCACACACAAACCATAAAGAAGTTTTTCCTTATGTCTAACCTGAAGCAATCCTCTATCAGTTTATGACCATTATTTCTAGTCTTCCCTTGGAGTGTCTTGGTGAACAGATGTTCTCCTAGCCCCTGATGTTCGCCCCTTATAGACTGTCACCAAATCCCCCCTGAATCTTCTCTCCTCTAGGCTGAAAAGTCCCATGTCTTTCAGCCTTTCCTCATGTGGTCTGTTGTCCAGACCTCTGATTATTTGTATGACCCTCCTTTGGACTCTTTTCAGCTTCTCCACATCCCTCTTGAAGTGCGGTGCCAAGAACTGGATGCGGTACTCAAGCTGTGGCCTCACCAATGCTGCGTAGAGCGGGAAGATGACATCCTTAGTCTTACTTGTGATGCATTGGTTGATGCATGCCAGAGTGTTGTTTGCTTTGCTGGCTATTGCATCGCATTGGTGGCTCATGTTCATTTTGTGGTTGATCATGACCCCTCATTCTCTTCTAGTTGTGGTGCTGGCGAGTGTAGTACCACTGAGTCTGTAAGTGTATTGTGGATTATATCTCCCCAGATGGAGCACATTACATTTCTCGGTGTTAAACATCATCAGTTTTTAATTATTTTTAATTAATTATTACAGGTGTTTTTTCATACAGCTCTTTTCTTGTTTCAGTGAATGTGTTTAGTTTTCAGGTAATCTCTGTTTATCCACAGGGCAACAGCAGTGCAAGCCATCCCCACACAATATGCTGCTAGCGTGAGACAGCCTGGTCTGGAAAAATCTCCTATAGGGTAATGTTGCTCCAGTCTTCTGGCTGACAGAGCTCCGTCTGCTGGAAACTCATTAGGTTGTTGCTTGTATCTCATTCTGTTTTTATCTCGCATGCTGTAGCTCTTTCTTTGGTCCGCATAGGTTGTGCCACTGTCTTTCTCCTTGGCTTCTCTGGCACATTTCCTAGGCACATGCTCTCTGTCTACTACCCCTGCATAGAAATGGAACTTTGTGGTCCAGTAGCCCTAGCTTTGCAGAACCAGCACTGATTCCTCAGAGGCTCAAGCACAGCTTCAAACTTGTGGTTTATATGTTACCTCTCAAGGGATGTATGAGAAGTGAAGCAATGTAACAGACTGCCAATGTGGGCTCACCAGATTGGCTTGAGATACTTACCCTGGGCTAGAACCTGTGCCAGCGACCTCTGAGCGACCCCAAGGGTGGAGCCGGGAGCCCTGCCCTGCGGAGAAGGGGAAGTCAGTGGAAAGAAGGGGTTTTCAATCCCCTCTTTTGCATGAAAGGGGGTTGGCCGGGGTTGGGGGCCTGCCACCCTGAGCCCTGGTTGGCCAGTTTGCAAGCCAGGGGGGGACTGCTGGAGAGGATAACAGCAGCAGCTGAAGTGGCATGGGGGGCTGCTGACAGTGACTCTGGAAAACAGCACAGGAGGCCTAAGAAGATCTGGGGAGAGCTGACCCAGCAGAGGGAGCAGAGAGACCCCTCTGAAGAGCCTTGAAGGCCCTGGGAGCAGAAGGCAGCGGCAGTCAGCCGTGCCTCCACCCCTGCAGCAGAGAGGGAGCAGCGGCCAGGGCTTGGGGCAGAGAGCTGGTGCCCCAAGGCCCCATCGCAGCGTGCTGGATGTGCTGAGTGTCCCGGAGGCTAAGGGTGGCAGTTGGCCCCCACTCCACTGCAGAGAAAAAGGAGCAGCCAGGAGCATAGGCAGCAGCTTTATCCGGAGCAAGGAGCTGGGCTGATGAGTTGAGGAAACCCCTCACCTTCCCTGGGGAAGCAGGACAGCAGCAGGCAAGGCACTGGGATCCTGAGGAGCAGCAGAGTGCCAGGACGAGGGTCCCTGGGAACTCGGGGAACAGGCTGGTGCTCGGAGCAGGATCGCCAAGTCGCGAGGCATGTCGGGTACCCGGCCAGTCATCTGGAGCAGGGGTTTGGAGCACGACTCCTGGGAGCTGCCTGTGCTGCTGACCCTCTGCCACTGACTGCCCCAGAGCGGACTCAGTCCTGTCCCTTATTCTGCAGCTGATTGTCATCGGATGGAGTCCCTGAGCTTTGTGCTTGGGTCATGCTGATTGCTGCAGGAGCCTACTTTGTTGCTTGCCTTTTTGGTTGCCATGGAGGGTCGCCCTTCAGCCCCTTTTGGGGGGTTGGGGTTTGATACAATTTGATTGCTGCAGACCAGAAGAGCTTAACCTGTTGCAGTCTGTCGCTTATTGGGGTGCCTGTTGGAGCTACTGGGAGTGACCACCTTGGTTCCTTGTGGTGGCACCTCAGCAATGGCTGAAAGCTGCCAGTTCCCCTACCTGTGGGTCTTGAGTCAAGGGTTGACTAATGCATTCTAATTTGTTTTGTGATTCTGGTTATGCATTCTAAGTTCACTTGTGAATAACTTTCCTATTATTCTTGTTTTGTAAATAAAATGTAAATGTTAAATCAGTTAAGTGTTAGACCTTCTTGAGACCACGGGCTGCTCTGTCGGGAGCAGGGGCGAGCTGGAAAGTAAATTGGTGCTGGCTGGAAGCCCTTCCCCACTCTCACCACACCATCCCTGATATTGGGCAGGGGTGGCAACTATTGGGCCACCACCCGGGTTACACACATAACACAGAGGTTCTGTGAAAGGGATACTAATCCTAACACATTTACTCTTTAGGCAGCACAAAGATGCAGACAAAAAAGCAGACACCTACAGACCCTAACCCTAGCCCCCTCCCTCCTGCAATGCTTTACTACCCTCCTCGATTTACTAGTTACAGGAAAAATTTTATAGCAACACTTAGCAGACAACCTGTCTACAACATGAAATTTCACAGGCTCATAATCAGCCTAGGAACTAATCTTACTAAAAATGTTCAGTTATCTTTGAGATGCCTTGCAATATGACAGGAATGTGCAGGTCTTCCTTGATATATATGCACCATTGTTTTCAGGAAATGAAAAGTCCACCAGTAATAGTACTGATTTGTCCTGGGAACTGCTTATCTTAACCCAATGGGCTCACTTCTCAGGCAAAATGGATGAATCTATGCCCCTTATTTTTCTCCTGGAAGCTAGAGGAGGTGTTGCCTATTCCTCTCAGTGTATGTCTACCTGGATGATATAACTGCTTGTGACAACAGTGAAGTTTACAACCACTGATTCCCATCATATGAATATTTACTTGCATATTGTAATTATTTATGTATTTTCTGAAAGCCTTGTTATTCTGACCTCAGCTTGTACTATTACAGACATTCTCATTCTTGTTTCTCTTTTAAACAAAGCAGCTAATGGTGACAAATTACATTTCACTGATGCTTTCTTAGAATTTAACAGTAATCAATACAGATCAAAGCCTGACTCTGAAATCCTTTTCATTTGCCATTGTATTGTTATAATAGCAGTTTCAACCAACCAATTGGATTGATGAAAATGGAGACTAGGAGTTAACTTTCTAAGCCCCAACTTCACTGTAAACTACCTGAATTTGCTGAAATGGGGATGTCAGCCCCTTTTCAGAGCCTGGGTGCCTGGAGCCAGCCAGCCCTACTAAGTTATAAGACTCAGCTGAGGTGTAATGCCTATATAGTCTGAGGAGCTTCACTGGAGGGAGGATTGGGCTGGTTTCTGTTGTTGGTCCTGGAGTAGAGAGAAGTATAGAGTAAAAGTTTTTGTGGTCTCTGTTGGCCAGGGAAATAACTTTGTGTTGGGTTACTTTGTAAATCTTTGACTATGGGCAAATGTAACTTGAATCCAGGGGTGTCAAACATACAACCCAGCCTATGGATCCTTTCTAGCTGGCCTGCTAGCATATCTGAAATCAGGGGCATGGCCTACCACACAATGTGGGACCTGAACCCTTGCCACCACCAGACCACTGTCCCCAGACCCATCACCACCTCTGGACCTGCTGCTGTGGCCACAGCAGCTACCCCCATATTCCAGGTTGGATCTAGCCTTTAAGGAGCCCTGTGGTCTGGATCCAGCCTGGAGCCCCAGATGAGTTTGCCATCCTTGCTTTGAGCCATTTAAAAAGGGAAATGGGAGTTGCTGCTGCTTGGAAGTGTGCATCAGCTGTTACCTCTGCACACTCTTGTAGTGATACAAGTGAGCATGACCTCTATAACTTGAACCGGCAGTGAAACAGGTTAAAGTAGCAGCAGGTTTGCTGTGCAGGAGAATGGAGGTGTAACACATCAGAACAGCTCATATTGTTATCATTTGATATCAGTACAGTTGTTACACCCATCTCTACCTTGTATTCTCCAAGGGAAAAATCTGAGAGGCTTCCTGGGTTGTTCCTGGGTTTAGGCAATATCCCTATCTCTGGTAGAAGAGGTAGGCAGGTGACTGCACCCTGAATAGAAGCGTTGGAAAATTAAAACAGCTACAAAAGTGATAGGTGGTGAGGTTTGTCAGGCTGATTTCTATTTTTGGCACAAAAGGAAAAACTTCAGCATCCCTATACTCCTTTCTATTCAACTCTGGTCCATCATCAGGATTCACAGGGTCTGGTATGTCATGTCTGATGAAGTGAACTTTGGTTCATGAAAGTCTATGCTTTCTCTTTCTATAGCATAGTTAGTTCATCTATAAAAGGTGCATATCTGCCCTGCCTTATGTCAGGAAAAAGGCTATTTGGCATGTAAAACCATTTGTTCAGAAGTAGCAGCTTCTAGTGAAGCTATTGTATAGAAGTGAGAATAACAGTCTAGGACAGGTATGTAAATGTGTTTATATTGGTGGGAAAACTATGCCTGAATCTGAATCAGGGTTTGGGCAACTGAACTGGGGTGGAGGACAACTCCTTTGTCACCAACATTGGCTCTGTTACTTGACCTGGCCTTTTGATATGTGACAGATGTGGACAGCTTTCTTATTGTTACTGTTCACTGTAAGCCAGTATAAAATGACTCTAGCCCTTAGATTTCTTTTTTAAAATCTCTGGTTGCCTTCATGTATAATTGTTACCATTTTCCCTAACACTGCAGATTCACCATCCAGGTGTCTTTAAATAAATTCCCACCTAGGACTGAGTCCTCATGCCTGAACTGGTGATAGAGGCTGGGAACAATCTTTCTTGGCCTCCCAAAGCTAATCACATCTTGAAGATTTTGTTCTGAATTGCTGCTCAGACAGTCACAGTCTACATCTTGGAGATGGGCTTTCCTTACCACGTGGATCTGAAAAATATCTTTCTATGGGCTGTTCTCCATTACAGTTTTATCTAGAGTCTGTCTACTACCAATGACTTTTTCCCAAATTGTATTTGGGAAAGAACATCTGTTTTTGGTGGGGGAGGATGATGTCTTTTAAGCTTACTAGACTGGACTAAAATTTCACTATTCAAAGGAAACTTTGCACTCTTTCTTTATCAACAGATAAAGAACCTCAACTTTATGTGGTCTGTTTGCACAACTTGCTGTATTAACTTATCTCCCAGATATATTTTCACCTTTACACAGATCTACATTTTTGTTTAGCTTCAGCTCAGAGGCTCCTGTTCTTTCCAAAGTGCCTAGAGCATCTGGCCATGATCTCTTACTGTCTTTCTCCAAACCAAAACATCAGTATCTTCTAGCACAGTGGTTTTCAACCTGTGGTCTGTGGACCCCTGGGGTCCATAGACTATGTCTAGGGGGTCTACAAAAGATAACTATAATCAACGAAAAGTATGTGAATACCCACACTTACAGTTCAAAGGGGTCTGCACCCCCATTCAAAATTTCCAAGGGGTCTACACCTCCATTCTACCTTCTTTAGGAGTCCGCAAATGAAAAAAGGGTGAAAACCACTGGTCTAGCATTGACATTTACTGAACATAATCACAACCACAGTCTGGATTTGTGTTCTGTTTTATGATGGGAACCTGGCAGAACTCATTGGTTGCATCAAGCATAAGATATATTTGGCTGTAGCAAGCTCCAAAACCTCTATATAGTTGATGGAAAATGCCAGAGGTTATTGGCTAGAAGATCTTGCCCCTCTGCTCAGGGTTGGATCAAGGCCATATTTAGGATCAGGAAGAATTTTACCCCATGATCATATTGGTAGAGACTGTGAGGGTTTTTGCCTTCCTCTGTGTAGGGGACATACTCCTCTACCCAGAATTTCCTGAGTGTATATTAACAACTTTTCATAGAAGCAGGACATTGGCTGTCATGATTCCCCTGCTTTACCTGTGGCAGGTTAGGGTGTTATGTCTTGTGTTGTGTCAGGATTGATGTTAGTTTTACAAAGAATTTGGATTATGGATTTATATAGGATAGTTTGGATAGGGATGGTCCTGGCTGTCAGGGGCCACAGAGGCATTATCCCTAGTGGTTAGAGCCAGGGGGTGTTACCAGCATCCATAGCTGGGATGGAAGTTGAGGCCAAACCAGGCTTAATGTGCTAAGCCAGGGCATTACCAGAAGTGGATGTCAGGGAGCAAGTCAAGGCCAAAGCAGGGTTCATGCACTGAGTCAGAGGAGTTATAAGAAGCAGATGTCAAGAAGGAAGCTAAGGTCAAAACCGGGTTCTGAAGTTCAGGGACTAGGCACACAGGCAGGAAT
>NW_005841975.1:3027414-3055776 GCF_000455745.1 Alligator sinensis | reverse complement strand
AAGCAGGCAGGGAAGTCACATGGAAGAGCGCTGCCCACAGACTGAAGCCAGGTTGTTGCACAGCAGGGGCCAAATACTGCAAGAGCTCCTGAAAAGCTGTCCTTGAACCAAACAGCAGAGGCTTCGCTGACCCCGCTTAAGGGGTTGAGTGTTGCTGACCTAGTTGTCTGGCTGCAGTGCAGAGGCCTTACACAGGCAGGGGGTTGGACTAAATGCTCTTTGGAGGCACCTTCCAGCCCTACTTCTCTATGATCCTATGATTTATTTTATTTTGTTGGACCTACACCTAAGAAAAGTGACCTTGATTCTGCAGTGACCAAGAAGGGTTTTCTATCCCAAAACAAATGCAACTTCTATTTCAGTTTCTGCCTTAGGACAAAGGAGTTTTATAGATGCATAAATTATGAGGCAATCCTATTCTCTACTCTTTCTGACAACTCCCCTGTTCCATGGAAAAGTTCCTCCACCAATTCAGTTCTCTGTCCCTCCAGTATGAGCACCTTCTTGATGTGACAGATTGCTCTGACCTATTTTTAACCTAATTGTGGGTGCTGTTTGTCCTTGATACTATTACAAACATTATTTCTTCCCATTGATTTTAATTACACATCCAATTCATATCCCTCTAGTGGAACAAGCAGAGAGTTTTACCATTTCACCTTTCACTACCTGAAGCTTTTCTTTTAATGCCAATAATACTTTCTGACAACACATCAGCTTCTTTGTCCAACTTAACCTATTTACTTTCAGGTTGGCAGTCTGGTCATCTGCTGTTACAACAGTTTTTTTTTGCTTCTAAGAAATTCAGCTGGTCTAGTGGTGCCATTGTCTGTATAAGACTCTGGACAAAAATAATGTAAATTAGGGGTGTCAAACCCACCTAGCCCTGTGGGCTAGATGAGCATTGCTGAGCTGGTCTGTGGGCCAGACCAGATAGGCCCCCTGTGCAGCACCCACTGCACTGGGTCTAGCCTATGTACCACACGCATGCATAGGGCGCACACAGCCTGCAGCTGGACCTGGCATTGCAGGTAGTACAGAGGGTTGGTCCAGGTGCCACACAGCCTGCACCCTGGACCTCCCGCACCTTGGGCAGTGCCAGGTCCAGCCCATACACTGGGCAGCACATGCCCTGTGGCTCCCCTGTGTTATGTGCAGCATGAATGGTGCTGAGTGGGGGCCAGCACATGGGGTCAGTTCAGCAACCCACAGGCCACATTATATGGTTCCACCCTTGATGTAGGCTATTACTTCTTGAGTCTTTACTGTATGTTTGGCATTGTCCCACTTGTAGCGTCTGTAGCCCTGTGGGTATTTCTTATTGATTCTGAGCTCTGTGTGCCTGCCTGCCCCAGGGGTATCTTCTTATGGCATGTGGTGTTCCCTGACACATCTGAGGACTGTGCAAACCCCAGAAGGTTAATTCTCAACGTGCTGACAGTTGTCATTCGGTGACTTCTACCTGCCTTCTCCAGGAGGAGTTCTGTCTGGCTTAACAGCGCCTCTGAAGTTCATTGTGGAATGTGGGGCAATGCAAACCTTGTCTCCTGCTTTAAGAAACTCAGCCCTTGAGAACTGAGTGAGTGGCTCCCACGCCTTAAATGAATCATTCCCTTTGTATCCACAGGCTACGAACATTTCTTATGTTTCTTCCTTATGTGGTAGGCAGCACTTATTCTTCTGTAATGCAGCTTGCTTGCTCTGCCTGTTCACCCAAGCCTTCTGAAAACATCAAGTGCGCCCAAAGCTGCTGCTGCTGCCGGGACTGAGATTACTGCAGCCAGGGAAAAGAAAGACATTGCTCAAAGCAAGAGAAAAGCACGATTTACGCCTCTCCCAGTGTCCTGGCTTTGGAGCTTCCAGTTGCCCACTCTTCCACGTACGTGCTTGTATCCTGGGATGGGAGGGGGGCATCTGGGCTGGAGCCCAGTCCCCTCTGGGTCATCTTCCTCTTGTGCCTGGCACCACACTGGGCTCGGTCACCCATCTGGGCATGAGGTGGCCGAAAGGGCTCACCCTTAACCCCTTCTCTCACGCCATCCATCCTCTCTCTTGCTGCCTCTTGACCCGCTGTCTCTTGACCCCTTGATTCGTTGGTGCTTGCAGGAGCTGCAGTCCCGCCAGGCTGCAGTGAAGCCAAGAGGCAGTGACACTAAGGCACTGCAAAGGGCCCTCAGAGGAGCGGACTTCACTGCCCGCTGAGGGAGCAGAGAGAAGGGGAAGCCAGGTCCCCAGACCAGCAGGGAGAGAGCCCTGCCTGGAGGGTAGTTGGGGGAGGCCTGGTGGAAGCCAGGGTGGGCCCTCAACAGCACTGCGTTTCCGCCCCTAGGGGCGCTGGCGGGAAGGAGGGCGGGGAGTAGCATGCTAATGCGCAGGCGCAAACCCCCCGAAGGGGCGGGGAGCTGCGGTGGCGCGGGGCGTCGCTTGTGTGCCGGAAGTGACGACCTACAGACGTTGCAGGGTGGGGGCGGGGCTGGAGGACGAGGCTGGCGCAGGGTCTCGAGGCGGGCGCCCCCAGGTAACACGGGAGGGGGCGGGGCTGGGGCCAGCTGTGCGGGGGGCGAGTGCGCAGGCGCAGCAGGAGCGACACCGCCTCTCGTGCCGGCCACCGTCCTTCTGTCTGCACCTTGCAGCCACCTCTGTCCATCCCTTCCCCCTTGCTCTGTTCTTCTCTCCCTTGGCACCAGATTTATTTGGGGGTTTTGTCCTTTTTAAAACGTTCCTGTTCTCAAAAACGGCATCGCCCCAGGCCACGTCGGGGTCCCGTGAACTGCTTGTCTTGCATGAGCGTGTTTCGTGTTCCTTGTGTGGCTGTGGGGGGCGGACGCCTGCTGCGTAGCCTAGATGGCGGCGCTGCCAATCTGCCTCGTTGGCAGCAGCATCCTTGTCACCCTGCGGAGGCTGCTGATCCCTGCTCGCAACTGAGTTGCATCTCCGTGTGCTTTTGAGTCTAGGACTTTCCTTAGTGACAAACGGACATGTCCTGTGTAACCACCGAACAGAACAAAAACCGACCGCAGCATTCAGCCATCCAGTACTCCTGTGAGTCAGAGGTGTGCGGTGTCAACATTAAAATGATGATGATGATGATAATAATTTAAAACTCAGCTGCTTCTGTCATAATGACTCCACATAGCCAATATTGGAAGGAATGAGTTAGTAACTGTATTTACTTAAAAGTGTTTTGTTTTTTTAAATAGGGTACAAATGAGTTCAGATCACCTGTGCAAGACTTCCATGTATTTCCATTATATGGAAACTTTCAATGGTCCCTTTTTATGGTGTTTAAGGTAAAAGCCTGACATATAGGGTGTCATATAACCATACTAAACTATGTTATACTTAGTGCTTATACTAAGTACCCATTTGTAGTTAATCCTATCCTAACAGATTTACTTGTAAGGTTTTGGGGAAGGGAAATCATTCTTTGTTCTGAAACAAGCAAAAAACCACATGGATGCTGTTCAACTTTTCATAAAATGCAGGTTGAACGCTTAGTTTGAATATAAAATGGAGCTTGGTCTTACATAGTGAGTTGCAACGATCAGCACATGCTAAATGGATCACTCTCTTCCTCTGGGACTTCTTTTGAACAAATACATGTAGATATAATGGACACATTCTTGGGGGGAAACAGGTTGATCAGCAAAGTTTGTCACTATCTGTATTTTCCTTGTGAATATGCTTTTGTTTTAGTCCAACACTTGGTTGCCCAGCAGTTTCCTGCATGCGGGAAAATTGTTCTAGAGCTTAACATGGTGCAGGATAAATAAAACCTTGTCATTTCAGATGGAGCTCTTAAGAACTGTGGGCCTTTATACATGTGCTCCGGGGGTGGGGAAGAGTTCTTTAATTAGAGCTGCTCTAAGTGCTTGGAACATCTTGTGCATCAGCTTCCCTGCTCTGAAAAATGGTGACAGGGTTACTTTAACTAAAGCTCATTTGATGAGCTTTAGTTAAAGCCCCTCACTGTTGTTTTGAAGTGCAGGGATGCTGATGCACAAGATGCTGGAGTACATTAACTCCTATGCTTCAGCAGACATGATTAATTGAGCCTGGTATTATAGCGCAGCGGAGCAGCCTTGCTCGTGTATAGGCACCATGTATGTATTGGCGATGCCTCAAAACAAATACCCTGACTTATAGAAACCTTGGCTAAGGTGAAAGAGTGATAGCTTATGTGTTAGTAGGATTTTGGTAGCTTGAACACGCTTTTTCTAGTGTTAACTAACTTGCTGAAACTTTAAGGGACGATAAAACTTCTTGTAAGCTGCTGGAATGTAGTCAGGCGTGTGGTTCTCATGGCTTTTAACCTCATTTCCGTTGAACCAGTGTTTATACCGATTGGCATATTTTGTAAATGTATCTACTGTAAACATGGCCTTGGATGTTCCTGTCCTGTTCTGTGTACTCTCAGAAATGTGCCTTGTTGACTGGTTTAAGAATGCCAGTGTCTGATTTTAAAGTTGTGAATGCAGATTTTGGAAGACGTGCCTTCAGTTCCTAACCACAATTTCTGATTGCATCCTGTTGCTTGCCATTATTGCTTCCTTCTGCTTTAAGCTGGGTCTAGATAATTTTGCCTTCTTTCAAGCCCCACTGCTTGCCTGGCACTAGGAAAGTCAAGTCACAGCTGTGCGTTAAAGGGAGATTGTAGCTGCATGTCACTAGTGGCCTCACATGTCTGTTGAACAAGGGAGATGGTGACAATACTCCCATAAGAAACCCTTTGGATCAGATGAACAATTGCTGGATTACCCCTTTTCCTTCAGAAAGAAAGCAGCACTGGTGTTCTCTAGCCTTCTCCAAGTAGGATCTGTAGCTGGGCTGTTGTTGCACTGCACTTGGTCATCTTTGTTAATTAAGGATTCATACTACTGCAATATTTGAACCAAAACTGTATCAGTGGCTGCTGACAGATCCAAAAGCACCTGCACAGACACATTTCATGTGTCCGTTTGTTACTCAGATTACAGGTAACCTTGTGGGCTGGCCACTAATAAAAGAGGTGGAAACAGGTCTACAGCCCAACTTGTTATTTGCTTGCACTTCAAAACACAAAATCAAACATTATTCTATCTCATTACCCATGATAGCACCACATAGGGTCTCACTTAAACTGGCTGGGAAGACTCGAGAGATGGGTAGAGGGTGGCACAGATTGGCAGCAGGTCTTGAATTTGCTGAGTTCTCCAAATTTCCCCCCAGCCTATACCCCATATTTATAGATGGCTGGTTCTAATAAGTGACGTCTGAATGATTTTATGTAAATTTATTTGTTTTACTAAAACTTTTAGAACTGGATTGAACTGGATCTCTTGCAGATTTGCAAGGTGTCAGTTGGGATTTACATATTTGGGAAAATAAAAGGGAGGGTTTCTCATCTCCTTTACTTCCCCATTGTGGAATGCTAGTTCACACTATCCTGTTTCTTCTTTACCTTATTTTACGGTCTTCCTTGACAAGGCTGTTTTGTTTTTCTAAATTATCTAAGTCTCTTAAACCAGATATACCTATTACAGAAAAATAGCATTTAATACATTTGGTTACATCAGTCACTACTACTAATGTTTTAAAATTAAGCTATGATATAGTATATTTGGATTATTTAATGTATGGTCTTCCCTTATAATGTCTTCTTTCTGGTCTTGTGTTTTGTTTGATTGCATCTCATCACTAGTTTAGTTTAATTAGACATGCGGATGACTTTCTTTACTTTGCTGACCAAGCTAGTTGTCACATCTGCAAAGGTTCATGCTATGGCAGCAGTTTTCAACCTTTTTACATTTGTGGACCCTAAAAATTTTTTAATGGAGGTGCAGACCCGTTTGAATTGTGAATGTAGGTATTCACATACTTTTGATTGATCATAGTCATCTTTTGTGGACCCCTTAGACCAAGTCTGCAGACCCCTTCTACTTACTCACATTTCTGAAGCTTGGCTGAGGCTCCTTGAACGTGGGCAAGGCTGGCAACACGTTACAATAAAGACTAATTCAACAAAAAGTTTGGAAAGTTATACAGGTTCCAGCCATTCCAGTGAAAAATTCATTTGGAAGCTGCTGGATGGTGCTCTAAGTGCTTGGAACATCTTGTGCATCAGCTTCCCTGCTCTGAAAAATGGTGACAGGGTTACTTTAACTAAAGCTCATTTGATGAGCTTTAGTTAAAGCCCCTCACTGTTGTTTTGAAGTGCAGGGATGCTGATGCACAAGATGCTGGAGTACATTAACTCCTATGCTTCAGCAGACATGATTAATTGAGCCTGGTATTATAGCGCAGCGGAGCAGCCTTGCTCGTGTATAGGCACCATGTATGTATTGGCGATGCCTCAAAACAAATACCCTGACTTATAGAAACCTTGGCTAAGGTGAAAGAGTGATAGCTTATGTGTTAGTAGGATTTTGGTAGCTTGAACACGCTTTTTCTAGTGTTAACTAACTTGCTGAAACTTTAAGGGACGATAAAACTTCTTGTAAGCTGCTGGAATGTAGTCAGGCGTGTGGTTCTCATGGCTTTTAACCTCATTTCCGTTGAACCAGTGTTTATACCGATTGGCATATTTTGTAAATGTATCTACTGTAAACATGGCCTTGGATGTTCCTGTCCTGTTCTGTGTACTCTCAGAAATGTGCCTTGTTGACTGGTTTAAGAATGCCAGTGTCTGATTTTAAAGTTGTGAATGCAGATTTTGGAAGACGTGCCTTCAGTTCCTAACCACAATTTCTGATTGCATCCTGTTGCTTGCCATTATTGCTTCCTTCTGCTTTAAGCTGGGTCTAGATAATTTTGCCTTCTTTCAAGCCCCACTGCTTGCCTGGCACTAGGAAAGTCAAGTCACAGCTGTGCGTTAAAGGGAGATTGTAGCTGCATGTCACTAGTGGCCTCACATGTCTGTTGAACAAGGGAGATGGTGACAATACTCCCATAAGAAACCCTTTGGATCAGATGAACAATTGCTGGATTACCCCTTTTCCTTCAGAAAGAAAGCAGCACTGGTGTTCTCTAGCCTTCTCCAAGTAGGATCTGTAGCTGGGCTGTTGTTGCACTGCACTTGGTCATCTTTGTTAATTAAGGATTCATACTACTGCAATATTTGAACCAAAACTGTATCAGTGGCTGCTGACAGATCCAAAAGCACCTGCACAGACACATTTCATGTGTCCGTTTGTTACTCAGATTACAGGTAACCTTGTGGGCTGGCCACTAATAAAAGAGGTGGAAACAGGTCTACAGCCCAACTTGTTATTTGCTTGCACTTCAAAACACAAAATCAAACATTATTCTATCTCATTACCCATGATAGCACCACATAGGGTCTCACTTAAACTGGCTGGGAAGACTCGAGAGATGGGTAGAGGGTGGCACAGATTGGCAGCAGGTCTTGAATTTGCTGAGTTCTCCAAATTTCCCCCCAGCCTATACCCCATATTTATAGATGGCTGGTTCTAATAAGTGACGTCTGAATGATTTTATGTAAATTTATTTGTTTTACTAAAACTTTTAGAACTGGATTGAACTGGATCTCTTGCAGATTTGCAAGGTGTCAGTTGGGATTTACATATTTGGGAAAATAAAAGGGAGGGTTTCTCATCTCCTTTACTTCCCCATTGTGGAATGCTAGTTCACACTATCCTGTTTCTTCTTTACCTTATTTTACGGTCTTCCTTGACAAGGCTGTTTTGTTTTTCTAAATTATCTAAGTCTCTTAAACCAGATATACCTATTACAGAAAAATAGCATTTAATACATTTGGTTACATCAGTCACTACTACTAATGTTTTAAAATTAAGCTATGATATAGTATATTTGGATTATTTAATGTATGGTCTTCCCTTATAATGTCTTCTTTCTGGTCTTGTGTTTTGTTTGATTGCATCTCATCACTAGTTTAGTTTAATTAGACATGCGGATGACTTTCTTTACTTTGCTGACCAAGCTAGTTGTCACATCTGCAAAGGTTCATGCTATGGCAGCAGTTTTCAACCTTTTTACATTTGTGGACCCTAAAAATTTTTTAATGGAGGTGCAGACCCGTTTGAATTGTGAATGTAGGTATTCACATACTTTTGATTGATCATAGTCATCTTTTGTGGACCCCTTAGACCAAGTCTGCAGACCCCTTCTACTTACTCACATTTCTGAAGCTTGGCTGAGGCTCCTTGAACGTGGGCAAGGCTGGCAACACGTTACAATAAAGACTAATTCAACAAAAAGTTTGGAAAGTTATACAGGTTCCAGCCATTCCAGTGAAAAATTCATTTGGAAGCTGCTGGATGGACTCTGGTTGATACTGAAGTTGGTTTACTGCAACCTGTTCCAGCATTGCATAGAAGAGTGGGATAAAGTGACTGTACCCGGAACAGGGGTGGTCAACCTGCAGCATGAGTGCCACAAGTGGCACAGATAGCCTCTATGTGTGGCATGTGATAGACCAGGGAGGGGATGGGCAGGAGGCAAAGGCAGAGCAGGACATTAGGCAGGGAGCACAGGGCAAAAATCAGAAAGCAGAAAAGGAAATGGGGCAGGAAGTGCCGGGCAGGGAGCAGAAAGCAAAGCAGCAAATTGGGAGGAAAAGGGGATTGCATTGGCACTTGAGAATGATGCAGGGCTGATTTGTGGCACATCTGCTAAAAGGGTTTGGCCTTATGGCCCAGAAGAAGCAATTGATTTATCAATGTCCAGTTATTTAAACATTGCCAAATTCACCCCATTAGCACTCAGCTCCTTGAATGACAAAAAGACTCTTTAGGAGAGTGGGGGGGTTGGGAGGGCTAGCAGGGGTCCCCCCATGGTCCCCTCCCCCAGCCCCCCTCCCCCACCCCTAGTACTTACCAGCTCAGAGTCAGCTGCAGCTCCCTACTGCAGCTACCGGGGACTGCCCGAATAATCAAAGCTCTCCAAATCTTTTCCAAAGATTTGGAGAGCTTTGAATCGATTTGGACCTTTAAATTGGTTCCCTGGTTCGATTTGGATTTGGAGATTCGGCCACTGAATCAGGCTGAATCTTCTCTGAATCAAATCACCACCCAAAACTTCACATAGCCCTCCTGCCCAGTAAGGTATCTACATGTGCATTACTGTGCAGTAACTAATTGGGCATAAATTTGATACCTGCATAATGCAGTAAGTGTGCAGTAAACGTGCATGTGTAGATGTGCCCAATGAATTCATGGCTCCATTAAAGTCTGTGGGAGTCTTGCCATGAGTGTTAATGCCTCCATGATTTCAGCCACTGTGTTTACCTTCCCCAGGTGCACTTAGGCTACTAGAGAAGGTGTTAGTCTTCCCCTTAGCACCTTGATTTGTTCACAAAACAAAGTGCTTTTCATTGGGGTAAATATTTACTTCTGCCTCAGATTGAGCACAGGTTGGATTCACTAGTATGTGTATTGAAAATAAAAGTTTGAGAAGCTTAGACTTGACTTTTTCAGGAACCATGACTGCTGAGTGGGATGGCTGAGTGGGATGGCACTCTGATAGCAGAGAAGCTAAGCCCTATCCCCTGTGCACAGTAGCTCTCTGTCCACTTCTTTGTGTTGCAGTATGAAGAGGTTTTACTAAAACTTTCTGGACATCCAAATCTCTCCTTTGGTCAGTGACCTATCATGGGTGTTTTTATTTCAGAATGTAAATTGTTTCAGAAAGTCAGGAAGATGTGAAACGAGAGAGATTTTGAAAATGTAGCTATATTGCAGTTAGTTCCAATATCTTGTTATGAAATGGGATTCAGGACTAGTCTATAAAGCATGATTGACATGACAACTCATTCGATAAATGACAGAAAGACTTTATTTACAACAACTATTCACTGTTAAAAGAACTTAAAGTAAAGCAAAGTCCAATATATTTAGCTGTAAAAGCAATAGTATCTCACCAGTACAGGCAAAGATGCGGTCTCAGTCTTGTCGCTTCTCAAGGTGTGGATCAGTTCAACAGGGATAGGGACAGAAATTACACATAAACCGGTTTAAGTGATCGGAAACTGTTTCAAATCTAATGCAACAAAAGTTTGGTGCACATAAACAACTTTCAAAATGGCCGAAACCGGTTTAAGATAAACGTGGATGGATGTAGTATCAGACTTAGCTGATTTAGGTTAAATCAGTTTATTGAACTTCTGTCTCAGGTCCCCTCCAAGTTCAAGTTAAGTCACAGTCCCCTAGCATCCCAGAATGCTTTGTACCTCATCCGCAAATTCCCCTTTCCCTCACCAGGTGGATGGGTTAGCCTTGGCTCAAGCTGTCTGCTCCAGCCAAACAGGGAGGCATACTCTAGCACCCCCTGGCTTCTGGCCTGCGCCACTGCAGGTATGTGGCTGCATTTCTGGAATCAAAAGTGAATGTTTGTTCACTTGCTTGTTGGTTCAATCTACACAGCTTAGACTAACCTGTGAAGATTGAGTTGATTAGCCTCAGGCTTTGTGACTGTTTGTACTTAGCCCAGAAGATCAGCTGGGCACAGTAGCAGTTCTTGTGTTGAATTATTATTTTTTTTTCACTCTTGAAGTGCACCCTGTTAGCTGCTTCATTCCTCTTTTATACCCTTCAGCTCAACATCTTCAAAGCATTCTTGTAGTTGTGTAAATCAAGAGAGAAACCCAAGCAGTAACTACCTTATTTCACAGTGTATAGGTTGACATGGTGTATAGGTCGGCCCCCAGCTTTCCGATTTGAAGGGTAAGTATTTTATAGGAACGGTGTATAAGCTGGGACCAGGCTCGGTGCTTGGATGGGGCCGCCCCGTGCCCTGCGAGTGGCCCAGGGCTCACAGGGGATGGGGCTGCACCAGCCAAGCACTGAGCCTGGCCCTGTCTGCTGGAGTGGTGCTGCTGAACGCCAAGTGCGGTACCACTTGCAGGGGACAGGGCTGGGCTTGGTGCTCAGTTGGTGCAGCACCATCCCCTGCAAGTGGTGCCGGGTTTGTAGGGGATGAGGCCACGCAAGCCGGGTCCCAAGCCTGGCCCTGTCTGCTGTGAGTGGCACTGCTGAGCAGGGGAAGGGGCCATGCTTGGCACTCAGCTGGTGCAGCCCCTTCCCCTGCAAACAACTCTGGTGCCGTCCGGGGAGCGCCACTTGCAGGGGATGGGGCCGAGCACTGAGCTCAGCCCACCCCCATGCTTGATTTTTTTGATGTGGCACAGTGTATAAGTTGAGTTGGATTTTTAAGCCCCCAAAACTGGGCTTCAAAACCTGATTTATACACTGAAATACGGTAACAGGAAAATCCTCTTAATCAAACTGTTCATTATCAGAAAGTCCCAATTTGGACTGAATAACCTTCCTCAGTAACAGGAGGTTATCAATTTCTATTGAGTTGGAACATATCAAGAAATTGATTAACAATCGGGAGAAACACAAAGTTTTTGAGGAGGTGTCCTTGGAAGATCAAGAGAACCACTGAGGCAAAACAAGAGTAAATCAGGAGACACCTATCAAATCCCATATGGAGAATGTCTCTTCCTCCACATAAACATGAGTTAATTGTAAATCAATATTTACTATAATAACTAGTCAAGGACAGACATTTCACACAGTGACATGCCAGATACACAGGAGGAGCCTGCTTAAAACCATGATAGGTACAGTAAGATAAGTTGGAAGTGATGCGTCATTATTTCTTTTCAGAAGGTCCAGCTACAAACTTGCATCCTCTTGCGCTATGAAGTTGTATTCAGTATTTTGTCTTGTAACTTTTGTGAGTAGGCCCAGCTTGGCTTAAGCTTCATAGTCGTCTACTTATACATACTTACTTTAGAAAAAGTAGAAAAACAGGGCTAGAAAGTACCTTTGTAGGTCATCTAGTTCAACCCCCTGCTTAAGGCAGGATCGCCCATATCCAAACCATCCCATCCCATCCATCCCTAAGAGATTGTTGTTAACTAACGTTGAACATAACTGCATTGTTGGCAGGTAAACAAATGTCATTTCTGCCAAATGAAAAGACATGCATGCTAGCAAAAAAATATTTTGAATTTTTGTATAACAAATTAAGTAAAACAACCAGACATCTAACAACCACAATAAATGGATGAAAACACATACATTACTGGGAAATGTGCATGCTTGTTTGCCCACCCTCCATCTGAACTCTAATTTGAAAAGACAGGGATACAACATCACAAAGAAAGAAGGCTTTTGTTTTTGATTTATTTTTTTGGACAGGTGATGCATCTATTAATTTACCTCAAGGGGAGGTGAAGAACTTTGTGGTCTACAGAAGTTGCATAACTTTAAGAGTAGGATTGAAGATGGATTGTTTGATGTCTGCATATTTGTTTTCAGTATTTTGAATAATATGATTTTAAGATCCATGTAAATTCAGACAGTTGCAAATTCCCATTGTCACAGTGTGAACTAATATTCATACATACGATATCAAATTATTTTAGGCAACCCCAATAGTGCAGAAATAAAGTAAAGTATATAGTCCTGTTCCGCAGGATTCTGTTCTAGTGTTATATCTGCTAAAATACTGTAGGGTCTGCCCCTGAGAAGAAGGCAGTGTGACAAAGATCATGGTGATTATGTCAGTCATGGACTGAAATATTAGAAAGAATTAACCACTGCAAGCGAGACTCGTTTCAGTAATGCTGGCAGCTGCTTAAATAGGGCATTTAAAGAGCTGATCTCTTTGTCTCTCTCACATCTGCTCACAGGACAAAGAGATCAGTAGCAAACATCTCAAGAAAGCCATTGACTGAGGCTGGTTAAAAAGAAATCAATGTTTTTTGGATGTGCTTCTGCAATGAAAAGTTGTATCATAATGCATGTACATGTGTGCGATAGTGGAAGGGGCAGAAAGGCGGTGTGAGTGTTTCTTTGCTTGTGAAGATTTAACTGCTTTTGAACCTTCTCTAAACTCTGCTTATTCATCCAGTGTTATTTATAGATTTTATCCTGTGGGCACTACAGTAAAAATGACACCTTTGACCATGGTTAGCATTCTTCTGACAGGAGTTAGATGAGGAGTCAAATGGAGTGTCATATAGCCAAGTGATTTAGACCCTCCTTAGGGAGAGGATGTTCTGGCTTCTGGTCCCTGCTCCCAGTGCTCTTATGCCTTTTATATTAGTTATTAGATTAAAAAAAACCAATACAACAGCTCTAGAAACAGGCCTAAGGAACAGGTTGCCCTCTGGGAAACCTAATGGGTAGGTTGTAGAAGCAGGCTTCCTCTTACTTGCTCTCTCTCTGGCCCTTTGACATGATTTTTTGGGCTGCACGCTGGCCCGGCTTCTTCAACAAAAGTGGTTGTGACTTCCCTACCCCAACCTAGCTTTTCTGGGAAATGGGAGCTACAGGTTTGAATTCCCTCTGGCTAAGGAGGATTTCCCATGGTTTGGGCAAGTACTCTAACCACTGGGATGTTGTGTAAAAGACAGGCACAGCCTCCTCCCCACCCCAGTTAACTAACTGCCCACCCTTGAAGAATTAGCGGATCTGTAGCTTGAGTAGCTTCAAGCATCTGAGTCAGGCACCCAAAGCCTAGCAGGGGGCTGGAGTGCAGAAACACCCATATGTTGAGGCACCTTGTTTGAGAATCACGGTACTAGAGTCTCTGGAAGATAACTTCAGCTGAGTTTTTCTTTGGCTTGGCTTCTTCTGGGTGTTAGCATCTGACACATTAGGTCTGATACAGTGAGTCTGCATCAACCATTAAAAAATCAAGGTTTTGTGTTGTGCACAGAAGGTGTGTAAAGAGCCCTGGGTTTCATTCTCTTTGTGATAAGTTTCCTGCTGTCTTGAAATGATTTATTCTGTACACTTCACTTTCCCCATTTTAAAATGTAGAGAAGCTACCTTTCTGAAGATGCTTCATTTATTAATTTTTTGGAAGGTGGTTTGAGAGGCTCACCTGCAAGTAGTGAGTGATGATGGGGTTAGGTTTTTGATGGTCGGCAGCATTTCTTCCCTACCCCCTCTTTGTTGGCAGTCTGTTTTGTGAATTTAGTTGTACAGTATGGTTAATCAACAAGGTAAAGGGCTGAATATTGCATGAAGATTTTTCCATAACTGTTTTCAGGCAGTTGAATGAAAAATACAAAACACCTATTTTTAAGGCTATCTAGTCCATTGGGGGCCAACCTTTTTGGCAGGTGTGCCATGAAGCAACCACTGCACCCTCCTAGTATGTCACTCCAATCCCCTTTCCCTGGCCAGGGGATTGGAGTCTGCTGCTCTGCTTTCTGCCCTGTGCTCCATTCCCTGTTTGTTGCTTCAGTTTCTGCTCCATGCTATATCTGCAGCTCTGCTCCCTGCTATGCATCCTGTGTCCCACAGAGGCTACTTGTGCTGCAGTTTGGCCACCACTGAACTAGTTCATCCTCCTGCTTAGATATGGAATTTTACAATAGAGTTTTACCTGACTAAATTTTAGTAATATTTCCTTTCCCTCTCAAGGCACAGGTGGATAACCAATTGAAGCCATATGAAATGATTGATACAAGCTGTTACTACTTAACTGTTACATCTGCTGTTTCTGTAGCCATATTCTCTAGCAAAACTGTTGCAACTTTAACCCTGTTTCATTTAGGGTTAATGTTACAGCTTTTTAGCTTATATGTATTGCTACCTGATCAGGGGGACCTAACAGTTACATAGTGGCAGCTCAAAACAGCTGCCTCAGATCTCCTTCTCTTTATAAAGCATAGACTATGAGGGTTGGAAGGGACCTCAGGAGGTCGCATCTAGTCCAACAGGACCATCCCCAACTAGATCATCCCAGCCAAAGCTTTGTCTAGCTGGGTCTTAAACACCTCGATGGAGAGTCCACAACCTCTCTGGGTAACCTGTTCAGTGCTTTACTATCCCCCTAGTGAAAACATTTTTCCTAATATCAAACCTCAACTTCCCTTGCTGCAGCTTGAGACCATTGGTCCTTGTTCTGTCATCTGTCACTGCTGAGAGCAGTCTAAAGTGACTAAAAATTGCATTTGTCCATTCAGTTAGTTTCAGCGCTCATGATGCTTGTGATGTGATAATCTTGTTGGGTTTTCTAGGTGCCTGTAGTCCTGTCAGGAAAGCCAGGGCAGAAGAGATCTGAATTATTATTATAAAGATGCAAACAAAAAAAAGGAGAAAAAATTACAGTGGAGCACATGTTGGGTAGCAGTTCAGAAGAAACCTCCAGATTCCTTTTATAAGACACACATCTTTCTCATGGAGATCACCTGTAATCATCACCCTCTGTATTTATTAATTCTGCAGTCGCAGAACTAGTTGCTGAATTGTGCTCCAGGACATCTGTTTTAATTTGTTTAAATGTTTTTGTCTTTCTGGTGTCAAGAATGCATTATAAATGTGGACGGAGTGACCATAAAGTCTTCCTGACTGCTCATGTAACCTGTAAGAGAGGAGGTGAAAACTTCCCCAGATATTTTCACAGGAAGTTAACTCTGAAACCACAAAAAGGATAGTCTGCAGCCAGCTAAGTAACGCAGTGGCTGACAATTGGACTACATTCACTATTTTCCTACTTAGTAACTTCTTAATGGATGATTTTAATGATTTGGGAGTTATCTCAATGCTCAGCAGCAGTCTCCCAGCATAAGGATACAATCTGTCATGTTTTGAAGGCCATGGGGCCTTCTCCTGAGCAGTTTTGATGGTTAGGCTGGAATACAGTTTGTTAGCTTGTATAACAGTGTAGCAGGTCCAAGTCACAGGGGCAGCCGTGGTACTCCTTGGTCACCATGTGGCCCCGACCTGGCTCAGTCTCCAACACAGACCTTCCCAGATGACTCTCCTGCTGCACCTTGTTCTTATAGAGGATTAGGTAAAGGAGGTTGCTCACGGGTCTTAGAGTGAGCCTGTGTCTGTGCCAATCAATACCAGGTTCTTCCTGGACCCCTTTAGTCTCTGTTCAGCCATCAGGCTCAATGGGCACTCCTGGCCTGTATGTGCCTCTGCAAGGGCACCTGTAGCCTTAAGGACTCATCGTGTGGCTCCATCCACCCCTACATGCCTTGCAGGTATTCTCTCTCATTGATATTTGTGGCTCTTGTCCTTCCTGAATCCTTGGCCCCTCCTGGGCCGTGGCCCTGCTTCAGGCTAATTGATCCTGGTCCCTCCTAAACCTTTGGCCCCTTCTGGAACTTGGCCCCATCCTCAGGCCAGTAAAGCTAGCTGTGGTCCCTCCTGGACCTTTGGCTCCCTCCGAGACCCTGGCCCCGCTCTCAGGCCAACTGATCTAGCTGTGGTCCCTCCTGGACCTTTGGCATCTCCTGGGCCCTGGCCCCACTTTCAGACCAGCTGATCTAGTTGTGGTGCCTCCTGGACCTTTGGCTCCAACTGGGCCCTGGCCCTGCTCTCAGGCCACGTGTCAGACCCCTTTGGTCTCGCACTCTCTCTCTCTGTGCATCTGCATCCTCAGATCATACTTCCAGCCCCCCTCTGGCCCCTGGGCTCATAGATTCATAGATGTTAGGGATTGGAAGGGACATTGGATCCTACAGGAAAGATTGCTAGGGTCAGATGATGGATCTTCTTATCCTATGCTCTGGGCTACAGAGTCCCACTCTCAGCCCCTTTTGGGTTACCAATACTCTAAGTAGGTCTGGAGCTTGCCCTCAGCAGGGCTTATGGCTAAACCCCAGTGCAACTTAACTAAAAGCACCTGTGCCCCCTGGCAGGAACTCAAACCTTCTCTGGGCCTAACATAAAACCAAGGCCACCTGCCTATATAAGTGAGCTCCTCTCTGTCCCAGGTACCTTCCCTTGTCCCCAGGCTTGCAGAGTGGCTTCCTTCTAGTCAATTCAGGAGCTCTGCTGCCTGCCAGGAGTTCCTCTCTTCGTGGTTTTCAGGGCTGGACTGCCTGATGGGCTCAGGCCTGGGGCTTATATGTCACCAGCCTGACCTGTCGCTGGTCAGGTGGGCTGCTAATTAACCCTTTACCACCTCAAGCTGCCTCTCCCACTGCTTGCTCCTTTGAAGGAGCTGGCACACCTCAGTGGCCTGCTACAAACAGGTACAAACCAGGATGTTGCGTTATCGAAACCTGTGTTAGCCCAGGTGAGACCCCAGGCCAAAGCATGGTGTAGTTTTTTAAAAGAACAGATTACAAGGCATGTTGGCCAGAAGCATACCAGTGACAAGCCAAACTACACTATAACTTGGTTTGACCACAGTGGCTTTAAGTGACTATGAAGTTAGATTATTCACCCTGCAGAACAGGACTGTTCAGTGAATTAGATTCTATGCCAGGACTTTCAGTACTTGCAGGGTGTGGACAGAAGTCACTTTCAAAACCTTTCCAAATGTAATGGGCTTGGAAACATGTCAGAAGGGTAGCATTTCAGCTGCAGGGAGAGGAGGTGGAGGGGAGAACAGCCTGTACTGGATGGAGAAGAAAGCAGTGGGCTGGCAGAGGTGCTGTCCGTGGCTGGGATTCTGACACTGTGCCCCAAGTCCCCCAAACCTCTTCTCTCCCCTGTTCAGCACAGGAGAGAGGTAGAAGTATCAGGACTGGCTCTGGTAGTAGTGGGCTTCCTGGGAGTCAGAGGCATTGGGACCCAGCAGTGCATATCAAGCTGTCCACCGCATTCTGCTTTCATCTTCCATGAAGGGGGAAGAGAGCACTGTGGGATTCTAGCGGACCTATGCATCCCCTTTCCCTGAGTGCATGTAACTAAAGGGGAACACTTCAAAATAGGGCCTGATTTCAGGAGGGATGATCTTGCAGCTCTTCAGCCACTTTTGGACAGAGATGTGGGGTGGAAAATTTTCCATTTTTTTTTTTCGTGGGAAATTTTCCATTTCTAAAAATTCATTGTTTAATAAAAGTCATTAGTAACAATGAATGGATGCCAATAGCTGTGATGACAGACATTGCCGAGTACCACGCAAAAGAAACACTTTGGAGCAAAGACATCGTTTGCCGAGCGGCAGAGAATGTCTCCTCTCACATGGTGGAAGAAATACTGTAACACCTGACTGTTATCCAGGATTGCTCTAAGGATCCCAAGCAGTCCACCAAGAGCAGCTTCTTGTGAATGGAACTGGAAGGCTTTCAGCTCAATCAAGGCAAAAAAGAGGATTAGACTAACGAATGCACTGCTAAGCTTGTTTGTATTCCTCAAAGTCTCTTGCTTCTGGAGAATCAGTCAGAAGCACAATTAGTGAAGAAGATGCAGGGTGATGATAAGTTGCCCTTGCCCACAGACTCATTGGTAAAACCTTCCTTTAGCGAAAGAGAATGTGATTCAAGTAGTTTTGAATCAGATTTGCCTCAATCTGGTTCTGAAATAGAACTAACAATAGTGCAAGTGAGTCTACAGATAGTGACAGTGAAACTGGAGGTGCTGCAATGACCTCAGTGGAAGAGAGTTAAACTCTGTTGAGGTAGATGAGTGGACAACCACAGAATATCATGCACACTTCTTTGGGTGTGCTAGAATTAGTGTGTCAACAGTTTTCAGTGACTTGGGTTTTTTTCCTTAAATTTAAACAATGTAAGGGAAGCACATGCAATTGTGTACTGTCTTTACATTTTTACAAGTATTCCAGTAAAAATAATTCCTTTCCACACAAAGCTTTGAATTTGCTTGAATATAACATTTAAACCACATTAAGTGTGCTGTATTTAATTTTTTTCCTACTCAAATATTTCAGTTCAAATATTTGTGGCCATTGGCACATACAGTTAACACGGGGGTATTTTTTAGTTTTGTTTACTAAACAGAAGTCAAATAAACATGCTAGGTCAAATCACACTTTATTTAGGACATTGGAAAAATTTCCAGAAAATTTTCCAATTCAGATTTTCCAGAAAACCCACATTCTGGTTTTGGAATACTTCAAAGGACAAGTGTGGCTGCAGACACGTGTAACAGTCAAACCTGTTCCCAAATGTCACTGATTAGGAATGAGCTCACCATTGTCATGAGTCAGAGGTGTCCACATGTACAATGCCCTAGCCTGCCTCCTGGTGGGTGAGCGTAAGGGGAGTGCTTGTGGTCCCAAGTGTCTCTAGTGGGTTATGGAATAGAGAAAATCCCACACAATTTACTGATTCATTTTGATGCACTGGCTGGGGGAGTAGTTAGCTGATTGCACGATTTCACAGTGATTACACACTTAATTCATACAACACGATTTTATTTTAAAACTCTTTGCTACGCATGTAACACTGCTTAGCTTTAAGAAACACCACAAACATTAAGAACACAATAACTACATATATCAGAAACAATGCTCCTAATGCACTTCCTTCCCAAACAATGCTATAAGAATTAATGTTACAAAAACAACTACAATCACAACTAAAAGTTAAATTTGAATCAATACTATTATTTTCATAATATACTTACAATCCTAGAATTCTGAGAAGCCAAATACCAAAATATGGTTTCATTCCTCAGTAGTACGATTTAATGGGTTGGCCTCAGTAGTACGGTTCAATGGGCTCGCCTCAGCAATACATTCCTTCGTTGTTCTGCAAGTGAAGTCACCTCCAAATTGGGACAGTAAGTTACAGTTTTTATTGAGCGAGCTGCCGTCTATGGGCTCCTCCTACTCAACCTGTCATTACTCCCAAATTTGGGCTCGGATCTTACTCAACAGATTCTTTTGA
Source organism: Alligator sinensis (assembly GCF_000455745.1). Classification (NCBI taxonomy): domain Eukaryota; kingdom Metazoa; phylum Chordata; order Crocodylia; family Alligatoridae; genus Alligator; species Alligator sinensis. The sequence goes on along the minus strand of NW_005841975.1, from coordinate 3,036,203 downwards.
AATTACCTTTGGGAAACTTCCATATCACTGCAAATGCCCTTTTCTTACCAATCTTTCCAAAAGGCCTTAGGGTTTGATCTCTCGGAACTCAGGATATTTGCTCTCTTTGTAAAAGACTTCTAAAGATAACATTTAAATTAAGACTTTAACCGAAGTCAGGACCTTTTGCACGTAGTCCCAAAAACAATGACTTAGATAAGGAGATAAATCTTATCTTCTTCCTGAAACTGGCTAATGGGCAACCTTTACAAACATTCAAACTATTTCATTCAATATGACACCGAGGGGTGGGTGACCTATGGCTGGGGATGTGTCCATTTTTTCTGCTTTCCCTGCTATCTTAAACATGAGTTCCTTAAACTTCAGTTGCCTGCATTTGACCCAAGTCTGCAGTGTGCTTACTGTTTCTTTTTCCATGTCCTTTTGACAAAGTATTGAATAGAATTCAGAGATTCATTGAGATCTGACAGGCTGTGAACGCTTCTGCTATGTGTCACATCCCAAGGGTGTGATTTTGTTTGTATGTGCTTGGGCACTGCTAGATTATTCCCCGCCACTAGGAGCTTTCTTTGCAGGGTGCATTTCTTAGTTGCAAAGAGAAATGCACGGTGCAAAGGAGTTCCCACCATTCGCATGCAAATTTGTGTCCCACTATTGGCCGGTTCTAAATTATTCCCACGTGGCGGCTAGTGATTGGCTTGCTAGCCATATAAGAGGCTTGAGCGGTTTCCGCCCAAGTTGGAGAACCCCAAGGAGAACCCCCACAAGGGAGGACTCCATAACCATCTGGAGGAGGAGAACTTTACGTCTCGTGAAGATCTCTAAGCGCTGCGGAGCCTATCGAACCCAGCGCAGGCTATAGGGGTCTGATCAACCTCTGGCCTCTCCCCGTCGCCGAACAATCCCTCGACGAACCCCTTTCCTGCGCGCAAGTTCCACGGAGCCTAGCAAACTTCTTGTGAGTGTATCCAGAGCTCTCTGCTTCGAGTTGTTTTCTTCGGTTGACACGATGGGCTCGCGTGTTTAGAGCCTTCAACCGGATTGGGCTAGAGGTTCGCATGGAAGGAACTCTTGTCCACCTCTCTTCTTTTCTGTCTGTAACTGCAACCCAAGCAAGTTTTCCTGCCTGCACCGCGACCATCTTCGGTGTAAGTAAAATAATCTTTAATCAACCGCTAAGCATCCGTGCCTAATTCTAGCCTGCCGGCCTGCATTCCCCGACCCGGCGTGTCCGGGCTGCTAGCCACAGCCTGCCGCACGCAGGCCCCTGAGGGCCTTGGACCGCTCCCGGCCCGCACACTATGGCCTTCAGCTATGGCTCTGGGCTGTCAGCTATGCATCGGAGCTCCCATGCCTCCAGCCCCATGTGCTTCCCCAGCTTTGGGTAACAGATGCAGGGGGAGGGCTTGGACCCATACGTTTGGGTTCCCAAGTGCTGGGAGAATGTGATTAAGGGGTCACAGTTGAATGATGAGTGAGAACATGGTTGGTTGCTAGAAAGTTTGGTTTATTGTACAAGTATCTTGATGGCACTTTTTAAAATCAATAAACTCTAACAAAAGGTTGGGGGGGAAGGGAAAGGAGAGTTCAGGCCATGTACAGCCAGCTATGACCATGCAGGGTGGGGGAAGAGAAGCTGTGCAGCATGGGGTGCTTGGAGGAGTAACCAGACCCATGTCACAGGGCACTCACTGACCACATGTAACATTAAACTGGTTGCAATGTGAACCAGGTCAGCAGAGTACCTGGTTTTCCAGGTGGAGTTTGGAACCATGCCAGGCACAGTTTAACAGCGTGGGATGTCCATCTGCTTCAGATTTAAGCCATACTTAACGCAGGCAAAGTGTTATGTTTGTTCACACTGCATGTTTCAGCAGCTGGCCCTGTGAAATATTTCAAAGGCATTTGAAATGTTTCAGTTGTTACTTCTATCCACACCTGTAGGGTGCATCTGCATAGGCCAATGCACTGTGAGCTTGCTTAGAGTTAGCTTGGGCACAAGAAGCAGAATAGCCATGATAATGCATTTCTGCTTCAGCATGAGTACCAGAAATGCTTGAGCCCAGGGGTGCATGAAATATGACCTGCAGGCTGGATCTGGCCCATGGGATTCTGTCTGGCTTGTGGCAGGTCCCTCAGCCCTGTCCAGCCCAGGTGTGGGGAGCAGCTGGTCCCACCACCCCTGGGTACACAGTCGGGTGAGGGCGGCACAGTGGCTGGACTCCGTTTTCTGGCAGCTGCTACTGCTGGTGCCACCACTGGACCTGACCCTGCTGCCCAGGCACCCCGGCCTCTCTATCCTGCACCCACCACTGAGGGCACCAGATAGAGTGAGTGAGTTGGGTCTCTATGGAAACCAGCCCAAGACCCCCATGCCAGGGTGCATTCAGCTGGGCAGATGGTTTGGGACTGTGGGCGGGCAGGTAGTGGCATGGGCAGGGCAAAGCTGGCATCTCAGGGCAGTGACAGCAAGGCAGAACTACAGTCTACTCCCCCGCTCTGTGCCAGGCTAGGCCAGGGCTGAGCCCCCCCACAACAGCTCTCCGAAATTGCTGAAGTGGCCCTTCGGCCAAAATAATTGCCCACCCCAGATATAGCCACATTAATACAGTGCTTTGCCCAGGCTTATATACTCTGCCTCTCAGCAGGGCTTATTAGCATGAGTGTGGTACTGTGCAAGGGTGCTGCTTCAAGTACCTGAACTAGCATGGATATAACATTGTGCTGCGCAGATGGACTTGTGGTGTGTGTGGAAGCTGCTTTCTTCTTTCTAGCCTTGTCAGTGTCCTAAACATACACCACTTCTCCTCGTCTGTCCCCAGCACTTCCTAAAAGCCCCAAATAACAACAGTGAATAAATGCCAACTATTCTATGATGCTGGTACCTGACTGGAATTAGCAAAAATCCAGGTTTTTATGCTGGCAAAATCTAGGAGCCTTTAGGAAAACCAAATACAACAGTCTACTTTAGTTCATTTGCAATGTTCAGTAACGAAAGCAACTTGAAGCCACACAAATATAAATATGTAAAATGTGAGAGCCAACATGGACTGAGAGTCCTGGGTATAGTGTTGTTATACTCCTAGCTTTGTAAGCAAAGTGCTCTGTGACACTGGGCAAGTCACTTTGCTTCTATGCTTCTGCTCCCTGCCTTTGCCTTTTCGTAGCAAGGCAGTTTAGATTGCCAGTTTGGTGGGGAAGGGATTCTCTTATCCTTGTGCCATACCTAGCAAAATGAGGCCTACATACTACTGTAATTTAACTAATAACAATAATAGAAAACGCAGCTATGACAATTGGGGTGTTAATAAGGAAGCTCTTCTTCCTACATGAGAACTCTGAAGCAGAGGTAACTATGCATCGATTTGATTTGAGATGAACTGTTACAGAGCGCGTCAGAAAGGAAAAGTATGACATGCATATAATAGTGTATATTTTATTTGAGATCTGTACATTAAATTGTTTTCTTTTTAGGTGTCCACAATACTGATACCTGGGAGGAGTGCCAAAGGGATCTAACCAGTAGAAACATATGGACCATTAAATCTTCTAAAAATGAAGCAGTTCACACCTTACTACTGGAATCTGCAACACTGCGAGGAAGGTAAGCGATTCTTTTTGTTTGCTCTCAGGAGCAAGTGCACTAGTCAGTATATCAGAGCCTGGATTATACAAAACCAATCAGGATAGGTGCCGGCATGCTCCAATACTGAACACTCTTGAAACAATACAACCTGATAGCATGTACCCATGGATCTGCAGGTCTTACCATTTGGAAACAGAAAATATTTGGTAAGTGACATACAATTTCCTCTTTAATGAATGCTGCCTTCGTGGTTAATTAAATGTCTCTTGTTTAATGATATGGCACAAACAGATTTTTTTTTCATTTTGTGACACTCAAAAAAGTTTTTCTTTTTTTGGCATTCATTAAAAAGGCCTTCAGTGTACTTGTGTGTTTGGCTATCAAGCATGAAATGCTGACATCTTTCAGAGCTGCAGTCATTGTCTTGGAAGTTCAAAAGGTGAGAAGCCCTTTTTAGCTAGCAATAATCGTGAAATGTATTTGAAAATGTCTTTAATTATAATTGACATTTCTCGAGCCCTGTATGGGTGGTAATCATCTTTGAGAACAGTAACAAGGCTAGTAATGCTAGATGAAGGAGAGAGGTTCGTGTCAAAAGCTTTAAATCCTTTTTCCTCAAATACAGAATGTAATGTTTGAGTAATTGAAATTTAATTAAAATAATGAGGTAAAAACAGTTTTGTAGGGTTTGTGGCTTCTTCTAGGCTGTAATTTTGGTCTGTGTGTGACAGTCACAAAGGCAACCACATAGCTCCCAATTTAAATCCTTTAACTTGGGGAATAACAGAAATTAAAATGCAAAATGCCAGACCAAAGACCTCTCAAATAAAAATGGAGGATTATTGAAACAGTACAACTCAGGAAAAAGTTAATCAGATAAAGCTAAAGTAAGGTTTTTATTTTCCTTCTTAACTTATTCAAACATAATCCATAAGAAGAGGCATGTGACTGTAAGCCAAAATTCCCTCTCAATGATGTTAATCCTGATTTTAATTAGTAACCTTTACTTCTCCCTTGTTGTAGGCTCCTAGAAAGCATTGGCTCGTAAATGCCTTCCTATTCTATTACTCAGTCGATAATTACATTTTTTTGGTTACTTTTTTTACATTTTAGTGTAATTTTCAATTACCTTTTTAAAAAAAATGAATACTTATGAAGGTCAGAGCCTTAGTAGGACTTTTAGGAAGTGCACGAAATAGTCATTTTACAAGATTTACTCTTACAGTGTGAAGTCCTTACTGTTTAGGTCTCTGGCCTCTCTTGAGCTGATACTGCTTGTCTACGGTGGGTCTTTTTTTTGGTTTTTTTTTATGTCAAGAGAACCTGGTATGAAAACCTAAATTGAGCCACAACTTAGATTAGAGCTTCAGAAGTGAATGAAACCCCCAAAATAGAGTCCTGGGTTGACATTTATCAATGTACCGTATTTATTCTAAGATGAGGGTGCTCCCCACCCCATTCATTATGGGAAAACAAAGCCTTGTCTTAGAACCGCCTATCACAGCTGGAAGCTGTGAGACATGGCGGTGCAGGGAGCCCAGCTGGGGCAGGGACAGCAATAGCCAGCAGCAGCAGCTCTGTTCCTTGCTCAGATTCCCTCCTCCCTTCCCTTCCCCTCCTGTGCTGTCAGGGAGCCAGGTCGGGAAGGAGGAGTCTGCCTGCTGCTGTTTTGGTCTCCAGTCTGCCCCATGCTAAAGGAAGCATCTGTGCTGAGAGCCTGGCTTGGCACCCTGCAGATTTCTCCTTCCCTGCCCTGCTCCCTTTTTCCACCCCCCTTCTTGTCTTCGCATGGAAGGAGGAGGGGCAAAGAGAGTAGGGCAGGGAAGGAGAAATCTGCTGGGTGTCCAGCCGTACTCCCAGCACAGCTGCTTCCTGCAGTGTGGGGCAGGAACAGCTCTGAGGCTCCACCTGTGTCTGGATCAGAGGGGAGAGCAGCAGCAGGAGGAGGTAAACGGTGGGTTGGTATTCACTAAGGGGGCAAGGGATGAAGGGCAGGATACCTGCTCCCCTGCCCCTGCTTTCCCTGCCTCCTATTCCTCCCCCCTGCTTTTCCTCTGCTCCCCCTCCACCTGTCCCCTCACTTCTGCTTTTCCCCTTGCCTGCCCTCCCCCCTCCACCCGTGGCTGTTTTCCTGCTGCATCAGTGGGGGGACACATTTAAGATGCCCCCCCCAGTAATTAGATTCTAGACACAGGAAATTATAACACATTTATAATTTATTAAATTGATTGTTTTTCAGTGTCTAGAATCTAATTATTCAGGCATTGTTTTAAATTCAAAGTCATCTTAGAATCAAGTAAATATGATATATTGTTATAGTGTTCACAAGTCCAAATCAGGATTAGGTCTTCATTATGTGAGCACAATACAGCCATATGCTCCCTGCTTCCCTGTCCAGAAGAAAAGAAACTTGTGAAGGACAGGGAAAAGGGATATACCATTATAATATTAGGTACCTGCATTTTGATTTGATACATTTGGCTTTAGTGCCAGGATCCTAAAGAAGAGCTTGGGAGATGAATAAAATTTGGGCTCTTGAACAGTAGTTGCAACAGAGCAACTGGTGTATGGTAAGTCCTCCTTATAGTCTGTTCATTCTCAGACTAGTCACTGCCTTTGTAGACTGGTAAAAGACTAGGTGTATCAACACAGTCAAATTAGATATCAGCGTGCTTCAAACTTTGCTGTCAGTGGCTTGCTATGAGCACTCCTATTAAAGATCATGACTCCCTTAACAAATGTAAAATAACCCCTGTTGCTTCTATGAGAAGTGCTCAATACAAAACATTTGTATGCAGCTGCATAGACTTCAGTCTGTTCATTTATGCAACACTTCTATTGCTGGCGCATCCAGATCTGACCTAAACTTTGGTAGAGTTGTCTTACAGTCCTTATTTTGATGGACTCTCAGTACCCACCTCTTGTTTCTTCCTGAGCAAAAAATATATATACTTTATAATGGAAAATACATTTTGCTTCCTTAAACTGTATTTCCTTGTAAATCTACAGTGTTTTGCAGAAAACATGAGTTATAATTTTAAAAAATCCCCTATCTTGACCAAGTGGCTCCTACAGATGGAAGAACACCAACTGACATGATGTCAGAACTACACCTGTTATGATATTGCTCAGAACATGGTGGTCTGTAGCAAGTTTAGAGGTACTAGGTCTGAAAGACATGCAAAAAAGCCAAATTGAAGTTGGTATTGAATGCCACTGTAGCTTGCTGGTTGTGGACACACTTAACTTGTATTCTGAAGCTGTTCAGTTTTTAAGATGTCTTTGCAGTATGAGTTGAATAACGTATGACTTGAATAATGGAGCAACCTCAGTAGGCTGATTTAGAATAAGCCTTCAGAAGTTGGGATATGTGTCTGAAACATGTAGACTTTCTGCTGTGAATCTCGATGGCTGTGAAACTCTTCCTTGCATACTGGAAGTCAAGTGCTCAGTTTCCTCTGGAATAAGCCTGTTCCTATGTACTTGCTCCTTTTTAGCAACAGTTCTTTGGCTTGTGGGTGGTATAGACCTTTAATAGGCCTTCAGACATGAGTAATAAGAGGAAAATCATCATAGGCAAGGAAATTTTAGAAGTGGGAGATTTTCACTTCTGTATTGCAAGGTGATAAACTTTTCACCTCCAAGCTAGTTAGATCTATTTTGACCACAGGATGAAAAAATTCGGGATGTTCACTTGCTGTATGAATGCAGCTCTATATTGGTGATAAGCAGGGATCCTGTTTTTTTCTGATTAAAAAAAATCCCCAATTTTGGGGTTAAAAAAACTAACCCCAAATCCACATTTTTCCATGATCAAAATTAAACACCACTATATATATACTTATGTATTAGTGGTGTTTAATTTTAATCATGTAAAAATGTGGATTTTGGGTTACTTTTTTAACCCCCAAATTGGTTTTTTTTTTAATTGGGGAAAACTAGGATCTCTGAGGTGATAAAAGACGAGCTCTGCCTTAAGATAGTTCCTCTGGCACTGGACTCCTATTCACGCTGAGGTTTCCATCTGTGGTAGGACGATAACTTTGCTTCTTCAGAGTTTAGTAAGTTCTAAAGAAGCTTGGGAACTTTGTGTCTAACAATTTGATACTTGGGTGAGGTTGTCGCTCACGGGATAGCTGCCTCTTAGTGATTCTTCAGATTTTAGGATTATTTACTTTTTGGAGTTTAAGATTCCTTTATTTCTTTTATGTTAATGAGTGCTTTGGTATGCACAGATATCTATCCACCTACCTGTTATGCATTACTTGTACTGTATTTCATTGTTAACTTATTAGAGTTTCCTTATACTTGCTTCTTGGGATGGGTGCCTTGGACTTTCCTTGGTCCCCTTACTACTTCTGGGGGTCAATCATGACAGTACAGCTCTTGAGTTGCCTTGGCTGCTTCTGCATTTTCATTTACATTTTTATTTGCTACCTATGCTTTCCTTGAGTTTAGAGAGTTCTAGAGGCATGGTATACTTAAGTCTTAGAGAGTAAAGAAAAATTAACAGAAGTTAATTTTCAAACTTTGAAGTGTAGAAGTGTAGTCAAGAAGTTGCCAGAACATGCCACCTACCTTCTGCTGGTAAAGGAGTTGAAACAGTTCTCTTCCTCACATGAAGGCATACTTGAAAACCTGGCTGGTATTTGAATAGGAGACCTCAGTGGGAACATGAGAGCATGATTTTGATTCTATTGAAGTCAAAGACAAAACTTAGCCCGACTTACCCAGGAGATAGGAATTCATCATTGGTTTTGCAGGGAGGGTTTTTGTAGATGGCACTGTGCTGTCTGTGCCAGTTGTGACTGAGTGCCTCAACAAGATGTTGGACCATTGGAATTACCTTAGAGAAGCACATTAGAGGTCCATCTAATCCAGATGTTTCAGAAGAAGAGTGTAGAAGACACTCTGCAGTAGATGGCTTGGGAATAACCTACTCTGACAGTCCCAGGACTCTCTTTATAAACTAATGAATTCTTTCTGATTTTATGAATTCTGTTTCTGATTGTAATGGTCTGCGTAGGTCATCAACATTTGGATAGTGTTCTCTTGGCAGAACAGAAGAAACTACTGACTAAGGCTATGGTCCAAAACCTTTAAGAAGCCACAGATGGTAACAATCTGACTCTGGTCAGATGTGGGCTGGCTGGCTTTAGTGATATACCAGCATTTTGAAGGGGGTGGGGGGAGAGGCTTTCCC
>NW_005841975.1:3026046-3027385 GCF_000455745.1 Alligator sinensis | reverse complement strand
CCCCCCCCCCCCGCCCCCCCCAGCCAGTGGGAGCTGTACCAGGCCTGGGGAGCTGCAAACTGCATCTATGCTACTGTTGCTTCTTTCCACTACCCCCCTCCCATCCACCTCCACCTCCAAGTTGCAGTATGGGCACAGCTGGAAGCTGTATGGCTCGGACACAGCCCCTCATTGCCTGGCCCCAGCATGGGCGCAAGCAGAGCAGCTGTTTCGGGGCCATGCAGCTTCCAGTTGTGCCTGTGTTTCTGCCACTTCCCCCCACTCCCCCTGGCTGCAGTGTGGATGCAGTTTCCCACCCATCAGGACCTGTATCAGGGATGGGCAGCTGCTAGCTGTGCCTGCACTGCAGCTGGGAGGTGGTGAGCAAAGAGGGAGCAGAGAAGCAGCTGTAACACAGACACAGTTTGCACTTCCCCAGCCCTGATGCTGACCCTACTGGCTGGAAGCCCAGCCTACTTGCTGTCAGGGGATGAGGCTGGAGCTGGGAGAAGCATTGGCAGCATGGGTGCAGGCAAAGCCCTCCAGCTCTGTGGGCTAGATTCAATGGCTCTGAAGGCTGGGTGTGGCCTCTGGGTCATATGTTGCCAATGCCAGAGGATTAACTGTTAATTACCCTCTGGCAGCAAGCTCTCAAGAGAGTGGAAAAATGAGAAGATCCTACCAGAAGGAATGCAGGATCTGAGACTGGTTTTAAAAAGAGATATTCTCTACCAGAGAGCCCATCGCTGCCCACACAGAACCTCCAAGCGGCAGAAATGGGGCAAGGAGGGAACCCACAGAATAGTACTGACAAAACCCAGAAAGCTTTTGGGAGCCCTGAGGACACGGGAGGGATGGACCTGTGTTTGTGTGTGTGCAGGTTTTTATTTGTTACATTTATTTGCTTTTCTTTTTCCATAGGTCAGTAACTTGTCGTGTGTGTGTGTGTGTGTGTGTGTGTGTGTGTGTGTGTGTGTGTGTGTGTTTAAGCTAAAGTCTAAGCAAATAGCTCTGTACCATTTTTTGTGTCACAAGTGCCCAAATATAGCTGCAATAAAGGTGGTAGTAGTCTCTGTTGCTTTACTGTGGTGGACATATGTTTGCCTTGTGGCATGAGAGTGTGGGCAGCCTAAAGCCACCCACATTCTCCAGCCACCCCCAGAGAGGTGCTGCCAGGGCTTGAGGGGCCCAGTCCTGTGTGCCTGAAGAAGTCTGAGGCAGGAATTCCCTTAAGCCCAGAAAGTGTCTGCCCGACTTTCTCCTCTTATGGGGATGTACCCTAGAGATTCCCTGGGGTGCACCTCTGCAAGTGGGAACCTGTTGCCTATTATCCCACAGGCCACATCCTATATCAAGACAC
>NW_005841975.1:3024484-3026015 GCF_000455745.1 Alligator sinensis | reverse complement strand
CCGCTCTGCTTTCCTTGGCAATGTCAATTTATACTCGTAAGATGTCTGTTAAACGTATGGCCCGTGGGCTGGATCCAGCTCATAGAGCCATATGATCTGGCCTGTGGGTTGCTGGACCCTACATGGTCCAGTCCACATGCCATGGGCAATGCATGCCTTGTGCTGGCCCCCTGTGCCACATTGTAGAGCAGCCCCCAGGGCCAGCGCGTGCTGTGTGTGGCGCACAGGCTGCTGCAGAGGGGGTTGGTCCTGCACAGGAGGTCCTGCACACTGGCCCTGCAACCCTCACCTGGCCCATGGGGCTGGATGAATTTGACACCCCTGCCCTAAGAGGCTAAATTGAGAGATTTTGTTTAGGCCCAGCAGGCATGGAAAGGCCTGGGATCCAACTGTTATGCCCAGTCCAGCAGCTTAGCATGTGTCCATCCAACCAGGGCACAATGTTTAGTCACTAAGGAAATTTCTTCTAAACCCCAGTCAGTCACTAATTGGCCTATGCCTGGTGACAGGAAGGTTTATAACCCCTCTATCTTTTTATTCCCTTTCTAATGTAACTGAGCATGCTTGTTAATTCTATAGATGAATCATACCCAGCTTTTGGCCTTCAAGTTGCCTGCAAAATAGTAATGCAGAAGTTTTAAAAAAATCCATGTATAGGCACAACCATAGTGCTCTTGGGTATGAAGAGACGCCATGTCTTCACACAAAATTAAAATCCCAAGTACTTGTTTCATGGTTCTTTTGTAAAGTGTAGCAAGGCTTATCAGCAGTGTCTAGGTCAAATTCCACTTAGGTAACTGTACTCTGCCTACCGAAACTCCTCTTGCTTTCTGCTGGACGTGCCAGACAAGATTTCAAAACAAAAAAATCTTTAAATAGTAGCTGCAGGGTACTCAGCACTCTTGAGAGTCAGATCACTTGTATAGTTGCTTAAACTTGGATTTAGGATCCCATATTTTGATCATCTTAACCTGTATTTTACCCATCCTGTTCTAAACTGTTATAAATAGTTCAGTATCGTGTTTAAACAACTCTTATCATCTTGCCTAAGGAACAACTGCATTTTTGTGATGCTTAAATATTTTAAAACTTAGTAGGCTCTTTCAGAATGAGTGCAGTTAAACAATAAATGTGGCATTATTTATTGTATGTATAGTTATAGACAGTGCCCAGAAACACAAACTAAAATTTGTTAGTTTTTTTTTTTTCAAAGTAGATTTGACCCAAATAAGAAAGGAGATAGCTATAGCAGTAAAAACACAGTGATTACAAACTTGTTCAGTAAAATATAAATGTGGACAGTTGCTAAAACATTAATTTAAAAGGAGTATTAAAATATTTGCCTAGGGTTCTGTGTGATTTCTCAGCATAGTGAATGGTTAATAAAGAGTAGCCTGGCTGCTGGGACAAAGTATCTCAGAATAATTTTCCTTGCCCCAGTTAAGTCAGTAACTATTACAGCAAGGACAATAGGATTCGAACAAGATAGACAAAAGTGGTAAGGGAAGTGTCAGTCTACCACTCCTGCTGG
>NW_005841975.1:3018561-3024453 GCF_000455745.1 Alligator sinensis | reverse complement strand
GGAAAGAGAAATCTTATGTGAGTGTACCAGTAAGGCAAAAGGTATCACTGGAGAAGTAAACTGGGAAGAGCTCCAAATACCAGTGAGAGCACAGGAATAATACAACAGCATCTCGAGAGGTTGACAGATTGGGTGAGGATGTCATAAAATGCATCAAAACTGAGAAGGAGGCTACAGCCATCCTTGGGAGTCTCCTTCTCCCATGTCATCAGGTTTAATCCAACTTCACCTTGAACAAGGTGGGCATAATAGCCTGCGACTGTCCTGTTAACTTCTACACCTCCTCAGCCCTTTCCTTGTTTGCTCTTGGAGACCCTTTGCTATTACAGAGAAGAACTAACTTATCACTTTGTCTGGAAATCACAAAAAGAGATGGGGGGAGGGGTGTAGTGGTGCAGTTGTACCCTCCCCTCCTTTGATTCCTGCTCCCCCAAAGTTTAAAATCAACTGCTGGGTGCTGGCAACAGCATTTCTAGTCAGGCAGCAGTGAAGGAGTCAATTGACTTCATGGTTCATTATAATGAACCTGATTCCTTCTAAACTCTTCACTCCACAGGTGTTAACGACCCTCTCTCCTTTTTAATGGACTTTAATGGTTCTACGATCAAGCTGTCCTTTCTTCTGCAATTCTATTGTCTGTTAACTGATCCTGGTATTGTAACTCCTATTACACAGCTCTTCAAACTGTTTTTCCCTCCAGCAAAAAACATTAACTCAGGTGTGGAAATGTCAACTCAGGTGCAGAAATACCTTTCAGTGAAGCTTTGTTTGCCCTGTCAAGATGCTCAAGAAGGGTTGTTTTTGTATGCTATTGCAAATCAGTGCACATTCCAGTAAAGTTGTATTTGTTTTTGCTTTGATCTTGAACTGAATAATGTAGACCTAGGCCCCTAGCATATTAGTAAAACTTTTACTTTTAGGTTCCCTTTAACTAGAAAAAAAATGTCTTATGTTGTGTTTTATGTGATGATGGTGACCATACCATCTTCACCTCTCTTTCCAAAATCCTATTTCTGCCCCTGAGTTTCAGCTTGCCACCTACCTGTACACTCATTCTCAGTCTTTTCTTATCGTGGTGTTACTACATGCTATCCACCAATTGGAGAACTCTGAATTGGTCTAGTGGCTATCACTTCAGTCAAAAGAGCAAATGTGCCTCCTGTGTTTATTTTTTAACTTTCTTCCCAGAGGCAGAGAGGTTGCTAGCTTTGTAAGCCTGAAGTCAGGCAGAAGGTAGGGCAGGGTGGCACCCAGGAGACTGACTGGTTCAGAGAGCTTTCCTGGGCAACAGTGTACTTTGTCAGATGCTATGCATGGACTTGCAGAAAGAAAGTGTTTAACATAGGAAGGAATTTAAATGCAGAAAAAAAAGACAGGGGGAAGAGGCCCTGCTAAGAGAGGCAAAAAATTGGTTGAGTAGACCAACAGGCATAAACAAGGCAGTTAACCCATTGAGGAATATAGGGGTTAACTGCTGGAGATAATCACTAGTCCAGGTAACGGGATAAGACTCTATAGTCTTTGTGATCATGCTTAACACAATCCGGTTTGTGGATAATTTGTTCTGCAATTTTATGTTCAGTTTGGACTTAGTTTAGGATGGATGACAGCTTTGGGAGAACATTTTTCAGTCACTGCTTGATTCAGATGGTAGTCTTCATTCTCACCATCCCGAAGGAACGGTATTTGCTAATGCCCTTTTGTAATGGGGTCCATGTGAATATATAAAGAAGAAAAAATGGACTCTTAAACTTCAGTAACCATTCTTTTGTGGGATTTTGTGGTTAATATGGATTTTGTGGCTGCCCAGCTATCTTGCCAGCTTTATGGTGGTATACTCATGTAATACAGGCTTTGAAGTGCAAGGAAACTGGGAAATGTCATGGCTTCTCTGCCCTTTATATCTTTGTCCTAGAGTATAAGGATGCTTGGGCTGTGTACCATGCCTGAGGGAATACCAGGAAAACCAGAGCTTTTGTGTGCATAGGTATTTGCGCACCTACAGTAGGACTGACCCAGAGTACAGTGTCTCTAAAAACTAGTTACTGTGAGGTATGCAGCTCTTCTTTCTTCTCATTTGTGTATTACCAGCAAATAACAGAGGGAAAAAAGTATAGGGATATAAATGGGCTTTTTGCCTTAAGTGCACTATTCTTGAACTTTGACTCCTCTGGAATTTCCTGTCTGGCTTAGAAACTTTTATGGGCAGAGTTTCGGTAGAAGTTCCACGTGACAGTCATTGAGACACATCAGCCAAGGTATATCTGTGTACCTTGACCTTTGGGCTTGTGGTCATGGGGGAAGCACAAAAGGGATTTTTCACAGTAGGAAGAAATAAGTATTTAAGAATGGAAATTGAATTATGTTTACAGAAATCTTTTATGTGGATTTATCCTTGTAAGGAATTCATGATGAAAAATTGAAAATTAAAACATACCCATTAATGACTGACTATATGGCTGTTTCATTTATCTAGAAAAAAAAATGTTCGCATTCACTCCAGCCTTGTGTTTTCAGCAAGACTCGTAAAGCATGAGTCAGAACAAGGGGATTTTTGATTCTAAGAGCAGTAGGGGAAAACAATATAAAACCTATTACTCCTCTTACTGATAGTATAGCAATGGCTGAACCTAAAGGGTGCATCAGTATTTGTGTTCTAAAAGGGTCTTCATAATTTGAGTTTGCTTGTTCTCAGCCTGTGCCTTTTGATGCTTGGTTGACTGTCTGTTTTGATTTGCCTGGAGTTTTACGAGGGTTGAAAAACATCCTTTGTGCACTTGCCACACTCTCTGTTCGGAACCTGTATTTTGCTGACAGTGCTAGTGCTCTTATTGGCACTCGGCCACCTTGAGTCTAGGCCAGAGAAATTTTTCTTGTAGTTTGCAGTGTGCATGGAACGAGTTGTGATGGTGCTCTGACAGACAGCACTGGAAAAAAACCCAACAGGCTCTCCTTTGATCAATTGTCTACATGCACATTCTTCTGCGAGTGTGCATGCATCTTGTGTGCTTGAGCTTGAACACTTTTTGGCCAGTGGTGTCTCAAGCTGTAGGGTTGGAGAGGACCCATCTCCTCTTAGAGAAACTGTCCATGGGAGATCTGCTTCTACAAATCCTTCCGCTCTTTACGTCAATGGCAGGTGTCGTCCCATCCATTTTTAACAGGGCTCAGATCTATGGGATCTATAAGTCTAGATTCATGCTATTAGCTTCTAGAGAGGTGTGTACAGTGACTTGCCACAAGCATTAATCTAAATCCAGTGGATTTGTCCAGCAGGTGGGTCTTCCTTGTTCTCCTGAGACTCTGTAATCCCAACTTCAAATAATTACTGCTTTTTAGTTGCATGGAGTAGAGCAGACATATGATCTTTACCATATAGTAACTAGAGTTCTTCTAGATATTTAGTCCATGTATGCTTTCCATAACCCACCCTCCACCTCCTCTTCCTCAAAGTCCTGTGTACCTGGAATTCCTTCGCTGAGAAGAAACTGAAGCATAGCAGGTACACTTTGCCTTTTATACAAATCCTTGGGATCTCTCTTTTTCTGTGCTGTATGAGCGCTACTGGCTCCAAGCTCAAGAGTATATACACCCACAGTGGAGAGTGCATGTGGACAGTACAAATATAAGAAGACCTCCAGTTACTGTAAAGTAAGTAACTTTGCATTACAATGAAAAAGTTTTAGTTAATGAAAATGTTGGTTACTGGCTCTAGCTATACATTAATATCAATTTATGTAGAGATATTCCCATAAATATATCTTTATAGAAGAATATGCAAGTTCAAGTAAAGCACATACTGTTCTGGAAATGTCAATATTAAGGTTGTCTATATCAGCTTAACTCTCTCCCATTGTACACATCAATTATGATACAGGCTCCATGATTACATAATATTATTTCTAGAGGACTGTTGTATTGAGCTGATTGAATAAGGCTGGGTTGTTGTATGCTGAATATGTTCTTTCTTAATTTAGCAGAGGGTTGATTGGTATATGGCATTCAAAGTATGATCACTTGTTGAGCAGTATTGATAAAAAAAATGCCAAACCACCCATTCACTAAGTACTGTCATATCAGATAAGGCAGGGTTCCTACAGAGGGAAGATACTATGTGAAAATGTAATAGGAGACTCTTGCTATGCATGTGTAGGCAGTGCAGAGTTATGACGTTTTGTGGCTGTTTGGCATTTGCTGTAGTTTAAGAGCCATGGCATACTAGAACTTGGGTGTCACTTGTTCCTCTCTGGGCATTAGCTTACTTCATATATGGGGTAGTCACGAAAGTGAAAGAAAATGCCATATGGCACCAAGAGTGGTAGGAAATTGTAATATGATTTTTTTTGACATTGTTGGGAAAACTAAAGCTGCAGCCCAGAGTAGCACCCTGCAGATGCTTGTGTGACTTACCTATGGTAATGGCCAAGGTAACCCACATAGTCTCTGTAAGTGCTTCTCAGCAGCAGCTAGCTGGTATGAAAGAGGAAGCTGAACCCAAGTTGAACCCAAGGTTTCTATGGAGGCATATTTAATTGTCCAATTAAACATTTAATTGCCTTGTTGAAGATTGACTGTAGATGTCCTGAGCAAGGGGTTCTATTTGTTCCTTTTTCACAAACTCCTTTTAACCTTGCGAGGGGAGCTGAACATTGCTGGTTACAGTTGCTACTTAAACTTGATAGCATCTATTAAGTTCATAACCTGCCTCTTGGAAAGCACATGGAAGAATGTAATTATCTGGACTTCAAAGTCTTTCCAGGTTGCGCTGTGTGCGAGTGGAAAGCTGAATCTGTTAATAAGCTAAACCTGTTATGGGAGGGATTTCCAGTAGACTGGATGGGTTTCAAAGAGCTTGGTAGCACACGAAGCCTGTCACTTTGCTGATTGCTAAGACATTCTTTTTTTTAGGCCCTTGCATTGAGAACTAACCTTTGCTTTCCCAGTTGGTTTTTACTAGCCTGGCTGTTCAATGGTTATGGTGCAGCCGGACCTAGCAGCTGCTATCCTCAGACTATAGCCAGGGGGTGAAAGCAAGGCACCATTGGAGTCATTGGAAATTTCTGTGATGTCAGGATTTCACTTCAGACATCTGCATGGACAGGGGAGGATCAGAACCATAGCTGTTGTCATGCCGATTTTGGGACATAACACATGCCTTTTAACAGTTACTCTTCAACTTCCCCCTGTAAAAACATAAACCCCAGACTGAAAATGTCTAGTTTGATTACTTGTAATGTGAATAGCTAGCTTTTAGTCTTTATTGTACAGAAACAAGAACAGTAGTAGTGTGGAGAGAAGGTGAGAGAAATATGAGGTCAGGAAGCAAGGGTAGAATCAGGATAGTAAAGTAAAGTATTAAAAGTCTGAAAACTGAGGGACATCAGTGAGGAAGGAAAATGGAGAATGAAGGCAGTGGAGAGAGAAATGAGTACCAGAGGAATAAATAATAGAGGGAATTAGGAAAGGAGGAGAAACGGCAGTGATGGTGACTTGCTCAGTAACAAATACTAGTCATGCTGCATTACTTCTGTGTGCATTGTGGGTGTGGGGTAAAGCTATTTGATTTTTATTTAAAACAAGATGAGATGTGGCTTTTCTTTTTGATTGGGTGGTTGACTAGGGAAGGAGGAGGAGCCTGGGGTTTGACAAGCTGTGTTGTCTCCCCTTCAGAGGACCAAGAGGGAAGGATTACAAGAGGGAGAACAACTCCAAATGAGCCCCATCCCTACCTCTTGGTCCATGGATGGCCATGTGTGTGCTCTGAGCTGGGGAAACATGGTAGCTTCTGGGGTTGTAGATGGTTTTGAGGGAGTTAATAAAACAAGTGTGCAGGTATCAGATATTTTCTCCTGTAACATACTACAGAACTTCCTGACAGTGCATCAATGGCCT
>NW_005841975.1:2984362-3018530 GCF_000455745.1 Alligator sinensis | reverse complement strand
CTTTCCCTTCTATTTTATTGTTAGTTTATATCGACTCAGTCCTTACTACTTTGGTCATGGGCTCAGAACAAAAAGAGCCTTGCCTCTCGCTGGCACTCCAAGGGTTAGCCTTAACACAAGTGTAATCCAAGAGGTTGTTTGGTTGTGTGTGCACTGGGGCATGTTGCAGGTGTGGTAGGGAAGAGGGTAAATCTTGCACATTACATTTCTTTCATGTAGGTAAGAGCATTGGGAAAGAGGGGTGGGGGGCATTGCTGAAAACCTTATGCTTCAGAGATAATTACAGCATAAGCCACTTCTGTCCCAGGAAAATTATACAGAATCATAGAAAATGAAGGCACTTCAGGAGGTCATATCTAGTCCAACCCCTGCTCAAAGCAGGACCATCCCCAACTAGATCATCCCAGCCAAGGCTTTGTCTAGCCAGGTCCTAAAAACCTCCAACGATGGAGAGGCCACAACCAAGATGGAAATAATCAGCAAAAGCAGAACATGCAATTTTTGTCCCCAGTATCTAAAGATAAGTCATTATTTTCTTCTATTCTACCTTTTTTAGGGTTTGTATGTGATGAATTCTCTCAATCTTGCTGTGAGAAGGGGTTTGTTACACATACCTACAGTATTCTTCCTAATTCTGCTCAAATGCTAGATTAAACTTCTGCACTGTGGGCCAGTGAATTGCAACTGTTTGCCAGCATACTCTCCTGAAGCTTCAGCATGTTCTAGGCACGTAATAATTTTTTTCTGTGTCAGGCTAGCAAAATGCATTCTGTCCTTCAGACTCCTCTAACAGCTTGGGGGGTTAAGCTGAACTTACTTTAATTCAAGCTGATAGCTAAACAGTGCCAGAGTATTTTGGCAATGTGGCCGGGGACAGGGCTGTAGGCTGTAAACACCATTAAGTGACAATAGTTTCTAATATTTTTTGTTAATTGAGGAAGCTGCTGATTTGTAGCCATAGCCTGGATGAATTAGTAATGAGCCTGTAACTGTCTTTTTCATTTAAAGTTGCATCAGCCTTCTGCAGCTTTGCAGTTACCTGAGAGTGAAGACTGTTAATTGGTCAGTAGAAAAAAAACAGGATTGTTTGATTAAGGTTGTCTTGTTGGATATATATGTCTTGTTATAATTCCTGAACAGAAGGCATATGCATTTATTTAAACTATAAATGTATTTAGTAATAAGCATTTCACTGTTATAGTTTAACCCATGTTTTCTTATAAAAGTAGAAAGAACTATTCAGAAACTTGAGTATAAAATAGATCTAAAAGAGTGGAATAATTTCAAAGGTAGAAGCCAATTTAAACCAAGTTTGTTGCAGTGATATTTTCCTAAGACGATATTCATTTAGGACAATGAAAATAATTTAAATAATACTTATGTTCTTTCACGAGTAGCATAAATAGACCTTGCAAACCTAATTAAAGAAGGCTTAGTTCAGATAGGAGCACCCTACAAATACCTTGTGAAAGAGAATATTAGGTATACATCATTATTTTTAAGTAGATATGGCGCAAACTTTTGATGTCCATGAACCAACCTTTTTCATCTTATTATTTTTTTGGATGGGGAAAGCCTGGGTGGGGTGTTAACAGCACAGATAAAAAATTACCTCCACCACAAAATAATTGGCTCTGATATAGTGTGCTAATTTCATGTTTGTCTCCCAAAAGGGGATTCACTCAGCGGGAAATGAATTATCATGAGTTTAGTCTGCTTGTTGGGTGAATGTTGCATCCTGGCACACATTCTGTGATGTACTGAAGTCATCCAAGACTTACTTCATTACTCACACTGGGAAGGACTCAGATCCCCAGAACTGATAGCAGTGGTGACGAGGACAGGCACTTGCCATTTATTGGCTTGTTTAATGGTTTATTATGTACCTGTTGCCATGGCATCTGGGCACATCATGAAAATGAAATACAACCAGATTTCATTTCTACAACAGTAAAATACTCAGGAGAGCTACACCCTGAAGATTAACAATGTCAACACTGGGTGAATTGCCAAGGCATTATGTTCTCCAGACAAAGATCCTCCATTGCAAACACTTCTCTTCAACTCCAAAGCAATTCCATCCTGGTATTTTCAACAAAAACTTTCTATTCATTTATATGGCCAAGGCTAGAAAGTACTGAATAATGAATGCTCACTGAAGTCAATGGAAAGGCACCCACTGGTTTCAGTGGGAATGGTCTGAGATCTTAAACGGTGAATGTTTTTAGGTTGGCATGGAGCTCTGGTGGTCAGACTGCAGGGTGGTGGTGGCAGTCACTGTTTTTCTGGGATCAGAATTCAGGATTTCAGCTTACTCTCTTTTTTCTGGTGGCACAAGTTGTCAGCCCCATTCCCATCAAGTTTTTCCCTTGGTAGGAGCATTTAGTGCTGTCATAGGAAGCCAAGTTTAGGGGTGGGGCTAATTTCCATTCAAGGGAGCTGCATCTTGCCCTTTGCATTATAAGGTCTTTAGAGTAGAAGGAAACCGGGAGCTCCTTTCAGACCCACCTTGTGGGGAAAGAAGAACACTGAGATTTACCATCTTCTATTTTTTTCGTGTTCTCCCTCTGCACATGTGTTGAACTGGGACTGGAAGAACGTACTGATAAGCTGTTATCAGCCAGCAGTTAAAATAAACCCTCCCACCTTGCTGAGCTGGATACAGACTCCCAAAGGCTTCTGAGGCCACCGTAGTGTGTGCAAACGTACCAATCCAAGCCCAGCAGTTTGGCTGGGGACAAAGTTTATTCTGTGAAGAAATCGATTGCAGCTGTTGGTTTCACAGTGCCTATGCACCCTGCCCCTACGTTGTAAGTATTTCTTTTTACCTAGAACATTATTTTAGCTGTACTCGTGAATAGGAAATGATGCTTGTTTTCTTGTGAAGAAGGTAGTGCTGTTACAGGTTCTTGAGTGGTCTGCAAAGGGATGTAACCCTAGCTGTGTCTGAAGTCAGTGAATTTCAGCAGGGTCAGGTGTCCCCCCCCAGACGTTTTGTCATATCAAAAAAATTGGCATCTCCCATCTTTAAATCTGTTCTTTAAACCTTGTTCACAGGGGACAGTAATCTAAATTCAATAGGAGGAGAAATAGTAGAGTGAAGGAATTCATCTTAGTGCATGGTGGAGTCAAAACATGGTTCTGGTCATCAGATGTATGGTCTGACCCTTTACAAAGTGGTCCTGCACAACTTTGAATTAAGCCCCGTGTTGCTGCATCTTAACATTACGTCCTTAAGATTTCACATTGTCAGTCTTAAGTGGTTAAAATGCTTGTATTTGTGATTAGGAGCTCAATGCTGTGAGGTACTGAGTTCTCTCAACTCCTAATGGTTTGAGACATCTCTGGGGGATACGTGGGAGAAATTGTGTAATAGCAGATGGACTTTTCATTATCATAATAATTGGCATTTAAGGGGTTAAAATAAAAAACATATGCTGGTAGGGGTGTGCGGGCAGCTGGTAAATCTGGAAGGGGGTACACAATAAGAAAAAGTTTGGGCGCCTCTGCACTAGATGATCTAATACCGGTAGGTCTTTTTCTACCTCAATTTCCATGCTTCAGTTTAAAAGTCTTGGGGATGCTTAGCTTCTTGCAGGATTGAAGCTGTAAAGAGCCACGCTGAAGGCCATGAGAAACTATGAAATAGAAGCACAGGAGGAGACTGAAGTGGCATAGCAATAAAACTGCTGAAGACCATGAAGTCGTCTTTGCTGTGGGATCCCTCTGGTTCTTTACCCTGATTTTTGCCAGTTATTAAATGATTTTTTAAAGTCTTTCCTTGAACAAGATTGAAATGGAGACAAAAAAGGGACAGTTTCTTTCAGCAGCATATTTCCATTTTCAGGTTTCTATACATAGCTTTCAAGAATCACTTTCCCATCTACAGCTTTTCTATATTATGTATACCTGGACTGTCTATATTTAGAGCTGTATCATAATCATCCATTCCTTGGTACGGTTTTTTAAAAAAAACTTCTATCTATTCTATTTTTTTCCCTATTTTTGTTTAATTTGTATGTGTTCCCATAAAATATTACATTTTCCAGTTTTTGGAGGGCAGGAAAATTAAAAGTTGGAGCTGTGTTCTCCATTTTCCCTCATGAGGCATTTGAAAGTGTAACAGTATTATTACCTTCCTTGTGGGTTGTTTTTCCTTTTAACTGCCTTTTTGGGGCAGTGCATATTTTGTAAATGTAGGTAAACATCTATATCTCCATTTAAATTTAAACTACTCTGTTGCAGATCTTCCTACAGTCCCACCTATCAAAGCAGTAATTTCTCTGACTTTCTAATTTTAATTTTCAAGTATCTCCATTTGCAAACTCCTCATTGCAAAGACTGCAGTGGCCATGTAATAATTTTACTGTCTCATAACTTTTAATGAGTACTGTTCAGTCCAACAAGAATAGGTACTATATCATCCAGGAAATTAAATTGGTTTTATTCTGGTACTGTTCATGCTGATTTTTGATGGTAATTTTCACCTTTGGTATGGTGGGAAAAAGCCAAGATGCAGTTTGTGGTTGATAATCTCCTTTGAGTGGTAAACTGCCCACTCTTTAAAGGAGCTCATATTCTAGTGTATCAATCACTATTACCTTGTTTTTCCATCTCTTTTTGTATTTATTGTGCCTCTCTCATACTTGGATAGAGTGGCCACATACAGACTTGCTTTGAAATAAATAAATCCTGGTTAATCTAGACCTTGGTTAGTTTGTTGCTGACTTTAGCTAACTTAATTTCAACTATTTTTATTCCAAAACAGGTGCCAAAATAGACCTTCTAACAATGTAGCATCCACTTTAATTCATGCCTTTGGTTCTTTTGGTGAGAGTTGGTGTGTGCACTAGTTCTTAGATCATAAATTCTGCCTCATATTTTTGTACTGTGGCTAGTGTAGTGGGCTAGTCCTCTGTAAGCACTCCTGCTATTCACCTAAGAAAAGTGATACTGCAATATGAACACACAGACCTAGCATGGCATTTTGATACACTGACTTTCACTTCTTGGAAAGGAGTGTGGATAATCTTGTTGAACTGAAAATAACAGTTTTGTTAAAGTATTAGTATCTAGTACTCCCTTGCTAGCACAGTGATGTAATGCTTGCTGACAAGTGTTGTATTGTGTAGGAATATTGCCATAACATATGAATTTTTTGCTTCTATATTATTTTCTGTATCTTATATCCAGAGGAGATGCATGAATTTGACGAATTTTTTATTTCAGAATTAAGGATTATTTTTCCTGTTGAATTGGTTTCTAATTTGCCATTCTAGTTAGTGAGAGGCAAGTAATTGCAATGAATATTGAAACGAAAATTGTAGTGAATGTTAACTTTTATCGTTGTCTGTGAATTTTTCACAACTGAATGGTCATTTTTCTGAGATGCATTAAGAATTGAAAAGGATATACTATATAACTTCTGCAAACAGTTTTTGATCCTCAACTTCTTTGGGAGCATTTAATTAGAGGTTTACATAATTTGAACCATTTTGTTTTCAAATATGCAGGGCATAATGGTGCGTTTGCTTCTTGTCCTTGAGTGTAACTTAAGACTCAGGTTCCAGTGTGAAGGCTCAAGGCTACAAATTTACAGTTCTGTTTCTGAGAATATTTTGCAATATTATCACTGAACTGTCTTGCTTTAAGAACTATTCCTACGAGGAAATAGATTTGCTAAAACATTAAAGGAAAATGAACATAAAAGGGTGTGTTATATGTGTAGGTAGTGGCAGAAATTGCTCTGCAAACAAAAATTTGAGTCTGACTGAATAGACTCAGTCTCTCCCAAATCAGAAAGAAACGTGGCTGTTCTCAGTTTAATTTTTTTCTTTTTAAAGAATGATTTTGTTACAAGCATCTTAATGCCATATTATTTGCTCTGTGTGTGTGTAAAATACCAGCCCCCCCTACATACTCTATGCCATATACCTGTACATCGCATACCTGAACTTATATTTGCTTTACATAAACAGATTAAGGATTTAAAATCCAGTAAACTGAATCTTGGTGTAAATCCTGAAGTAGGTTAAATAGAATGTAATTTTTTCTTTTCTGAAATATTTATAAATATATGCATATGGCCTGATTTGGAAAATCAGTGTTGAGGTTACAGGCTTTGTAATTAGCCTAATTGACTTTACTAGGACTATGCATGGTGTATATAGTTTAATTAGGATCCAGGCCATAAACTACTTACCTTTTTAAAAGAAAATCTCTGACTATAGCAAGAAAACTGTTTCAATGTTATTAAGTCCTATCTGCCATCTCTATGTTAGACATTTTGGTAATCAAAGATGCTCTGAAAGGAATATTTTCTAATAAGTGGGTTTTTTGGCTAGGGGAAAGAGGGAGGTGAGCTAGGGAGTGGAGGGTCTTAATGATGACTACTGCACCTGCTGTCTAAAGGGTATATTTGTGGTAGTGGGGAGAATAATTCATTTTAAGGTGATTGCATCCTTCAGTGGAGTGACTAGTACAGTACGATATTTTGAGGAATATGGCTTTTTCCCCAGTTGCTCTGGATTCAGCAATGGCATATAACCAGGAGCAATGACATAAAATTAAGAAATGGAGAATTTGGTTAAAAATATCTGAAGAGATATAATTTCTACATCCATTCATTAGCTGAGACACTTATTTAAATTGGACTGGAAAAAGTCCAGGGACATATATTGTGTAGCACATCCCTGCACTATTCACATTTACACTAGATCAGGAGGTCTACACTTAATCATGGGGGTATGCAAGACATCTCTGGGGGCAGGAGGTACACAGAACAAATTGTGTAATAGCAGATTTAATTTTCATTATAATAATAATTGGCATTTAAGGGGTTAAAATGCAAAATATGTTGGTAGGGGTATGCAGGCAGCTGGTAAATCTGGAAGGGGGTATGCAATAAGAAAAAGTTTGAAAAATTCTACACTAGATGATCTAATACCGGTAGGTCTTTTCTACCTCAATTTCTGTGCTTTGGTTTAAAAGTGTAAGCAGAATAGCTATATTGAATATTCTCCTCTGCATAGGGTTGTCTTGTAATTGCAGAGGCCTTGCCAACGGACTGCTCTGACAGTCATACTCTTGGCGTTACATATGCACCGCTATCTTCTGATGGATCTTGGGGCATAGTCAGACAAAATACCATGTTTTCCCAAATCCAAGACAACTCGGAATTTATCTCCAATAATTAGATTTTATACGTGGAAAATGTATAAATGCTAATAATTTTCCATGTGTAGAACCTTATTTATTTATCTTAAAAGTTGTCCGCCCTACTGCTGCAGTGGGGAAAGCGGGGGGAGGCAGTAGGGGAGAAAGCAGTGAGGAGGGGACCCTGCTCCCTGCCTTCCCCTCTGGAGCCTCTGCCTGCCTGCCTGCTAGTTCTTCCCCCACCACCCTACACCCTGATGCTACTTACCCTCTGGCTCCAGATCCAGCATGGCTGCAGCCCTGCTCCAGCCTGGGGAAAGGAGCATGTTGTTGCTCTGGCCCCAGACTGGCTTGATAACAGTAGCAGTAGTGGCTAGCAGGTAGGTTGTGGGGTAGAGGCTGTGGGAGATGGGAGAGATAGCTGGGAAGGTAGACAGGGGAGCAGAGGCGGCAGGGGGCAGAAAGCAGCTGTGGCTCAGACCCCAACCCGGGGTTTGGGCTGGAGCTTCAGCAGCCACGTGACCCACTACTGCCTTGTACTCAAGTCCATGACAAAGGCTGCTTCCCCTATGTTAAATGCAGGGTAAAACCTCATCTTGGATTCAGATAAATATGGTACTTGTATTGCTCTAAAATTTGTGTGAAAGGATTTAATACAATGCAGCTGAAGCTGGTATAATTGTTTTACCTATTCACTCCTAACCCATACTAAGTGAAGCTACACCACAGTAATTTGCCCTCTTTTTCATTTACTTACTGTATGCATGGAGCAGAGAGATGAAACAATTGCACACTGGCTTGGCTGGTGTGTACTCTCAAAAACTAAGTGTTTTTGTCTTTGAGAAAAAGTCCATTTGGGTCCATTTTTGTTAAACCAGATACTGAGTTTTCTTTTTGGTGTTGTTTCTAGAGAGAAGACTTCAAGTTTGGACTGCCTTGGAGATCATACTCAGTGCAGCTTCAAAGAGCAGTTTGGTTTATCTGACCTGAAGAGGAAGCATATGTGCAACAAACCAAGAGGATATGGGCTTTCAATGCACCTGGAAAAATGACCAGGTATGAGAAGTGGTTTGTATTTTGACTATGGCAACAATGCAAATAACATTTAACAGGCCCAAGGTCAAGTAGGTCAGTTTTCTGCAAATGTAGTCTTTCCAGGTATACGAAAAGATGGGAAAGCAGTGGGTCACTTCCCAGTCTTCTTGTAAGTTAGTAGTGTTTAAAATGGATCTTATGCCCTTTTGTAGTATCTTAACAATGTAGTTTGTAGTGCACGTAACAATGGCTGAGTTCTGATAAATTCAAAATCCACGTTGTGTTTTATCCCACTTTCTCATTACTGTGTGTCTAGTTACTTTCCTTCAAAATTTGTTTTAAAGCCTTGCATATTACCGAGGTCACTAACAGACCAGTAACTGTCAGGATCACTTTCATCCCTCCTCTTCTTAAATCGAAGTCTTACATGTTATTTGCTAATCCTACCATCCCCATCTTGGTAGATTTATTTAGAATACTTGTAACTAAACCTACCATTTCCTGTGCCAGTTCTTTCATTTAATCTGGGATGGAGATTATCAATTGCAGACCGAAGCACATTAAGCTTTTTGACTTTTTCTGTAGCTTTGTTTGTGGTTGTTTCCATTTCTTTACCATCATTCACAATTCTTACCTTGCCTTTGCCCCATATTCAACATTATCCTTCCCACTGAAAACTGAGGTGAAGTATTCATATAGTTTTTTGGCCATGCTTGGATTATTTTTAACTTCTATCCCATCCTCACTGCATAGTGGTATCACTTCTTCTTTCCTTGTTTTCTTTATGTGCCTGAAGAACCTTTTTCTGTGTTTTTTTTAAACATCTTTTGTTAGGTTTGATTCAGGTTGACTTCTGGCAAGTCTCACCTTATTCTTTTGTTCTGAACCTCCAGCACAGAGGTTGCTTTCCTGATCTCTCCTTCTCATTTCTTGCGGACTCTCCACTGATTTATTAATATCCTCTTGAGGCGGCTGTTCATCCAGTTAGGCTCGGAGAACAGGGTGACTTAAAATAAATTAAGGCTTTAAAGTTCCTAGAACTTTAAAAGATTTTTGAGAGTACTGTGTGATTAATTATGCAGTTTCTCCACGAGAAGTTCCATGATTAATCTCTCGTTTTTTGTTAAATAGCAGCTCCCCATCTGAATTGCAGGAACAGATTAATTTTAGGCATTATGAAAAGGAGATAAATTGGTTAATAGGTGTGTAATCTATAGGGATTTAAGAACAATGGGACATTTCCATAAGACCCAGGAATCCTTATTATCTGTGCATGTTTGCTGAAAAATCTTGTTTCTTTGCTTTTTCATTGCGACACAAACACTGTGTGAAATTAGTACATGGGCATGTGCCTAATGTAGGAAACGTCAGTTGTTTTGGGCAGGAGCCTTTGGGGAATGACTTTACTAAGAAATATTCCAATCCAGTAGTGTAACTAGGGGTAGGCAACCAGGGCACCAGCCCACATGGATTTAGAGGCGGTACAAGATCGGTGGTGTTGGTTGCTAATGGCCTGGCCATTGCTGCTACCCAGAGTGCAAAAATTGCTTGTTACATCTCTGTTCCAATCTATATTTCAGTCTGAAATCCTCGAGGAAAAGACGTGCATGCAGCTGTCTCGGCCGGGTAGAGCCAACCGAGGGAAACGCTGGTTAATTAAGCGAACGTCAGGCGGGCTGGTGGATGGAGAGGCGAGACAGCGTATTGGTTGCAAAAATAGTTTTTACTTACGGTGCTGGTGGCCGCGACGCAGGCTGTAAAGGCTGCTTGCGTAGTTGCAACGAGTTGCTTCAACTGGCAAGAAACCGAGCCAGTGAGTCCACGGATGAACCGGGCATGCAGGGAAAGGGTACATCGGGGATAAGCGCTCGGCGACGGGGAGGAAAAATCGGTAGTTGATCAGGCTACTGATTCACTCTGCCACGAGTCAGGAATTCTTTAAAGTCACTCTGCAGCGTGCTCAAAGTTCTCCGACTTGGGCAGAAGTCGCGCAGATTTTTATACGGCTAGTGAGCCAATTACTAGTCGTTAAGTAGGAATAATTTAGAATCAGCCAATAATGGGGTGCGAATTTACATACAAATGACGGGAACTTTTCTGCACCGGGGTTTTCTCTCTGCAGCAGAAAATTCCACTGTGCAAAGAAGCTCCAATGTGGCAGGAAAATTCCACTGTGCCGAGGCACTAAAAATCATTGGGTTATGACAGCAGCGAATACTATTCTTTCCCCAGCCCCAGCACTGTAGTTAATCACTGTAGGGCTGGAGTTTTTAACCTAGGGGATTAGAATTTCTTGTTTCATAAATCCTCAGTGACTCCCTCTTGCATACTATGAATTAAATTTGAGATTGGTAGAGGGTATGTAGCATGTGTGTGGGTGCTCTGCCCTTTGGAGCTGCTTTGCCTTCTCTGTCACCTTATCTAGGTCTCTAAACTTCATCTACCCTGTGAAAAAGAGTTGTTTCAGAAAGCTTTAGGATGAATAGAGCCAGCTCACATGTTTTAAACACACCAGCCATTCTGTCTGTCAGGTGCTAAACTGAGTTTAACAATGTTTTACTTATTGTCACAGGACAGATGAAACTGCCGGTGCAATACAAAACTAGCATTTCATAGCGCAGTGATTCTCAACCAGGGTGTTGTGGCACCCTGGGGTGCCTTGAGATGCTTTCAAGGGTGCTGCAGGGTGCCATGAAGCATTATCGCTGTGAAGTGTTCAAACATGATCTACAAGATAAAAAGCAAGAAATTTTAAGTAGGAATCCATAGCATTAAAACCAGTCTGACCTGGTGTGGTCTTTCTGAGTTCTTTGCAACAGAAGAATTGGCTCTATTATTTTTTTTTTGTAGTCAGAAAGGGAAGTGAAAACCAAGAACTGGCATTTTCCAAGGGAGATCTTGAGTCTGTTAAAGGGTACCTTAAGTGTAAAAAGTTTGTGCGCCACTGCCATGGAGGGAGGCATGCCTGTTCTCCCCTGAGAGAGGCCAGCTAGTCTCTGTCTCAGCATGGAAGGCCTGCAAGAGCCTGGCAATGGGCTTGAGGGAGAGCCTACACAGTTTCTTTGAAAAAGCAGGAGTTTGGGGGTCCATGCAGCAGGTTACTGGAGGCATATGCCCTGGATATGCCTTTTACCGAATGCCACAGGGAACTTCCACTCGGTTGTGGTGGTCTGATGCAGCTCTTCAGGGAAGATTAAGATCACCAGTGGAGCCAAGTTTGCTTTTAATTTAGATATGCTGAGACAACCCTCTCTACCCCCTGCCCCCCACCAAAAAAATCCCCCAAACCTTTAACACAAGTCATCAGACTCTAAACAGTAAAAGTTAATTTGGACAGCACTCAATGCAGCCAGTAGCTCTGTATAGTGTTTAAATGGTGTGCTTGATGATGAGCTAGGGTATTAGATTTAGAGTCAGAAGTGCTGTACCTTATTGCCAGCTCTGTTATGACCTGGGTTGCATCTTGGGTTTTCTTAAATCTTTGGCTCCGTTTCCCTGTTGATAAAAGGAGGATAATTTAATTTGCCCTCATTTGCGAAATGCTTTGAAATCTATCTGAAAGCTTGAGTAAAATGATTTAATTAAGGCAAGGTTCTTTGGGTAGATGTGATGTCTTTTATTAGACCAACTGAATAGTTGGAAAAAAGTTCTTAGCAAGTTTCCGGGTGCAATCACCCTTCTTCAGGCATAAGGAGTCTCTGCTGTTCTGAGACTCCAAGGAATGAGAGAAACTAAAAGTGTGGCAGGATGCTTGCTAAGAACTTTTTTCCAACTACTTGTGCGGGCCGGGAGCGGTCCGAGGCCCTCGGGGGCCTGCGCGCGGCGGGCTGTGGCCAGCAGCCCGGACACGCCGGGTCGGGGAATGCAGGTCGGCGGGCTAGAATTACGCACGGACGCTTAGCGGTTGATTAAAGATTATTTTACTTACACCGAAGATGGTCGCGGTGCAGGCAGAAAAACTTGCTTGGGTTGCGGTTACAGATAGAAAAGAAGAGAGGCGGACAAGAGTTCCTTCCACGCGAACCTCTAGCCCAATCCGGTTGAAGGCTCTAAACACGCGAGCCCGTCGTGTCAACCAAAGAAAACAACTCGAAACAGAGAGCTCTGGATACACTCACACGAAGTTTGCTAGGCTCCGTGGAACTTGCGCGCAGGGAAGGGGTTCGTCGAAGGATTGCGCTCGGCGACGGGGAGAGGCCAGAGGTTGATCAGACCCCTATAGCCTGCGCTGGGTTCGATAGGCTCCGCAGCGCTTAGAGATCTTCACGAGACGTGAAGTTCTCCTCCTCCAGTTGGTTATGGAGTCCTCCCTTGCGGGGGTTCTCCTCGGAGTTCTCCAACTTGGGCGGAAACCACTCAAGCCTCTTATATGGCTAGCAAGCCAATCACTAGCCGCCACGTGGGAATAATTTAGAACTGGCCAATAGTGGGACACAAATTTGCATGCGAATGGTGGGAACTCCTTTGCACCGTGCATTTCTCTTTGCAACTAAGAAATGCACCCTGCAAAGAAAGCTGCTAGTGGCGGGAAATAATTTAGTAGTGCCAAAGCGCACACAAACAAAATCACACCCTTGGGTTGTGACACTACTCAGTTAGTCTAATAAAATATGTCACATCTACTCAAAAAACCTTGCCTGCCTATGTCCTTAGACCAACATGGCTACAGCCAAAAACCCAGCAGCATGATTTAAGTAATGTAACATGAACTTCCTGTACGGGGGAAAAGCTAGGATAAGAACTGAGCTGTAAAGGTTAAAAATAAATAAATAAATAAAAGATATTACAAATCATGCTACCCTAAAAACGATTGGAATGTGGCCTAATTGCCTAGACTACAAATTAGCTTTATTTTGGAAAGCTTCCAAACCCTGGACTTCAAAAAGGAAGTTTCTAACAGTCTTTGTTATTCATCAGGAACAACAAAGACTGTTAGAAACCCTGGACTTCAAAAAGTCCCAGATAAGACAGAGACAGGTTTAGTTTTGTTTATATGTATTTATGTTAAAATGATCCGGATAACCCAGTATACATGGAAAAAAAACATTTGCATGTTCCCCCAAAGAAAATCATCCTGAATAATGGGTGAGACATGTTCTGTGAAAGCAGTGGCACAATCGTTTTTAATTACATAATTCCATCATGCAAGCGCAGAATGGGGCTGAAGTAACGGTGCGCAGAAAACATGAAATCTAACATTTCCTGGTGTTGCAACCTAAATGTTCCTTTAACACTTCTTGGAATGATTTTTGGCTGAATGCAACCACACAGAAGAGACTGTGATGCGAAAGCTAGACTTGAGCTACAAATAGATTGAATCCAGCAGGACCTCAGGGTAGTTAGTTGCTTTCCAGCCTTAATGTAAATGTAAATTCTACAGTTTCAAAGACATCACATTTATCCATTAGCACATCAGGGCCTGTCTCTGTGCAACGCACAAAGCCAAAGGCCTTTCCCTTCCCAAGGGCATTAAACATGCAGGATATGTCACTGCATTTTACACTGAAAGGGCACAGCTGCCCACAAAAGAGAGGTGGCATTACTACATGGTTGAAAAGTGACACTTTACTGGGTATTATGATCCTGGGATAATTCTTTGCTTTGACACAGCATGAACAGGCAAATCCCATGCATACTGGTGGAGAGGAAGATCCCATGGAATCAATAATTTATTCCAGTAAATGCTTTGGACTTTATATTTTAACTTTTGGCCTCCCTTGATATTGCTTATTGGGATTCCTTGTTCCCTTCTAGCAATAGATGATAAGCAGGCTTTTCATTTGAGAAAGGAAGAATCTGTAAATTTTACCCTCTAGGAAGCTCACCCAGCAATTCAAACATCCCCTTAGGTGTAAAAAATATCAGAGGACTGTTTCTCTTCTGTGTCTGCTGGTTCTTTAATATTAAAGCCTTTTCTCCTTGTTCCACCCTTCCCCCATTAACTGTTACTACTAGCGTTAATTACAGCTGGGAAAGACTTTTCTGGAGTGCTCCCTACGGGCCCAGATTTATGGCTGAGTGTTTCTCCTGACAAATAGCTCTGCTCCTGCCTCCACTGCTGTGGGCAGAGAAAACCCTCTGTGGAAGATTGCTGCTGGGGGGTTTTGTGAAGAGATACAAGAATGAGAAATGTTTCTTCTTTTCTTTCCCTTTGCCACTCCCCAAATTAGCTATAGATTTTTTCTTTTTTGCTTTGACTGGAGGGATTTCTCTTCTTTTCCTCTTATGCTGCTTCTCAGTGTTTGTCATCATGCTATTAGGTTCTTCCTCCTCCTCTTTGTCTCCTCTGTGCTGCCCATCCTCCTATGCTGTAAATAGATGTCACGTTTGACATGGTCCTGATTTTCCTAGGTTTTGACCCAGATCAAAACAGGTAAGCTACAGTCCTTTACACACATCGTCCTTCTAAGTCACATTGCTGCTCCTCTGCCAGTAGATGTGTGCTTTGGCCCGCCACCCTGGCCAGCTTGTTAGGGAATGACCTATGATAATCTTACCGGCACACACCGCAACATCCTGGGAAAAAGTGATAGCACATTTTATCCTATGGGCTCAGGCCAGACCTTAAAGTGTGACAATGATTTTGTATGTCTGTAGGGTTGTAGGACAGAATGTTTTCTCCTGGAACAAATGCAGTCTATTTTATAGCCATATTGTTTTTTTTCTCACTGTATCACTGTATTGCCCCTTAGGCCTTTATTTCCCACACTTATTTCAGTTCTTACTTTGATTTCATGCATTTTTTATCCCTTTTCACATATAAAGTGGCTCTGTTGCACCAGTGGGGCTGCTCCTCTACTTCCATCATGAAAGAGGCAGGAGAGATCTCTCAGTTGGTTCCAGCCATCTGAAGAAAATTTCCTATTCACTTAGCTTCTCAAGCAAGCTCTCAAATGCCTTTTTTACCTACTGTACAGAATACAGGAACAGCCTGTATATCTAGAGAGGAACCATTTTCCTTGATCTTGACCTTTTGTCTTTCTTTCCAAACATCCTGAAAGGTATGTTCTCTACAACTGCTCTCCACTTCATGTCTTCTCAAAAGTTTTCATCACTCTGGCATCTGAGCTGGCCAGGAAGACTATGAAATTCAGGAAGCACTTCTGTTTAGCGCCTGCAGAAACGGATTTGGAAGGGCACTTCTGCATTTCCTGTCAACAGGAAGAATCTCCCTTCTTCCTAGGCCACAGTTTTACCAAGAATAGGAACTGCAACTGGTGTAGTAATACACCCTTATTCTCACTTTTGTTGTAGTTGGCACCATCTTCAGCTGTGGGAGGATCAAATCACAAGCTTGCAAAGAACTGCTTCTCTCAGCATGAACTTTAGGGTTTCCCCTTGGAAAAAAATTGTATTCAAGTCTTCATCAGGAACAACAAAGACTGGTCTGCCAGCCAGGTTCAGGCTACATGCAAGCAGACCCTTTCAGAACAGCAAGCCTTTTAGATCAGTAGTGTAGTGTGTTCTCTGACCTCTTTATTATCACTGCCCAGTTTCTCTTTTGGAGGTAGAGTTTGCCTTTGTATAGTTTTAGTACTGTTCCTTATGGTCAGAGAGTCTGGTCTTTTCTTTTAAGGTTATACAAAATAGGTAACCCTTCATTCTTCCTCCAGGGTTGAATGTTTTCCTCAGTTCCATCAATAGTGTTTTTTATACCTGTAACATTTTCCCCATCCTTCAGCATTAAGTAGTCATATTCTGTTGAAGTTTTGAAATGTCTAAAATCAATGCCAGATGTCACAGAATCTTTATTTCTAAAGGGAGATGTAAAGTCTCTCACCTTTCCATTCCTTTCTTACCCATGTCCACAGAGTATGGCCTCCAGCTATTCTCCATCAACTCATAGAAAAGTTGGGATGGAGGGAACTTCACAAGATCATCTAGTCCAACCCCTTATATAAAGCAGAATCATCCCTGCCTAAACCAACCTGTGTTTGTCTAACCCAGTGGTGTTCAACCTTTTTTTTACAAGTGGGCCAAACATTTAAATTGGAAATAGGCTGAGGGCCACATAGAAAGGCATTATATTTCTGTACCTTGGTATAGTCCAATCTCAAGTATTTGAAGTAATATTAGAAAGGAAAATGCACACTTTCAGTAATTTTAGGCTTATTAATAATGTTCAATATTCTTTAGCATTATTTTAAATTTTATAAAGCTGGTTAAACTTTAGAATCATTACAGAGATAAGACCAGCCTTAATATCACACCAGATAATTAAAGAATTCTTTCAGGTGACAGATGGAGATTGCCCAGCTGGCAGCCCTGTACCTAACCTCAGCTCCCAGCGCTTCCCAGTGCTATTGCCTCCTGAAGGGAGAGTGATATGTTTTGGCAGCACAGCAGAAATGGGGCTGTGATCTGCCCCAGAGCAGTGAGGCTTTCTTTGAATTAACTTTTTTTTTCTCAGGTCCTCTGGCAGCTGCCAAAGCTGTCACGGTGCTCCAGAGCGCAGGACTGAGAGTCACTGCCATTTGCCTCCCCCACTGAATTCAGTAGCAGGGAATAGAGAGGAAAGGCAGCAGTGGATGCTCCTCGGCTTGAGTTTACTGGCATGTCAGCACATGTGAATGCCAGTGCTATTCATACCCTCCTTTCCCCTGTCACTGAATTTGGTGGCAGGGGAATGGAAAGGAGTAGCAAGACCATTCAAGTGCACTGACATGCTAGTGATGGGCCATTCACACCAGCTTCACAGGCTGCATGTGGCCTGTGGGCTGGAAGCTGAACATCACTGGTCTAACCTGCTCTTAAAAAACTTCCAGAAGTAAAGATTTCACCTCTCTGGGTAGCCTGTTCGGTGCTTAAACCGCTCTCGTAGGGAGTAAGTTCTTCCCTATGTCCAACCTAAATTTTCCTTGCTCAAACTTAAGACCATATTGTTCCTTGTTCTATCCTTTGAGGCCACAGTGATAATCTGTCACTATCCTCAGTATAACCACCCTTTGGGTATTTGAAAACTTTTATCAAATGCTCTAAGTCTTTTCTTCCAGATTAAATAATCCCAGTTCTTCCAGACCTCTCTTATAAACTATGTGTCCCAGACTTCTGATCTTCTTGTTGCTCTGTGCTGGACTCTATGTTGTCCATCTCTTATTTGAAGTGTGTTGTCCAAAACTGGCAACAGACCCCAGGTAAGGCATCACCAGTGCTGAATAGAGAGGGAAGGTAACTTTCCTTGACTTGCAAATGATACTCCTGCTAGTATGATGTTACTTGCCTGCTTTCTGTCTCTTTTTCTCTCTCTCTCTCAACAGAACACACTGTTGGTTTATTCAGTTTATCATCCTTTATAATCCCCCCCCCCGGGGCCCGGCCTTTTCTGCCTAGCCAGTCATTTCCAATCTGTATTTTTCCATGTGATTGTTCCGTCCCAAGAGCAGGGTTTTGCACATGTCCTTAATGAATGTTAGGCTATTGATTAATTTTGAACCATTTCTCCAGTTTATCAAGGTCATTCTGAATTCTTCCCTCCCTGGTGTTTGGAACTCAAGCCAGCTATTAGTTTCTTTGGAATGCTTGCTTTTATAGGTTTCTTCCCATCAGCTTTATCTCTCCAGTCGCATTTTAGAAATTTCTGGTCTCCTGTAACTCTCTTGGCCATATGCCAAAGTAGGCTCTCTGGGAGCCTACTCTTTGGACAAAAAGGTTTTTTTTGTTGTTGTCGGAAAGCATTGCATCTTCCCTGTAGAGCCAACTCATTGTAGAGCAGGGACAGCATTGATCGCCATTGATACCAGACACTTTGGGAAGCCTGTTGGGTAACTTAATGGTCTATCTATGGATGTTTGTCCCAACTGGATTTGGAAAAGAGCACAGTGTCTAGAAGTGTGAGCTGTTTGTTTGAGCCTGCTGGCATCCCACAAAGGGAAGTGAGAGAGGTTTACAGACAGATAGTAGCGATGTCCTGTGTGAACATGGACGGTAGAAAATTTTCAGTCCCACGCTAGGGAGTGTCAGCACCTTTCAGGTGCTCTGTTCACTCAGAGTAACCCAGGATTCAAACTAGATGACTGAGAGGGAAGATACTGGATTTTACTGACTGGAGTCTGTATCAGTCTTCTGTTACGTTAGTTCTGTGAAAGTTCAGACCTTCTCTGATGGTTCCTTTACCTCTTATAGAAACAGCAGGGGCAGTAAGTTTTTTTCAGAGAAACAAGAATCAAAAAATAAAAATCCTAAAAGCCTTCTCTCAGCTATGACCAAAAGGCCTGATAGTGCTACGTATAACCAGAGCAGTAATGGAAAGAATGTGCCTCTAATTTTTAGTGGTCTTGACTTGTGGATGTGTCACATTCAATTTTTATTTAGCTACCCTTGCAAGCAGGGGCCATTGGCACCCCAAAGTCATTAACACCCATTAACAATCTGGAGAATTTTAAGAGCCTTCTGGTAAACTCTTTAGGTACAGATCTTCTTGCCTAAAGGAAACAATTCACCATGGAAGAAAAATATATTTCAGGGATTTGTGATGTGTTTTTTTAGCCACTGCAAGTCTGAGAGTGAATTCAGAATTTCAGATTCTGGAACTTAACCAGAATGGTTTGCTTATATGCATTGCAGTGAACATCCTACCTATGCAAACATTGATCTAGGCTTTCTTTTGCCATAGGCCATGTACTCTAAGGGAGAAACACCAGCTATTCATCCTCATATTAAAAGGGTTCTTGGAGCATTTTAAATCCTGAAAAATATATAGAGCAACCTCAGGGAAATAATCCTGTTACAGATGCTCTTATGAAACTGCCCTTCAAATTACTTTCATCACCATGTCTTCTCTTTTTTCTGTTAAAAAAAAAAATCTTGGGTAGTTACCACATCCGCACATGGTATTTTGGAGACTGAAACTTTCCCATAATTAAAGCTGTAGGACAGCTAGACCTAGCCCTTATTGCAAAAGAAAAATTAAATTGGTTATCACTCTTCCAAAAATTACTTCCTTTTTTATCCAGAAACCAAGATTTTTAAAAGAAGAATTTGTGTCTGCTTTAATATACAAACACATGTCAAAGCATGTGCAATGATGTCAGAATGAGTTAAAAAAATCAAAGGCATTACTTACCTTCTCCTATTTTCCAGTTAAAAAAGAAAAAGCATCTAAACTGTTGGTTAGTGAAATTTTGTACAAGGAGAGCTTACCAGGGTCTAGGTAGGAATCCGTTGGGGTCCATTTCCACTTATTTACACATATCAGATAAGAAAAAAATCAATTTTATAGACAGAAAAATCTTTTCATTCTGATGAAAGTATTTGCAGGGGTGCTATGTGGCAATCTCTGCATACGTTTTTGTTGGCTTTTTACATTCAATGGAGAAAGGCAGTGTTTGACAGAAGAGTGTTGCAGACAGTAGTTTCCTACAAAAGTCTTTATTGTATGACGTTGTGAGTGGTTACTCTGATGCCCTCTCTTGGGTTTTAGCACTGTTGAAAGTTCCACCTTTGTAATGGTGGACTAAGCTGTGGAGATGAGAATTAAATTTGCCTTCAACTGATTTTTTTTCTTTTCATAAATCAAGTTTTCCATTTTGCCCTAACCTAGGCTTGAGGGTAAGTGGGGAAGCAGGAGTTTAATCCCCTGTGCTCTGCAGATTTTCCTCCTGATCTGTAAAAGTTTTGCGGGTAGTTCTTTAGAGTTGTTATACCAACATTAGTTTTTACTTGTCAACGTACCTTTAGGATTTTTCAACTGGATCCTGGGTAGATGGGAGGGAAGTTGCAATATCAAAAGAATTTGAAAACCACTGCATAAAAGACTTCCCTTTGTTTCTCATC
The DNA here is from genome assembly GCF_000455745.1 of Alligator sinensis. Taxonomy (NCBI): domain Eukaryota; kingdom Metazoa; phylum Chordata; order Crocodylia; family Alligatoridae; genus Alligator; species Alligator sinensis. The sequence continues at coordinate 2,998,568 of NW_005841975.1, read as the reverse complement.
ATTGACAGATCTGTCATTGATTCATACGGTGTAAGGCAGAAAGGATCATTGCATCACCTAGTCTGACCTCCTGTATGACACAGGCCATTGCATTTCAACCAGTTACCCCTAGATTGAGCCCAGTAATCTCTGTTTAAATAATATCTTCCAGGAAGGTAGTCTTGATTTAAAGACAACAGGAGAATCTATAGCTTGTTAGTAGATTTTCTGCAGTAGTTAATCATCCTCACTGGGTTTTTTTTTTTAAGTGTGTCTTCATTCTGATTTTAATTAGTTTTTAGTTTCCAGATTTTGGCTCTTGCTATGCCTGTTATCACTAAATAGGTTTTTAGTACTCTGTATGTTCTCCCCATAAAGGTACTTACAGATTACAGTCATGTCACCTCATTGTTCTCTTTGATAAATTAAACATATAATGATCTATTTAAATCTCTTAATAGAAGACATTTTTTAGCTCTTGGACCATTTCTTTGACTCTCTTCTGTTCCTTTTCCCATTTTTCAAAATCCTGTTTAACATGCAGCAAGGAAAGTTTAGGTTAGATACGAGGAAATCACTTTATCACTAGGGGTGTGATGAAACACTGGAACAGGTTACCCAGAGAGGTTGTGGAATCTCCATCCTTGGCGGGTTTTAAGACCTGGCTTGACAAAGCCTTGCGTGGGATGATCCAGTTGGGGCTGGTCCTGCTTTGCACTTTAGAGCAGGTGGTTGGACTAGATGTGACCTCCTGAGGTCCCTTCAAACCCTCGTTGTCTATGATTCTATGATTCTCTGTGTGGATGAGAGAATTGGATACAATATTCAAGTGTGAGCTTTACCAGTGCTATGTATGGCTAAAATCACCTGTGCGTTTCTACTCACTTTTTGCCTGTTGATTCATCCAAGGATCTATAAGAAGCTCACCTTTTACTGTTATGACCCCTAAACCTTTTTCAGAGTTACTGCTTTTCAAAATACTCCATTCTGAAGATGCAGCCTGGAATCTTTACTCACAGGTGTAAAACTTCTCATTTTCCTGTATTAAAGCTCATTTTGTTTGAGTGGGGTTAGCCTACCAAACAAACCAAATCATTCTGTGTCAGAGAGTGCCCAGTTCTCATTATTTGTGTGTCCATTACTTTTATTACATCTTTTATATTTATATTCAGATCATTGAGGAAATTTGAATAGCATCAAGCCTAGAATGTATCTCCGTGAAACTCCATTAGCAACAACCTGATTGTTTTTTGAGATCTGTTAGCTAGCTAGTGCTTAATCCATTTAATGTGAGCTATATGGATATTATAATGTGGTAATTTTTTCATTCAGAGCAGTGTGTGGTGCTAAGCCATATGGCTTGTAAGACTGTAGTCCTTTTACACAGTCACCTTTATCAAGCAAACTGGTACTCTCATCAAAAAATGAAATCAAATGTGTTTGACATAATCTGTCATCCATAAAATTATGTTGATTAGTATTAATTATATTTTATCCTCTAATTCTTTATTAGCTAAAATTTGTGCCAACTTTTCCATTATTCTGGCTAAAATGGATTTCAAGCTAATAGTCTGTCATCATGCAGGCCATCCCTTATGTATCACTGGCACAATATTGGCACTCCTTCTAGTCTTTTGAAATTTTCCTGGTATTCCAAGGTTTATGAAAAATGAACATCACAGGCCTAGAGAACGTAGCAAGTTGTTTTAGGACATTTGGATGCCAATTATTTGCCTCTGCTGATTTAAAAACTGTTATACCTAGCATACATTGTTTAGCATCCACATTAGTTACTATGATGTTGGTTGTACCTTGTCTGCCTATTAGTTACTAATGAACTCAAACATATTTCCTTATCTTGTTTCTTCCCAAATACAGAATAGTAGTATTTATCATTTTTGCCATCTCTGTCTAGTAAAGGGGATATCTAGTCTTGTTAGGATTTCTTTTTTTCCTAATATGCTTTAAGTCCGCTCCTAATTGAACTTGGCTGTGCCAACTATGGATTTTTTCCCCTTATTAACTTTCTGTATTTATACGTCTTATATTTTATGTTGATTGCAGTCTCCTTTTCCCTTTTTCAAACTGATACATTCTCTTTGTCACTGAAACAGTGTGGGTCTTAATCCAGAGTTATCTTCTTTCTGAGTTGAGTCAAGGTTTTTCGGCTTCGTAAGTCACTATTCTTTTTTTAAAAACAATGGTTCACGGTTTTTTGTCTAAATATTTTATCCCAATCAATTTCTATTTTAATATTCCTCAGCTTGGGGAAGCCAGCCCTTTTGAAGCACCAAGTATGTCTATAAATTACAGTTCAGACTGTTTTGTTTGCCCACATTAAAAGTGATCCAGTCATCATTACTGGTCCCTAGGCAACCATGAATCTCCAATCCAGTGATTAATTCATCTTCATCCATCACAAGAAGCTCCAAAATAGTGTCCTTGTATTAGGTGTAGTATCTTTTTGTTAGAAAATTGTCATCTCTGGATTGAGCAGCTGAGACCAGAGGAAAGTCTACTGTTGGCATGGTGAGCTGGTTTAGTAGGGGAGAGAAATAATCTGGTGAGAATAATTTCCACAGTGAATAGGCTGTCCCTCTTTCAGATATTTTCCTGGGTTTTATTCTCAGTTCTTTTTCTCACTCCCTCATCTGCTTTTCTTCTTCCTTCAGTTGCAGCCTGTCATTACATTACACTTAATTTCTTTTGAAATGTTCCTTTCTTTTTCATGTTCCCTGGGTTTCTTGCAGTTCTTCATCCACTCTTTTCCTTTCCTCTCTTCCTACGTTCTTGCCTTTTAATAGCTTCCCTTGCCTCTCCTGCTAGTTCATGTGCTGTTGTCTACCCTCCTCTGTTTATCATGCCTTCCTCCCCCAGTTATTAGTCCTGTTAGTTTCTTTTGAAGTCATGAAAGGTCCTAAAACCTTCCTTTCCCTGATAGCATGCAGATCCACTGGGAGCTGGAAGCCACTGTTGTTTTCATCACTGGACAGCTTTGACATCTGTACATCAGTTGAAAAGCTGGTGTGTTTGTGGGTGGGGAGGTCGGGAAAGCAGGAATTCCCAGCAGTGCTACTGGGGTAGATTACTCAGTGTTTCTGGATTCTGTTTAAATTGGAACAAGGGACTAATTTGACTGGCACAGAGTGTGACTACTTCTTATGTTCCACTACCACAAGTGTAGATTTTTTCCAGTGTCTGGTACACAATATCACCTGATCTGTAATCCTTGCCAGATCCTTCATGGTGCAGTTACTCCAGGACCCAGCAGACCAACAGAAGTTCTTTTATTTCACTGCAAGTCAGAATCTTGTTTGAAGGCAGTGTAAACTTATCTAGATCAATAAATCCTCTACACCTGTGGAGAAGTGTTTGATGTCTTTGTGGGGTTTGGCATCTTCAATGAGTGTGTTGAGCTGAGCGCACACATTTCTAATTGGGTAGCTACCAGTGATATTTTTTTGTAAGTGGTACGTTTGCTACTAGGAAGCTTTTCTGTGATTTCAGGCAGCCAACAGCTGCAGTATGGCCCTAGATCAGATGTCTGGTGTCTTTGACCTGTCATGATCATGAATGCTCATGACTGCTCTCCTGTGGAATGACTCCAACAAGTACACGCGGGCAGTTCACGTTTGTTGGCTTTTGACTTCCTGCAATGCTGTCGCAGCTGTCATTCACCCCCTCTTCCAGCTTTTTTGCATGAGTTAGTCCTTCCTGCACTGGGTACATACATTTGGCTGCTGAATAACAAAGTACAAATGTGGTGACTCTTAGTGTTGGTGGTTGGCTCCTCATGTTGTATTTGTAGTTTTCCTGTTCTGGGCACAAGCTGCTCGAATGCACATCTGGAAGTCATACTCTCTCAGCTCTTGGGGAGTTCAAAACTTGGCTAAATGCATTAATGTGCCGTGACTGTTGTGATTCGAGAATGACTGTGTATCGTTGGCTATGGGACAGATAATGGTAGGGGGAAAACAGTTGAACTGCTCTGTAAAGAGACCAGTTAGCCCACTAGTTCCCAAGCTGTGGGCCTTCAGACACTGGAGAGTTGTTTGGCCATGCCAGGCTGTGTTTTCCCTTGGGTTCTAGATCTACATCACATTATGGTCTGTTCTAATGTTACTTTTTCCCATGAGCACTCGCTGTATTTGGCAGAGGGATGTTATGTGATTGCAGGTAGGAGAGGTATGGGAAGATGAGACTGTGGCCTCTGAAGGTGTGTTCCACCTGGTCCTGGTCTAGTTATTAACCTTGGCTGTGTATCTGGTCACTATCAGTAGTCATACTTGGCTACAGGAAATTCTGTTGCCTAGGAAATGGAGTTATGACCCTACACACTTGTAAAAAAAACCCAAAACATTTCTGGGAGCTATGAATTCAGGAGCAGTTCTGGAGAAGAGAATGGTAGGTCTGGTGCATCCAAAGTCATGTGTGTTGGAGCAGAACCTAGATATGGTGCAAACTCTGTGCTACATTGGGTGTCTTGTCTCTTTGCATCTATGCTCAAGATCATATTGTCCCCCAGAGGGTAAATGCAAGATGAAATGATTGCCTGTATACTGAATTGATATGTCCGTGATGTATATTCACCAGGAAATCCCTATCTAACAGGGGTTTCAGAGATGAGTATTCTTTACCCAGTTGTATAGAAATGGGTGTCCCTTTTTGGCATGGGGTAATGTTCCCATGAGAGTGACTGGCGTCCTGTGATGTGGCAGTGGAGAGTCCATTATGCCCAGACTTCAGGATGTTCAGAATTGCATGCACATAGATTTTCAGTCTCTATTGTCATTGTTGTGATTGGTGGTGGTGTTGTCATGGTTATTTTAGTATTGTGGGCTCCAGTCAATCTTTTTGTGATATGGAAATACAGATATGGGAGGAGTTGAATATTTATATATCCCAAGGTAGGAATCTGGGAAGGTACTCTGAGATACCTAGGCACCAAGAAGGAATCTGTTTAGTGCATCTTGCTTACATGCTCTGAGTCAAATAGATTTGAGGTTGGGAAAGAACTAGATCTGGACAGGTTACAGGGGTGGGCGGATGGGAATAGGATGGTATTCAATACTGACAAGTGCAAGGCACTGCACCTGGGGAGAAAGAACCAGCAGCAGACCTATAGGCTGGGGAACTCCCTTCTTGTTAGTGCAGAGGCAGAAAAGGATCTTAGAGTCATCATTGATTCCAAGATGAACATGGGCCACCAATGTGAGGATGTGGTCAGTAAGGCTAACCGCACCTTGTCATGCATCCACAGATGCATCATGAGCAGGTCCAAGGAGGTGATCCTCTCCCTCTACGCAACACTGGTCAGGCCGCAGTTGGAGTACTGCATCCAGTTCTGGGCGCCGCACTTCAGGCGGGATGTGGACAACATGGAGAGGGTCCAGAGGAGGGCTACTTGCATGATCAGGGGGCAGCAGGGCAGGCCTTACGAAGGGAGGCTATGGGACCTGAACCTGTTCAGCCTCCACAAGAGAAGGCTGAGAGAGGATCTGATGGCTGTCTATAAACTTATGAGGGGGGACCAGCGGGGAACGGGAGAGTCACTGTTCCCCTGAGCACTACCAGGAGTAACTAGGAATAACGGCCACAAGTTGACTGAGAGTAGGTTCAGGCTAGACATCAGGAAGCACTACTTCACAGTCAGGGTGGCTAGGAGCTGGAACCAACTTCCAAGGGAAGTGGTGGTCGCTCCTACCCTGGGGATCTTCAAAAGGAGGCTAGATAATCACCTTGCTGGGGTCGTTTAACCCCAGCGTTCTTTCCTGCCCATGGCAGGGGTCGGACTTGATCTGCTCAGGTCCCTTCCGACCCTACCGACTATGAAACTATTAAGCTACTATGAAATTTCCCCCAGGTCAGAGTGGCTTGATTTTTTTCTTTTTTTTTTTTTGTTGGTCCCTTTGTAGCATTAATCAGACATAAATCCCTGCTCATTCTCCTTGCAGTATATGCTTATTTTGTGATTGTTGTTTATAGAATCATAGGGAAGTGGGTCTGGAAGGGACCTCCAGAGGTCACTTAGTCCAACCCCCTGCCTGAGGCAGGATCATCCCTATCCAAAGCATCCTATACAATCCATAATCTAAACTCTCCATATTCACATACTTGCACAGAGAGCCCTGGACACATGCATACATGCACAGTTAAATTACAACAGCCAGGATTTATAATATTGAAAGAAAATGGATAGATATAAACCCCTTTTTCCTGGTTACTAAATACATTTGATTCATATAACAGATGGTTGTGATTTGATATGCTTTTGTCACACAGGGCATGCGGCTAGACAGACACTTGTAAGAGAAGTGACTAAATGGAATTAGAGAATTAAGCTTCTGTCCCTTTCAGCAGAAGGGCAGCGATGATGCCTTTTGCTCACATTGCTGTAATCTATGGTTTAGTTATTAGTACATTGTTTTCATTATCGGTTCTTTCCTCCCCCCCCACTTCCCTGAATACCTCCTTCCAGTAATCACCCACCCACCCACACACACACACACACACACACACACACCCCTCCCAGCTGGTAGGGTCTGTGTCATAACCCCGAGAGGTTCCATTACAGGTCGGTGATTGGTGGGCTCTGTTAATTCTGTGACCAGATTTTTCTAAAAGAAGGCAGGCCATAGCTGCCTGATGCCGATTGGCCACCCCCCTTGACTCCCCCGGCTCCCTTTCAGAGCACACACCACAGCAGGCTCCGTGCTGAATCCTAAACCAGCCCAATTTACATCCATTCATGAATCCGTGACGTCAGCAAGCTGCTGTGCTCCTTTGCAGCAGGGCTGCGCGGTGGCGTGGGTGGAATTTCCTTTTCATCTTCCAAACCTTTATTTTTATTTTTTGCCTTCCATCTTTTTAAACCCAGAAAATGGAGCATCATGTATAAGCATTCTCTATCCTTGTGAGTATTTTGCTGCATGCTTTTATATCTGCTTGGCGTGCGTGGGGATGTGTGTGTGTGTCTGTGTGTAGAATGGCTTAATGTTACCTTCTCGCCATTGATTTCAGAAGGGCAGATGGATGGTGCATTTGTGGTAGGAAGGGACCAAAAATCATGCTGAAGGAAAGGAGGAAAGAGAAACATGAAACCCTGTTTAATCCAAGAGTATGTCTTGAGCTGACAGCTCTTTTTCATATTACTTGCCTGCATGGTAGATATGGACATTTTTCATTTGCAGTCTTGCACGTTATATCCCTTAATGCCTTTCTTTTAAAGAGGGAGGGAATTAATTTCAGCAAGGAGCAGCTGTAGGAAAAGGCAGATATTAGGGTATACAGGGAACAACACAAAGATCACTGGAGGCAGAATAGAAGGGGGGGGAAAAAACGCTTTCTTTACAGCCAGGAACAGAATAGGAGAAGCAGACCTGGCTTTTTACCTCTGAGCAATTGTAGTTGCTTTCTTCTCTATTGGATATTCAAGCGTTTTTGCTCTAATGTTATTCAAGTAATGGACAATTTCAGATTTAGTTTTTGACAGACTGAAGTAATTTGCATAACATGTTTTAGTACTCTGGCCCTGATTTTTATTTTTATTACTGAAAATCGCAATTTTGAGTTGTTTTGGTTTCTCATAGTGAATGCACTCCATCCTTCTGACAGCCATCGAGTAACACCTTTGTTCATGCCAGGTTGTGATACTCTTGTTCACACTGAATGGTGCTTCACAGAAATCAAGGGGGATGCTTTGGGGGATCTGGTGATGCTGAATAAGAAAATCACAGATGGCTCTTCCTTTTCAAGTTGCTGGTAAATGGAATACTTGAAGTTTAAATCTGAAGGAAGGTTGCAAGAGCCTAACCTTTGGAGACACTAAGTTTGCTGCAATCAGTCCTTAATATCCCTGGGGAAAGCTAGATGGACGAGTGTTCGTTATTTTCCTGAAATGACTGATCAAAATGAGAATATTTGGCTTGTGTGGTAAAAACTGAAAAATGCAAGTAATATAGGAAATGACTTTCTCTGCTATGCCTGGCAACCACAGATACTCCTCCTGTCTCCTACAGAGCCTGAGCTATCCTGGATGTCATCTAGTGTTGACAGTCAAGTTTTAGTTGTTTTGAAAGTTAGCTTCAATACATGCCTCTGTTTTTGTAGTGCTTTTATGGATAAAACATTTTTTTTTATTTCTCGGTTGTGAAATTTTGTCCTAAAAAAGCGTGATCTGTTTGGATCTATATTGCTGGCTTTTCAAAACGATCAGCAGACAATAGATCTCAGTTTTGAAAGTCAAAAAGGGACTTCTAGTTCTTGACTCTTTGGATTTAATTTGATGGCTTGGACTCATTTTATAGTCCACATTCAACTTTAGGCCTCTTGTCTGATTACTTTTATGATCTGGGATGCTCCTTTGTTTCAGATTTCCTTCTGTTCCATCCTGGTCTAGCATATTCCACTCTTTATTATCTTGATTCATTTTCAACTTTGTGACCAGAATGATTAAATTATTTTTAGCCTTAAATGTATACAAGTTCCCCTTGCTTTATGCTGTGCATGCATTCCTGGAAAACGCTGTATAACTTGAATGTGCATAAAGGGAACGCACTTTACAATGTAACAAATAGGGATATGTTCCAAGACCTCGACTGCACTGACCCCCAGACCCATTTCTACCACTTCTACAAGACAATTTTGATACCAACAGCAAAGAGTACACACGAACACAGGGCACTATCATAATGGGGATGGCAACTACAGAAACATGTGTTGCAGACAAGTGAGGAGCACAGGTCCATACAGGTGACTATATTTTGGTGTGCATCACTCCCACAATGCACTGCACAAAGCAGCTGACTCTGGGTTTCCACCACACTGATCGCATAAGAGTGAATTTACCTCGCATATAATGAATTTTTGGTATAAAAAGGGTCATCGCATAAGAGTGAATTTACGCATGCATAAAGCAAGGGAAACCTGTACTAGGCACTCTTAGCGCTTAGGTAACCTTGCTTACATTTCAAAAAGTTTTCAGAATAATTTTATTTTTCTGCCTCAAATTTCATGACTAAATTTCTCTCCCTATTAAAATATGTTAACAAGTGATAGTCCTGTGTTTGTTTCCAGTGTAGTAGAAAATTTGGAGTGCCTTATTTTTAAAACGTTATAATAGTCATGGTATATTTCATTGTTTAAAATAAACTATATTTGTTAAAATGTACTTCTGTTGTAGGTATCCAGGTTATAGCCATATTGGTCTAGAGGCAAAAGGAGTCAAAACTCGTGGTACAGGTGATATCTTTTATTAGACCAACTAAATAAAAGATATCACCTCTACCATGAGTTCTGATTCTTTCTATTGTAGATACTGCCAGTGTAAAAATGGTATTATGACATTCCTGGTATTTATCTCAATGATTTCCATAGGAAATGTGTGAAGTTTTCTGTAATTGGACCTAAGACGATTGCTCATGTTGTCAAGAGACTACAAGTTCCAGGCATGTTATTTTAGGTGTATGGAATGGCTTTCAAATGGTGGAATCCTTCAGTATGGATGAAATTTTGCTTTCTGGCACAGTGGTTGCACTGAATGGTATTTAATGGCAGCTATTCTAACATGGCCTGGGGTCTTAAACTGTTTTTTCCCCCAAATTGATGTATCATCTCCAGTAATAAAGGTCTTATAGAACACACAAGACTCTTAATGATGCTTGTGAGTCTCCATTGCTGTCAGTGCTTTAGCAGGGTAGCAACTCATTGGCACTTTGTCATGAAGTCTCTGGAATGGGTCTGAAAAGTAAAGCCAGAGTAGAACAATAGCAGGAATTTATTTTGGGTTTTTAAGATAGACAGATAAGACACAGGGAGTAGGTTTTTTGAATAAAAAGATGCTGCTTTCACATACTCCTTGAAATAGAACTGTATTTTAAACCAAAATATTGAATTTGGGAGTTGCTGTTTGTGAAGGTACAACAACTTGAAAATGTTGAGTTTTTCAGTTCTAAATGTCAAGACATTTCTATACTATATTTTGATAGTAAAATCTGAAGAAAGCGAACTCAACTGGCAGCAATGTAACCCTGGATTTTAGAACTAGTAGATCTCATCTTCTGTTACAGAATATTTTTATTCAGGGGTTGGAAGTGGAAAACCAGCTTTCTTATTTTTTTCTATTCCTACTCAGTTTCTCAACTTTGTACGAGTTAGTCATTGAATTGTACAAAACTAGATAAAATAAAGAAAACATTTTATCTGCATCCACAGCAGAAGTTATAGCTCTGAACAGGTGGCCTAGCACTTCCATAACCTCTGACTCTAGGGGTCTAGCCAGTGTGTTCCACCACGTCAGTGGTTTGGCTTTCTTTAAAACTTTGTTTGGCTTGTACTGCTTGAATATTTTTACGTAATTCAAAGTATTTCGATAAATTGTAGTAAGTACAGTCCTTTCTAATTTGCCATAATTTTAAATGCAACTTTAAATAGGTTATTTGTAAAAAGAAAAATGTACTTAAATTAAAACAAACAAGCAGGTTTAGGCAGACAAGGTTCTTTGGGTGAATCTGATATCTTTTATTAGACCAACTTAAATGGTTGCAGAATAAGGGGTTTTGAACCTGAAAGCTTGCTTAAAAATTGTTCTCCAGCCATTTAAGTTGGTCTAATAAAAGATATCAGATTCACCCAAAGAACCTTGTCTGCCTATGTTCTTAGACTAACACGGCTACAACCTACACCCCTGTAAGCAGGTTTAGGTACATTCTTTGTTTTTCACTTTTTTATATTAATCTTTAACCAGTCTGTGTGGATAGCAAAGTGTGATGACAAATACTTGAGGGAGGGTCATATCTAGCTCAGTAAAAATCGATTAACAGCAGTGTTTCTATATTTTAGTACGAAGTCAAAATATCATAGGAGCTTTCAGTTCTACAACTGACTCTGGTCAGGGTGCTCCATTGTCACCTCTTCTGTCTTTATTTATAACATCCACCAAAAGGGCAGAGTTAGGAGTGGCTTCATGAGTTGCATTAGCAGTTCCTGCAGCAGTTGGGAAGAGTGGGGGTAGGCGGTGAGAAATGGATTTTCTATTAGAAAGAGTGGATTTTTATCACAGGGCAAGCCTTGTGTGTATTATCTTTTATTGGCCCAACTGTATAGTTGGGAGAGTGGTTGGACAAGCTTTTGGGCATCAAGTGCCCTTCCTTGCGTCATCTGATTTAAAAAAAATGTTTTTTATCACCACCTTCAATAAAGTTGTATTTGCATTATCTAAGCCAGGGGTGTCACACTCATCTGACCCCCATCCCAGCCAGAGTCGGGGCAAAAGTCTGTGGGCTGAATGATCCGGCTCTTACAGAAGAGAGAGCAAGAACTGGTAGTAGTCTGGGCAGAGGAGTTTTTCTGTACATGTGGGATTCATCTGAATCCTAAACAGTGGCAACATAGCCTAGTGGGCTAAGCAAAGTGTTCAGGCCTCGCAGATTTTAATTCCACCACTGATACCATCTGCTGCTTAGTAGATGGGCTGCTAAGTGTGTCACTGTGTCTTTTTCACATCAGGGAATAATTTTTTCCTTCCTCGTAGAAGTGTTGTGGTGATTAAAATGAAAAATGCTAATAAATGCTGAGTAGAATTACAGCAAAGAACATCCAGATGGAGTTCTCGAGTGTTCCCACACTCCTTTTGTTCAGTGCTGCTGTCTTCTCTGTGTCCCCATAAACCTCCTACTAATGTGAGCAGCCCCCAGTGGGACTGCAACGCCCTCCAGTAACGAAAGTCTGCACTTGTGTAACACTTAAAACTTATGACTTCTTGTTTAGTGCACTCTGCAAATATGAGCTCATTGGAGTCTCTTTTAGAAATCAGGGTGGACACAAATGGATTTATCTGCAACAAGGCACAGTTGAATGCCTAACCAAACCCATTGTGAAGACTGCCTTTCCACTTGTTCAACCTTCTGATGAAGCTCTTCGTATGTCACCTGCACAACGCTAATGCCAGTTGTGCAGCACATGATACCACCGAGGTCTGCTGGATAGCAGATTAATTAGGTTCAGCATAAAGTTTAGAATAGATACTGAGCAGTAGTGTAATGAAGGGGGATAGGGAGAAGCAACGACCCCAGGGGTCAGTGACTGCAATGTTAGACTGGGAGCACTGCCAGTGACACTGCCCTGTGCCTTGCCACTGCCTGGGGTGTCCAGGAGTCATGTTACACCTCTGATACTGAGCAATTGCTCCACATATCGCTTTCCTTCTGCATTAGTGCCAGTATTCTCTTATACAAGGCAATGAGATAATACTGTTGGTCATCTCTTTTGGTCATCTCCAGGTTCTATGGCAGACCAGTAGATGGTTTTTTGAAGCTGGTTGTGAGGGAGAAAGACATTTAGTAAGTATGAAATGTCATCACTTCTGTTTCAGGAGGCCTTGTTCTTTTCCCCGTTATAACTGTACAGTGGTTGCAAATCAAAAAAAAAGAAAAAAAATTCCCCCCGCTGGAACTACCTGAGTTCATATCGAGAGGGATAGAAGGGCAGGAAGGAAATTGTGTGAATTAAATCTGTAAAAACAGACTGACATCTCTTTAGGAGGAACCGTACTTGGTGATTGAATAACCAGAAAAAATAGTTGTCTTTGTTCCTCACTGCTTGTTGGGATATTTATTGTATAATGCAAGAGTGTTCAGCTCATTTGGTCCCATAGGCCTGCTCTGGATGACAGGGCTTCTTGCAGGCTAGATGACTCACCACTGATGGTGATGGCATATCAGCACAATTCCAGAACCCAGGGGGGAGCCCTGCGCCTACTGAACTCTCCACCCTCACTTTCCTCTGTGACCAATTTTAGTAGCCAAATGTGACTAAAAACTGCAAATTTGGTGGGGCGAGCCCCAAGGGTCTCAGTGTAACCACTCACAGGCTTCATATAGCCTATGGGCCTCCAGTTGGACAGTCTAGATACAAGACAATGTACCTGTTACAATGCTCTGCATTTAGGATCTCAAAGCGTGTTACAGAGAAGGCAAACATCTTGGTCTTCATTTTAAAGATGCGGAAATAGAGGTGAATTGACTTGAGCTCAAAGTCATACCGAAGTTCAACGGCAGAAAGAGAAGGAGAGCCCAGATCTCCAGACATCCCATGCCAGAAACCTGACAGGAACATGAAAATGTGCTTTGCTTTCAGTCTCTGCTATCATTAATGTATGCAGCTTAATGAATCAGTGTGTTTTTGGCAAGCTCAGTAAGACCCGTAGCCAGGTAATTTGGAGGATAAATTGGGGCATATAGTTCTGTGTGTGTTTTTGTATCTACTGAAATCCATGTTTACATGCATGTAAATAGGAGGTGTCCATGTACTGCCATGTATATCAGGACTGATCTTCCTGTAAATTCACTCATGGAAAGCTAGGTCCCTGTACATTGGGAATTTTTCTCCAATATTAATAATTGGAGACTTCTTTGATAAATTAGGTCTAATATAACACACACATCTGTTAAATATCTCTTCCATCTTGTTCTACTGGAACTGGAAAGAAAACGTTATCTTCCAGGTAACTCTTCTATGAGTAAAAGCATGCAAGGAATGGAAGCATATGTACACTGTAGGGAAGGGAAACCTAATTCTGTCTTTTGAAAGCATGTAGAAAATATCTTTGGGTATATACAGGCTTATTTAGCAGATCTGTGAATGCACAGATTTCTCTGTGTTGTCTCCTCTATTCAGGGGTGGGAGTGGTGATGGCCCTCTTCCTGGTGTCTCTTGAGCATATATTACTAGACTTTACAGAAGAAGGAGATTGGGCATTGTGGTCCCCTTGCTTTACCTGTGGCAGGTTAGGATGTTATGTCTTGTGTTGTGTCAGGGTTCAGTGTGGGGTTTTCCTAATTGGTTAGACCAGGGTTTTTCAACCTGCTGCCTTCAGACCCCTGTGGGTCCACAGACTATGTCTGAGGGGTCTGTGAAAGATGACTGTGATCAATCAAAAGTATGTGAATACCCATGTCAGAACTGATTAGTTGAGTGCCTCGGTACAGTGGAACTTTCTAGCACAAGGCACGGTGAGACAGGAATTCTCGGCACGGTGGAGAGCCCCGGCGTGGAAAAGTTCCCGCTGCTCATATGCAAATGTGCATACTCTAATTGGCCGGTTTCAAATTATTCCTACGTGGCGGCTGGCAATTGGCTCGCTAGCCGTATAAAGGGTTGGAGTCGTTTCCGCCCAGGTTGGAGAACTCCGTGCTCGTCTCGGAGTGGAACCTGGCGGTCTGATCACCTG
>NW_005841975.1:2983349-2983853 GCF_000455745.1 Alligator sinensis | reverse complement strand
TAAGCACATCTGCACCCCGAAGCGTTCGGGTGTGTGATGGGCAGCGAGCGGGTCTTGTTCAGGCCCCGGGAGGAAGGGAACGCCGTACCCTTCGCCAGATTCGAGTCGAGCGAAGTGAGCCCGACCCTCAGCCAGGAGTTTGCCCTCTGTATGCGACTCGCGCGGGAGGGTGGAGAACCAACGATGACTGACCGGTTCAGTCCCCCACTGGCATTTGGGTTGAGGGGCCGTGCTGAGACAGGCTTGAGGGACAAGGGGAAAATGTTGAATGTGCTGTTCCGCGCCGTAACAACTGTGCTGCACGAGAATGCAGATTTGGAAGCCCGACTGCTCGCGACTGTACAGGAGGGTAAAGAAGCGGCAGTGGAGAAAAGCCCCGAGTCGACGCCACTCCAAGATGGCGCCGAGAAAGGAGCGAGCTGCCCGGAGAAACTGGAAGAGAAGGGCGGAGCTTTGGGAGAATTGGCGGGAATCCGCCCAGCAAACCCGCCCCCTGGAATGACG
>NW_005841975.1:2976914-2982576 GCF_000455745.1 Alligator sinensis | reverse complement strand
GGACTGTTCCAGTGACTTTCAATGGCGTAGAAGCCTGTGTTGAGGTTTATGGAGGGAAGAACGCCACCATCCTCCGAATCCTCCTCAACCCGCTAGCTGGTCAACCTGCATGTAATCTTCTACGACAGCTTCCGCGGTTACAGGCGCTCATGAAGTCGGACACAGGGACTTCAAGCGACTCGGAGCGAGTATGGCAACCGCCGCAAAGAACACCAGAGGAAAGGATCATGTTTGGATTCCTTTTGCAACATTCTAGGCTCTCGAAGCGACAGCTACGGATCCTGGGAGACGAGGGCCAATGGAAACTGGCCTATGAACTGGGTTTCCAGTGTCCGGGGGAACCAGACAGCGAGTCTGGGACGTCCTCATCTCACTGAGCATGGACAAGATCACGCGGCGTCCGCGTGTGGATCGTCATTCGTGATGGTGCATCTGCGGGTGTGCGAGAATCGTCCAGAGCTGAATCACATCCAAGCACTTGTATCGTGTGCTTGGGGGAGAGTGGGAAGCCGCGAAGGGGATTTGATTAGCTGTCCCGTTACGCGCGCGACTCCATATAATAGTGTAATATAAGTTAATTAATTGTTCAAAGAATTCTTTCTTTGCAGTTTTTTTTTTGTTCGAGGTTCGAGATACGTGTCAGAGGCGGACCCAGAGAGAGGAAGAGAAGACGCAGAGGTCTGACATGTGACTTCGCCATGACACCTATTGAACTCCTCGTGATTGAACTTTTTGTAACCAATGTACTTATGTGTGTTTGTGTTTGTATTGGTTACTATTTGATTCGATCTGTTGAGGACGAACTTTTTTCATTGTGTTTTTGTATATAGCCGGTTACTCCTCAAGAGGAGTGACGAGTTAGACGGCGTGCATGTGCTTCAAATTCCAGCTGTACCGTCGGCAAGGGGGCATGTCAGAACTGATTAGTTGAGTGCCTCGGTACAGTGGAACTTTCTAGCACAAGGCACGGTGAGACGGGAATTCTCAGCACGGTGGAGAGCCCCGGCGTGGAAAAGTTCCCGCTGCTCATATGCAAGTGCGCATACTCTAATTGGCCGGTTTCAAATTATTCCTACGTGGCGGCTGGCAATTGGCTCGCTAGCTGTATAAAGGGTTGGAGTCGTTTCCGCCCAGGTTGGAGAACTCCGTGCTCATCTCGCAGTGGAACCTGGCGGTCTGATCACCCGCCGACGACTCCCCGTCGACGAACCCCCGACGTACCCCCGTGTCCTGCATGCTCAAGTTTAAAGATATCTCGTCTTATAAGAGCTCCTCGGTTTGGTTGTAACAGAAGTTGGAGTTTGAAGTTAACCTTCTTCCTACGCTGTACATCATGACAGTGTAAGTAAAGCCATCTTTGTTTGAACCAGTACGCGTTTGTGCCTAATTCTACTCCAGCGGTCGCAAGTACCCATCTACGTGCCGGGTTTGTGGCTACAACCCAGCTGGCCCCTTCCCTGGATCCCAAGCTCGGTCACCCACACCCCACACTTAGGGTCTGCACCTCCATTTGAAATTTTTTGAGGGTCCTCAAATGAAAAAGGTTGAAAACCACTGGGTTAGATGATGGATTTCTATGGGATGGTTTGGATAGGAATGATCTTGCCTTGGGCAGGAGGTTGGAGTAGATGACCTCCAGAGGTCCCTTTCATTCCTGCTTCTCTATGATTCTTATTCTTATTGAATGGGTTAAAAGAGGTCATGTTGAACTCAGATTCTTTGATTTTTTTTTTTCATTGAATTTCTGAACTTTTGTAGTGATCACCATCTTAAAATGCTTTGCAGATGTTCAAGGAATCAAAACTCGTGGAAGCAGTGGTATCTTGCAGATGTTCATTCATCCTTAACATAACCCAGGAGGAAGGTGTAATGTTTATCTCATATATTATAGGGTAGGGAAAATGACAAAATATATTGCATGGGGTAGAGTTAGTCTCATTACTTGTTCACATGTTTTAATGTCATAGCATCAAGCGGGCACTAGGGTTGATGTACATTTTCTTGAAGAACTTTTTCTGTGCAGTAACCTTTTTCACATGTAACACTCTTGGTCTTAAGTGTGGAAAGGAAAGGGTGAAATTTTGAGGCTTGGGAAGGGAGTTGCCATAGACCAGCATGATAACATTGTGAAGTACAGCAGGGCGGTCCAACTTCCAAGCGGCTGGGTGGGCACTTCCTCATTATGCTGCATCCTGAGTGTTCCTCAATATACCCTGCCTCCCCTTCTGCTTTCTACAGGTTTCCCCATGGCACCATGCCACATGAGATGAAGACATGCAGCAGAAGCTGGGCAGGGAGGGGGAGCCCTGAGATCCTGCAGCTGCTGCTGCATCTGGAGCAACAGAGGTAGCAGTGGCTGGATGGGAGTGTGGACACTGAGTGCAGCCCACAGGCCACTGGTTAGAGAGCTTTGAAGTGCAGAATTGAGTGTTAGAGGATTTTTCATGCAATGGAGGCAGCTGGGGAAAAGATGAGAGGAGAGACACAGAGGGCAAACCCAAGTTCAGCCCAGCTTCAATCAAAGAATAAGCAGTATGAAAAATGAACAAAGGTTTATGTCCCCAGGAAGGTGGTCCCATCTTTTCCTCTAAGGAGGTGTTTTAGTAGATATTATGCAGCATCATTTGTTTCCTGTGGCATTGGGTTATGCAATTCTAGGGCAACAGGAATGCAAAACCCTGGAAGAAAAGAGCAGCGTTTCAGCAGATCCAAAAATACATTATACACTGGCAGCAGAAACATTTATATGCATAGTGCTTACATAATAGCTTGTTTTCTACTTCTTGTTCCCCAAACTGCTGCTTGTAAGGATGATCAGACTAGCAGGTGTCAGAGGGTTCAATCTAGCTCTCATTGGCTACAGTGGGAGCTGGATCAGCCTTGATCCAAATTATTCATAAGGATGATTTTGGTTTGTATTCTCCTCAATATCAGAGGAGGCTGATGCTTGCTTTTCTATCCAGCTTAGCTATTCACATTCTCCTGTAATCTGAGGCCAGCAGCATGGGGTTTACTTTAGAGCATTGGCTTTATCATTATGGATAGGATGAAATTCAGCTCTCTGGAGAGAGCTAACATATAGCCTAGGCACCTTTTGAATCTCATAGAATCATAGAAAATGAGGGTTGGAAGGGACCTTAGGAGGTTGCATCTAATTCAACCCCCTGCTCAAAGCAGGACCAACCGCAACAAGATCATCCCAGCCAAAGCTGTCTAGCCGTATCTTAAAAACCTCTGGGATGGAGTTTCCACCACCCATTTCAGTACTTCACCACCCTTCTAGTGAGAGAGTTTTTTCCTAATATTCAACCTAAACCTCCCTTGCTGCAACTTGATTCCATTGTTCCTTGTTCTCTCATCTGCCACCACTGGAAACAGTCCAGCTCCATCCTCTTTGCAACCCACCGTCAGGGAGTTGAAGGCTGCTATCAAATCCCCCCTCAGTCATCTCTTTTGCAGACTCAGTAAGTCCAGTTTCCTCAGCCTCTCTTCACAAGTCATGTGCCCCAGCCCCTGAATCATTTTTATTTCCCATGTTGGACCTTGTTTGGATTACAATTGGTGCATAATAAACCTTGCGGTCGCCCTCTGCACAGGCATGGATTTCAGCCAGTTTCTCATTTGCTTGTCTAATTTGTATTAATATTCATAGAACAAGTTCAGCCAAGAAGCACAAAGTGAGCAGTGTTTTGGCCACCAACACTGTTGCAAAGCATCTTTGGCTTTTGCCAATACATTCTATAGCACAGTAACTCCAATGTGGAGGTCCCAAATGAATGATGTAGGTCAGGGGTGTCAAACATACAACCCATGGCCCGCAGAATCATTTTGTCTGTCCTGCTAGTAGTCTGATGGGCTACTGGAAGTTTGGGGGGCATGGCATACCGGAGAATTTGGGGTCCCTGGACCTCGATGGATATCGCCATCAACAGCAGCCTCCCAGACTTGTGCCTCCACCCAAATGTAGCCTCGCCCTTGACCCATGCTGCCACCCAAATCTAGCCCTGCTCCACTGCCCATTCCCAGACCCCACTACTACATGGGAGGAACCCATGTAGTTCAGATCCTCCTCAGGGCCCAGGGTGAAACCCGGGCATCTCTGTTAGCTGGGACAAAAATGATTGTATAAATAGATGAACAAACACTTCCTCTGGGTGTTTAAGGTTTGGGGCATAGTCACATCCAGCATGTAACTGCATGCAGGCTCTTGTGTGTTTAAAGATTGTAGCTGTTTAAGTATCTGCACTACCCTTTGCATGCATAGAGCCAGAACAACCACTGTCCTGTAGCTCAAAAATGGTCCTGCTGCCAGCAGCAATTCATCAGCTTGTAAACATTATTCTTGTATTCATTTTACAAAGCATTAAAAAATATAGTCCAGTCAATACGCTATTGTGGCTCAATAGGAATAATCTTGTTGTAGTTTAGCCAGCGTGGAGACCAGGTTTGATGAGTCCCAACAGTCAATGTTACATTGGATCGCTTTTTTCCAAAATAAATCTATTGGTTTTATGAATGATGAAATGGGAAGAGTGTGTGTGTGTGTGTGTAAAAAGTTCAACCATATTCATATCAGACTTTTGGTATACTAAAGAGAAAAGCCTGAGGTGAAATCTTCCTTGGGACCTTCAGACAAAGGTTCCTTAGTTGTTTTATGGGTCTGTTCTAGTGTTTTGATATTGTCAGAGTGGTAAATGAATATAGAGCCTGATCAGGTCTCTTCCTGAACACTTGTACCAGGAAGTAGAGTAAGGCAGGTTTCAGCATCCTGCAGCCTGGATCTGGCTTGTGGCAGCACAGGAGATCAATACGCAACTTGTCTTGGTATGTCCTTCTCTGCTCTGCACTAAGCCATTGATCCCCTCCATGGCTCCTTCCCTTCTGCTGTCCCCCTTCTTGTTCCTGCTCATCCCCTGCGACACGTGCTACTTACCACCTCTACCAAATTTGCCCCTCCCCACACTTGTTGGGGATGTGGCCTATGGCAGCAGGAGGCATCAGTGGCCCATGGTGGCAGATGAGTCACGAACGGTGGCTTGCTGCTTTAGAGGGAACAAAGCACCACCACCGCTTCTGGTGAGCACTTATATCCCTGTTCCCCATGTTCTGCTAGGGGAGAAGATGCATCTTCTCTTCACCACTACCAGCCAGTAGTTGGGCATATGCTTTACCAGGTACAGACCTACTGCTGTTTATTCATTCCCCGGAGCTGAGTGGGGAGAAACATGCCCATCTCCCAAGACTGATCCAAAGACAGGGATATACAGTTTTGGTTTTCTTGTGGGTCAGAAGGCAGTGGCTTACTGTAGGCTCAAATCTGGCAGAGCAGCCTGTGGTTTTCCATGTCTAACAAGGCAAAGTTTTACTGCACATTTCTGTTGATTTTTCCCTTCCGCCATGTGATGAATTCAGGTATGGTATTTATGGGAAGTTTCTTCCTCCTGAACCCTTGTGCCATTTGCTTAATTAGAAAAGCAAATGGACTCTGCTACTTATTTTTTTCCTCCTTCTCAATTTGTCGTTGCTTATTTGGATGGATAAGGAGCACAGCAAGGCACCTGTCCCATCGTGTGTGCTCAAAATAGACATTTAATCTACAAACAAACCAAAATAAACTCCCAAGCCCTAGCTGAAACCACAGAGAGCAGGAGGAGCACCCAGC
>NW_005841975.1:2972967-2976883 GCF_000455745.1 Alligator sinensis | reverse complement strand
CCCTACACTGTACTCTTCAGGCAGCATCTCCCAATCCAAAAACCCCTGCGAAGGAGGGGCCTTAGCATTCCCAGAGGTCAGCACAGCCAGGCTATTTCAAACCAAAGGGTGGGAGTGAGTGCCAATGCTCTGAGGCATTCAGAGGGGGTACCCTGGCATCAGGCCCCTCTCTTAGACACTGAAGGAGCTCTTAATCTGAATTTTAGCAGTATGAGACAGGTGTAAGCCAATGTGCAGTAAAACTTTGCCTTGTTAGACATGGAAAACCACAGGCTGCTCTGCCAGATTTGAGCCTACAGTAAGCCACTGCCTTCTGACCCACAAGAAAACCAAAACTGTATATCCCTGTCTTTGGATCAGCCTTGGGAGATGGGCATGTTTCTCCCCACTCAGCTCCGAGGAATGAATAAACAGCAGTAGGTCTGTACCTGGTAAAGCATATGCCCAACTACTGGCTGGTAGTGGTGAAGCTTTTTACAGACAGTATCTGAAACTGCATGGCAGTCAGCAGGCAGCTGTAGCAGGTGATTGAACTCTAGGCTGATATACTGAAGGGGAGGTTACTGCACTTGACCAGGAGCTTGCTGCATTTAGCTTCAGCTTCTGGATGGACTGAAAGTACAGCCCTAAGTCAACAGCATGGCAGGCAACTCATCTTGAGGGAATATGCACATGAATCACAGTAGCAAGTTCCATGGCAGAAACATACAGCTGCCTGACCAGACATAACACAGCTGGGAAGTAATGGGGAGCCCATTTGGGCTAATGGGGGAGGTCAGGAAATAACAGGTTCAGACACAGGTGATGATTGTACTGGACACATGTCCTCATTCAGATGGGACAGATATAGTGTTTGCTACAACTCTGACTACTAGGGCAATTATACACATACTTTTCTGTCCTGCAACGCACCAGTGATCCTCTGCTTCAGAGCAGACTCGATTAATCTGGGATGACAAGGTCCAACGATCACAAACTCCTACAAGACCGTCTTAGACTGGACATAAGGAAAAACTTCTTTACTATCTGAGCCCCCAAGGCCTGGAACCAGTGGCGATGTGTAGGGGGTGCATGTGCACCCCCTGACAGTGCTGGTGCACCCCTTGACTGCAGCATTCCCAGGCGGGGGGGCAGGTGAGAGAGCTGGTGCCTCCCTTGAGAGTGCTGGCCGGGGAGTGCAGCAGGAGTAGCGGTCCCCCCGTGGCTGATCCCACCCGACCCAGAAGTGCCTGTAGGATCAGCTGCGGGGGGACATCCCCTCCCCAGTCACTGACTGTCTGCTGGGGGGTGGTGGGGTGCAAGTGTCCTGCCTGACTTAGGAGGCATCAGGTGCCCATGCCTGGAACAGACTCCCCACAGAGGTGGTGCAAGCACCTACTCTGGACATTTTAAAGAAATATTTGGATACTTATCTTTCTGGGATCCATTGACCCTAGCTGACTTCCTGCCCCTTGGGCAGGAGGCTGGACCCGATGATCTTGCGAAGTCCCTTCCAGCCCTAATGTCTATGAAATCTATTAATCGAGTCTGCTCTGCATGTGAGCTGAGGCGAACTGCGCGTTGCCATGTGCAGTTGTATAAGTGGTGATATGCGTGTCAGCGTGCAGAAAATGGCAGTGGCACACTTTTTAACTAAAGCACCTCTGATGTGTTTTAGTTCAAAAGCACTCCGCCACCATTTTGTCAGCGCTGATGTGCATTTTGCCACTTGTACAACTGTAAGCATCACAGCGCTGGGTGCTTTTATGTGTAAAAATGCCCCTAGTGTCTACCAGCCACTTGCGTTCTCCAGTGTCATTAATGTCAGCTGGAGGAATTTGAGGAGTGCCCTCAGTTCCTTTATACATTTAGAAGTGCCAGGATAAGGGTACTTGTGATTGTCTAATGTCAGGTAAAGTGCCAGGATAAGGGTACTTGTGATTGTCAAATGGCAGGGATGGTTTTTAAAGGAAATTACTTCAAGATACACAGAACATTTTCTTGGTTTCAAGAAGTTGAATGGGTGGGTTTGCACTCAAAGCAGCCTCTACAATATACCCATATTATGTTTGTGGGACGCGATGGGGTTTGTGTTTTATTGCTCTCTTTTTTTAGCACAGCTTCTAAAAGGGAGAGGATTCCTTATGGTCTATGGCTGGCATTTGCCTGGTTGTGCTGTGCATTCGTACCAGATTACTGCTTTTGTCATCCCGAAGCCTGGTATGTTTGGCTTCTGAAGGCAGTTGGGGTATGTAGCTACTGTAAAATGTGCACCTCTGTGCATGTGTGTGAGAAGCACATTTATGAGATGGAAGCTTCCCAGAGCAGGGGTGGGATTTGGCTCTTGGGTTTTTCCTAAATATGAATTGGGAGACTAACTCTTTGATTTCTTTGTAGCTGAGCTGCCTTGTCTAATGCTTTTAACTGCAGATAAGGCCACCTAATGTGCTCGGAGAGATCCAGTCCGACTTTTCCATAAACAGAGGTGCCTGTTGTGTTCATGCTGAGTTCCTGTGGTTGGGATGGAGGAAGGTGTGTTTGGGGAAACGGGAAGCATTTCCAGTAGCTTGTGCTCCTACAGAATCATGCAGTGTTTCAGAAACTGCCTTGTAGACTTAAAATACCTTCCTGCTTAGCTGCAGAGAATAAGTACAGTTGGATTAAAATAGCCTAGTTGAGATCAGAGGTTCTGTCTTGCAATCTGCTGCTGCTGTAGCAGGCGGTTAAATCAGAAGAGCCTGAACATACGCACAGTCCTCCCTCACACTTGCCCACAGCTCAGAGCGGCTGATTTGAAGACTGTTACTGCAGAAGCATTGTTCAGAGCTGAACAACAGAACACCCCCTGATTAGGCTGCCTTCTGTAATGGTTCAGAGTACCCTACCCTGCTGCAGTATGATTGGCACAAAAATCAGGTTCACGTTATTTGCAGACCACTTAGCAGCATGGACTAGCAAAGGCATGTATTTCTTTTGCCTTTCTCACCTATGCAGATGAACAAGTCTTCAGAGTGAGGCTAGACTGAGGCAAACTAGTGATAACCTTGACAGATCAACATGTTGGCTGTCAACCTTTTTAGAGTCAGGACACCCCTTCCTAATTCTTCTGAATTGGGTAGCACGCTGGGTGAGAACCACTGTTGTCCTGCCTCTGCTTACCAGGTACCTCCATATTCAATGAGGAGTTTACCAGACTGTCAGCATTTGCCTTTTCCCACAGCAGCCGTGCAGTTGTTGACTCCTGTCCCCACTCATTAACGCGGGCGATTTTTCTATCATCTACACAAGAAATTCTTAGTTAGTTGCAGTGGAATTACTCCTGATGTATACTGCACTAACTGAGACAAGAATGAAGCTTAGACAGCGAAATAAAATGAAGCTATTCTACTTTTTCTCTTTGTGAGAGATTTCCATTGATGTGAATGGGATTCATGAGTGACTGGTGCCTCCTGAATCTGGGGGGGCACCCACAGAAGCCACCGACGGCGGCAGCCCTGTCTTGGGACGGACACCAGCCCTACCAACAGCATCAGTGTTGGCCATTGGGGGCGGTATGTGCACCCCCTACCAGTCACCTATGATGGTATTGTTGTGAGTGAAATAAGGGTAAAATACTGAATTAAATTAATTCAAAATGCCCTGATTTGTCCTAGATTGTGTAATACATATTTCAGCTCTTGGATTTACGGAAAGAAAGAGGTTGTGTGAACTCTTTAGAAAGGTTGACTGTGTTTGAGTGGGAACAAGTATTGCTGTACTAAATATTAATGAGGGATCTTGATCAATTGATCGATTGATCTATCTATCTATCTATCTATCTATCTATCACATAAGGATATAAATACCAGGTGCTCTATCAGCAGATCAATGAATGCTCCTGTTTTTAGGACACCTTTCTCTAGTGAGGTGCTGCAGCTATTGCAGACAGGTTATGATA
>NW_005841975.1:2963385-2972957 GCF_000455745.1 Alligator sinensis | reverse complement strand
CCCCCCCGCCACATATTCCTCCTGGAAACAGAGGTGCGTGGGACAGTTTTACCTGTTCTGAGCATCTCTGTTTCTGGGAGACACTGGGCACATCTACACATTCATTAATGCTCTTTTGCTAGTGCGCATTAAATTGAATACCTCCATGGTGAGGTATTAGAAAAGGGCACATTAGCCTATTTTAATGCACATTAGCGAAAGTGCACAGGTTTTTTTTGTGATGCTTTAATGCACATTAAAATAAGTTAATGCTCATTAAAGCACATGTGTCGATGTGCCCATTATTTGGAGTCAAACGGGAAGATCTGTGGCAGGAGCATACTCTCCTGCCACAGTTTTTCCCAATTTGACTCTGCAGGACGTACACAGCTCAGTTCTACCTGGCCGAGGTAGTGATGGTCCCTTTTGTAGTGGCACTTCTGAAAGGAACTTGTGGCATCCCGGAGTGACACAGCACCCCAGTTAAGAACCAGGACCACTGGCTTAATATCAGTGACTATAAAGATGCTAATGGGGCTCCTTGCTAAAGAAGTCCCTGTGCAGAATGCTTTCTCTTCAGTTAATTTGGGCAAATCCTCTGTTTCTCCACAAAACATACATACTGCAGAAAAGGACCTCAGAGTTACAGTGGACAATAAGCTGAATCTGAGCTAGCAGTGTGACCTTGTTGCAAAGAAGGCCAAGAAGGAGCCTGTAAATTTCTCTTCCTCCCAATTTAAGGTGAATGACAAGCTAGAAGAAAATCATATATTCCTGTAGAGAGAAACTTTACAAAGGAAAGGACAAAACTATAACTCTTTTCCCTAGAAAACTGAGCTGGGTGCACTGGGCAACAGGAGAGACATTCTCTTGATCAGTTTGGTTGATTTATTAGTCAAAAAGTTAAAATCTTAGGGTAGCTGCCATCGCTGTGCCGGCGCTGATGAATTAGGAAAAAAAATACCCCAACTGTTACAGATAACCTGGACTACATGTTCCTCCGTAAATGCTATTGGCTGCTTACAGATGTGGAAAAAACCTAAAACAAACAGCGCTTTACTTTTGGCTTGGCGCACCCCCGCACTAAGCAGCCCCAGAAGAAGCATCACATCAGTTTACCTGGCTTGCCCAACATCTGTATAGATTGCTTGCTTCTGTGGAGCTTTTTGGCACTTTTATCTAGTAGCTGATTGAATCACCTATTGGATAAAAGTACCAAAAAGCCCCACTGAAGTGCGTGATCTATATAGTTGTTGGGCGAAGTGGGTCAAAATAATGGTGGTCTTCCAGTTAAGCGTTGGGTTTGGTTTTTTTTTTTTCATGTCTATCAGCAGCTTTATTAACAGAAACTTATGAGGTCGTTTAGTAAGTCTAGAGATAATAGGTTTGCATAATTAAAAAAGAAGTTATATTGATTGCCATCCATGTCAACAGTAGGTTTTACTGTTAACATAAAACAGATTTAAAAAATTCTGTTTCCTGGTAAGACGTGACTGGCATCTTCATACCTTTCTGGTAGAAGTATGAATTTGAGAAATCCGTCCAATTTTATAATAGGCAGTGCCTACACTTCTTCCTTTTTTTTAATATATTAGAACAATGGGTGCAATGGACCTCTGAAAATCAGGCCAATTCTATTAGTACCCAAATATGGATTTTGATGCCTGGTTTGTGTCATCCACTTTGAAAATATCTGAAGCCATTTTTCTGCCCACTTTATTACATCTGTAAAATGGGTCTACTTATACACCTCCCCCCCTTTACATAGTGTCAACAGCAGCAGCAGTCCCTCAATATGAGGCTGACAGTTATATAGTATAGCGCTCGACTCTTAAGATATCTGTGCCTTGTAAGTACAAACATTATTAGGCAACTTTTTTTTACTCAGAATGACCAAGACAGAAGAGACAAATGGACTGGAAGTCAGGAGACCTGGATTTTGTTCTTGGCTCTCTACCACTGTTATGCTGTGTGACTTGGGCAAATCACTTCCCCACTCTATGGATACTTCTATTTAGATTGTAAACACTGTAGGGCAGGAGCTATACAATGAGGCGCTGATCTTGGTTGGAGATGCTGCATGCTAACCTAATTTAAATAACACCAGTAGTTAAATGAACTGCTCGGGAGGCAGTGCGGGCAAATAGCTTTACCACTGACTTGTGAACCAAAAGATTTGGCTTTAACATCAAACGATTGTAAAGTACCAAGTTCACCTTCCAGTGCTGAGGCAGCATCTAATGTTGAGGCCATCCATCATCCAGTGGTCTACCACATCATACTGCTGCTAGGCCTAAGAACAGAAAACAGTAATGGCTTCATTTTCCAAGCAGTGAGTGGACATTCATTTTGGGGACATGTGATGTTGTTTCAGGAAATCAGAGTTTAGAAAGTGATGAAAATATGATATCCACATCTTGATATGGAAAGCTATTAGTTCATGGTTGGCCCTGATGGCTCAGTTGAGGTTAAGAAGTTTTACCATGAACCTTAGTACACCCATGGTTTTACCAAAGTGTGCAACTTGTACTCTGTATCCTTCAGCTGTGTGCTGTGTTACACTCTTTTTACATACTAGTACTGCTATGCAAGTAAAGTGGTAGACTGTCCAGACAGAGCTGTGATTATGCACATTGTTTTTAATACTGCATGGTACTTGGTGTGCGCCAGTCTCTTTGTATGAAAACTTTAACACTAATGGTTTGAATGTACTTCAGCAGAAGGTAATAATTGCCATCTCAGAACAGAGCAGTGGCTCATTTTGTGCCTGATAGCAGCTCAAACCAAGTGTTTCAGAGCAGAATGGATGCAAGAAACCCCATGGAAGGGAGGCTGCTGTACAAATAAAGGGTTGCATTTGAAATATGTAGGAAGCAGCCTGTGTTGGAGAGAAGAAATGTTGTATCTTGCAACTCTCCATGTCTCATGCCCTGCTGGCTCCCTGCACCTGCACTAGCTGGCCCCTCTTTTCCTAATAAATAGATTAAGAGGTATCAGATAAATTCATGGACATTTTCAAGCCTGTATTGCACACACTAGTTTTTTTAGGATTGTATCCATGCAGATATACTGTTTGCTTTAAAATCACGGAGTTGATACTGCTTATGCACTTTCTCTTGACATGCAGAACATGGTGGTTATTTGTCTTACAGACGCACTCCAGCATTGTGTGAAATGATAATAGGGTCATGTTATTGTTCTTAGAGTGATAGTTTTGTTCTGTGCACACATTTGGTGGTGGTTGCTTTAAACTCTCCCACATGCAGCGCCATGAAACACTTCCTGAAACTAGCAGACAGATGTGGCCAATTACAGTGACATAAGTGAACTCAGATTCTCATTCGAGGCCAGATTCCACTCCAGTTAAGGGCAAAGGGATGACTGCAGTAGGAGATAAATACTAGATTAACCACCCAAAAGTGGCCCTCGTTGTTTTTCACTGCAGGCTAGCCTTTGGCAGGCTACCACATTAAGTCAACTACCCACAAACTAACTAACCACAGTACTTGTGGCAGCAGGACTCTCTACCCACTATGATCCCACAAGCCCCAAGGTGGACGGCTGCCAATTCCATGTGTGTTGCATATGGTTGGGGAAAACAGCCTAGAGCTACAGGACCCCTTCCCCCTTACCAAACCTGCAAGTCTCATAAGCCACTTATTCCTCAGCCTTTTATCCTCCTTCATCTGTCTGATTTAAAGCCTGGAATCTGGGTAACACAAATGAGTCTTAATGCACAGTTTCCATGAAGCAGTGCATTTTGAAAATTATGTAGCACTAAGCTACTTCTGGCATCCTCTAAGTCTGCAGTTTCCTTTAGCTGCAGATTCTCCTGATTTCTGAGCCACTATTTTTAGGAGACTGCTTTTCCTCACTCCTTTGGTCTCTGGTACAGGCTTTGTTGTAGGTAGAGCTGGGCACGCTCCCTGTGTTTGGGTTCCTTAACACACCTTCCATTGCAAAAAACCCAAAAAACTTGTGACTTTTTTTTGAGAAGCTCAAACATTTCCATTGTTTGCAGCAGTCCTTTGAAGACCGGAAGGAACAATGTTCTAGAGCCTCAGAAGTTCCTTTTCTTTGTTTTTCTTGTGAATTTAAATTCAAATTTTGCAGTGTTTTATTTCCTTTTTCTTGCTGACATTGGTTTTGGTAGCCTGTAAACTACAAACTAATATGAACGTATTGAATTCAGGCCATAATAATGCTACTGCTGCTACCACACAGCTAAATGCACTGGGAACCTCAGGAGTGAACAGTTTCCCTAGGAGAGAGAGAGAAAGAGAACCAGGCTCTCCCTGACTAGGTCCCTAGATAGAAGTATTCCCTGTGCTGAAAAGACGGCATTGTCCTGCTGCCAGTCCATGCAGTTGGTGCTGTAGCTCAAGCTTTACTGCAGTGCTGCAGATTCAGGGTTCAAACCCAGTTGATGCTGCATGATAACAGTCAGAATAAATGCAGTTTGTTTTTACCTTTTTCCTTTAAAAAAACAAGATGGAATTGTAGGCAAAATCTTGTTAAAAAAGCATTGCTAACATTGAAAAATCAGGTACTCAATGAGGAAAAGCCAGGATAAAGGTGGCCTAGACAATCTTCATTCAACCCTCGTGGGTGCATGCTGCCTTTTATTACATGGTCACATGCCTCCTATGGCACTGTTAATGTTTTATGTGGATGCTGTGCTGAAGAGGAGCAGAGCATAAACACAAAGCCAGGATTTTCAGATGTCCTAACTTTCAATTCTTAACACACTAATTAGTCACATAAATGTTATTTAATTTTCAAAGAGATTTCAATGACTACCACAGAGTCCCCAGTTTGAATTTATAATTTTTCTCTTCTGCTCCTCTAGGTCCCACTCAGACCTTTGTTTGAACACCCTCCAGTGTTTTGCTGTTACCTGACACCAGAAGAGCAGGTGGGGGTTGCAAAACTTCCAGGACTACCTGTCCTTTTAGTTAAACCAGTGATTCTCAACCAGGGTGCCATGGCGTCCCGGGGTGCCTTGAGATCTTCTTCAGGATACCTCAGGGTGCACAGCATTGTCACATTTACAAGCACCACAGGATAAACCTAGAAATTAAAAAAAAAACAAAAACAAAACATAGTTGTGGTCTTTCTGAATTCTTTGCAACAGAAAAACTGCTCTATTATTTATCTGTAGTAAAAGAAAAAAGTGCAAATTAATAGCTGGCATTTTACGAGGAGTGCCTTGAGTCCATCCAGGGGTGCCTCCATTCAAAAGAGGTTGAGAACCACGGCCTTAGACTTCCACGCTGCAGGCAGATTACTTACAGAGGCCTTTGTCCTTCCACGTGGCTGCAGAGCTCCACTTGCTCTCTGTTGCCAACTTTTTTTTCAGTTTGGAACTCAGATTCTTTAAAGGTGTTTCTCATTTGCACTCCTGACACCATGTAGCAATCACTAGGTTCAGTAAGCACAGGCATACGTAAATGGGAAAAACAACAAATCTTAATCATGGAGCAGTAAGCAACCTCTGCAGCCCCTGTATTGGCTCTAACTGACCCCTTGGAGAAGCATTTGTCTGGGTCATAGGCAATAGATATGCTTGAACCAGTTGGTGAATTTTGTTTAATACTAGGGTTGTTTGTATGATGTGCTGAACATGTGTTTAATCTTGCCTAGGGCAAGGTTAATGAACTGCATTCCAGATACCTGCCTAGCCCAGAAAATGTGTTTGATGTGGAAAGCTATCACAGAGCAATCTGGAGCTATCAATTTTGACTCAAAGGCTGTCTGGACCTCATGGAAAAATGAATTTTGTGTGAGGGTGAGACTAACCTTGTTGAGGGAGAAGGCATTCTGGTAGAGTACATGGCAAGGAGAGAGGGGACGCTGCTCTGAGTATGGAGACAAAGCCATTAGGCCCGTGGTCCCATGCAAGGTCCCATGTTCCAAGGAAGACCTCAAATAAAAGGTGTGGACCTGGGAAGTGTGGTAGATAGATCCAAAATCAGACCAGTGACTAGATTCTGGCCAGGCCTAGCGGGCATGGACATGTATAGGACTCCAGCAGTCAAATTCTTTTATCATAGATGTGTCTGTACAGGGGGGTATTAAGCCAGGTTTGTAATCATGTAGTCACAGAGCTAGGCATCAGAGTTCAGCTTTCGCTCAGTTACGTAGGTGACTCAGAGGAGACTATGCTGATGATATAGAAGCTGTGCTGAGCTGAGCTTCAGTGGGTGTAAATGTTGATTTTTTTTATCTTATTTTTTTTAAATTAGTTGTAGTAATTTTCTAACAATCATTGGGCCTCCAGTTTTATCTGTTTATCAGGTCATCATTACAAAAGAGCACACAAAAGATATTCTATATAATAAAAATAAAATAGAAAATCGAAATAGAAAGCAAAGGCAAAATGTCATGTCTTGTCCCTTCTTCTCTCATTTCAGGTGCTGGGGCCACTTGTTGCATCTGAATTGCATGCTGTTATTTCTCTAAGCACCGACTTGGACTATCTGCTTCATGCACACTCACGGCACCATGGCTAATCCTCAGGAGCACCTGAGCTGGTCTTCCACTCCAAGCACGATCAGCAAACCTTTCAGTGAAGACAAAGACTTTGGTGGGACGCATGGTGAACATGTGCCTGCTGGAAACCATTCTTCACCTGAGATCCTAGATGATGTGCGAGAGAAGGGCTTGCTTCCAGCGGATATAATAGAAAGTATGAGCAGTCCTGTCACGGCAGCAGTGTTGACCAGCATCAGTGAAGACTCCAGGGACCAATTTGAGAACAGCGTGCTGCAGCTTAGAGAACAGGATGAATCTGAAACCGCTGTTCCTCAGGGCAACAGTAATAATATGGATGGAGAAAGCAACGGTGGGATGGATGACATCAAAGTCCAGTTCAACAGATCAGGCAGTGGGAGTGGTGGGTTTCTTGAGGGACTTTTTGGGTGTTTGAGACCTGTGTGGAACATCATAGGGAAAGCCTACTCCACCGACTACAAACTACAGCAGCAAGGTGAGCCTCGGCAACAAAAATGCATGTTGCATTCTTTCTTCCCCGTCTTATTTTTTAAGTGATGTTTGCACCGATGAGGGAACTAAGAGCAACTAAAAGCCTATTCCAAGCTTTCCATGTGACGTTACCTAACACCGTTGCATGCCTAACATGCAGACTTTACATAGGAAGCAGGTAGTCACTGTGTAGTGAATGGCCTGCATAGAATCATATGAGCTAGAGATGGAGAAGACCACTTATATCCCTTGGCCTCTCTTGAATCCTTGGGGCAAAATCTGAGGCTGAGACAATTATTTAAATCACTAAAGGCTAGAGAAACCTTTTGGGAACTCCTTTAAGGTTCAGAGTAGTTTTGAATTACTGGTGCACCATATACCAGGCAATCCAAATGCATGATTTTCCCCTACTGAGTGCGTATGCTAGTGTTATATCCAGTCCAATGCTAAACACTTGAAGCATCAGGGCTTCCATCACTTCTCCATGAGACTCTTGAACAGCCTTATCATACACCTTGTGCCGCTGGGAACACTTGCCTTTTCAAATCTTATGCCATTCCTTCCTTAAATCTTCCCAACTCTCATAGTATACAGTTCTCTGCTTTTTTGGCGTTTATACCTGTTGTATTGGTGGGCACTTTCCTGGCCATGTGCTGTTTGTATCCAAACTGTGTTTTTTATGAGGTGTGCTTGCATCCAGTGTCTAATCTTATTAAAAGGAGAAAGCTTACTTTCCCCACAGAGAGCCCAAGCTTTCTAGCTGTTTTGCTGGAATTATCCCAGGTCTTTGAAGTCTCAAATATGGAGTTCCAAGAGATGCAGATTCCTCTCTCTATCTGGTGGTAAAACTGGTCAACCTTATTTTGTACTGGAGTTTGAAGGATATGTAAGAACATCCCCATTCTATCCTAATTATTTTTAAATAGCTTTTTATACCGTGCTGCTGCTGATGGTGACTGACATCTAATGTGTTCGTTTCTCTCTCATCCTTTCCTGGATTGGGGTAGGGTGGGGTTGCTCAGTGGAGTGTTTTAGTAGGGTTTTTGTTTGGTTTCGGGATCTTGTGGGGATGTTAGGTGTTATTGTTTGTTTAAGTAGACATGCGGCTCTGTATTTGTTAGAGAAGGGAAGTTAAAAGAAATGTACTCTGGCACTCTCAGAGTAAAAGCTGCGAAGAGATTTTTTTAGATCCTGGTGAGTTTGTTCCATGGTTTCACCCCAGCCCTAAGAAGATTGGTCTCAGGCACCAACAAGCTTTGCCCTCATTGCAGAGAGCTCTATTCTGCTAGAGGAGTGAAGCTGTTGATCCTGGTCTTTATTCTTTTAGATTCCCAAGACCTTAGGGTACCTTGGAGATAAGGACTGGAGACCAGGAGCTCGATGCAGTGCCCTGTGAGGAACAAGAGTAACAAAAGGATGTAAGACAGGGGCCATCTGGTTCATCATGTGCAGCCTGCAGAAACTGTAAGCGACCCTGTAAGGCAGAGTTGGGTGAAAGTCTGGTTTGATGTGCTTGCATTAGGCTACAGCTTTCTGCTGATCGTTGGCCCTGCTGCAAGCTGGCAGAGGCGGGGAAGTCGAGGGCTTCCCCAGCTGGGGACTTTAAACAAACCCTGCTCTGGGCACTATTAGCTGGGCAGCCTGGCGTAGGAGAGCAAAAGCTCCTGACAGCGGGGAGAAGAGGTTTCCTTCCTCCAGGGACTTTAAACCCTGTGCCGGGACACTCTGGCTGAGCAGCCCAGCGTGGAGGGGGAGTAGAGCCTTCTCTGCATGGAGGACTCTTAACCTTGTGCCAGGCAACTCTGCCTGGCTAGGTCTGGGGCCCGCACTGAGGCTGGTTTGACACCCCAGTGCAGTTCCCCGGCTGAGCTGATCATCACCTGATTGTTCAACACCCAGCTTTCAACTTGCTGGTGCAGGGGGAGTCCAGGATCACGATCCCAGGCTCCCTCTGCACTGCCAAGTATGACGTGACTGGGATCCAATCCCTGATCCCAGAATCACATGTCCTGCCATACATATGTGACCTGGCAGGAGGCATGGTTGTTGGGGTCAGGGTCAGATCCCATTGCCCCTTTAAATGAATACCTGTCAGTGGCCTTAGAGTTAGTGAAGAATGCCCCAGGCCCCATTAATTCCAGATTGAATTGCTCACCAGCTGTTTTTCATTCAAGAGCTTGTCTCATCTGAGGTATCTTGATAGTAGTGGCGTGGCCATAAGTAGTGAATGGGAGATGGGTTGTGTGTCATCTGCAGCTAGTATTTGGGTCTTTTGTTATCTCAGCAGCTTTTTTACTGCCTGCTGCTAGACAGAATTGATCTTTTGGGATCTCCCCAAGCCCCTTACCTTCCAGAAAACAGCCTGGGGAAAGGTTAGGCACTAGCAGCTGTCACCAAGAGCTGTTCTCTTCCATCCTTTCCATGAATCTCTGATGTTTGAGGTTTTCATAGATTCATAGATGTTAGGGTTGGAAGGGACCTCAATAGATCATTGAGTCCGACCCCCTGCACAGGCAGGAAAGAGTACTGGGTTTAGATGACCCCAGCTAGATGCCTATCTAACCTCCTCTTGAAGACCCCTAGGGTAGGGGAGAGCACCACCTCCCTTG
>NW_005841975.1:2937604-2963012 GCF_000455745.1 Alligator sinensis | reverse complement strand
TGTGGCGCCCAGAATTGCACGCAGTACTCCAACTGCGGTCTGACCAGTGCCCGATAGAGGGGAAGTATCGCCTCCTTGGACCTATTCGTCATGCATCTGCTGATGCACGATAAAGTGCCATTGGCTTTTCTGATGGTTTCGTCACACTCCTGACTCATGTTCATCTTAGAGTCCGCTAGGACTCCAAGATCCCTTTCCACTTCCGTGCCACCCAGCAGGTCATTCCCTAGGCTGTAGGTGTGCTGGACATTTTTCCTCCCTAGGTGCAGCACTTTGCATTTCTCCTTGTTGAACTGCATTCTGTTGTTTTCTGCCCACTTGTCTAACCTGTCCAGGTCTGCTTGCAGCTGTTCCCTGTCCTCCGGTGTGTCCACTTCTCCCCATAGCTTTGTGTCATCTGCAAACTTGGACAGAGTACATTTCACTCCCTCGTCCAAGTCGCTGATGAAGACATTAAAGAGTATCGGTCCAAGGACCGAGCCCTGCGGGACCCCACTGCCCACACCCTTCCAGGTCGAAACTGACCCATCCACCACGAACACCCTTCCAGGTCGAAACCGACCCATCCACCACAAGGTGCTGTAGCTTGATTTACAGTGTCTGATTTTGGAAGCTATGGAGCTTGAGTCTTGCCGTTTCAGTAGGACTACCCGAAAGCTTAGGCTGTCTACCATGTTGGCCTATCCGCTCTCCTATTTGCTGCATCTTTATGGGCAAGGCATGCTTTGAAATGTGAAAGGAACTGGGAATCTAGTTCAGTGCCTTTTCTGCTCCAGCAGCAGTACAATAATTTAAGAGCTTTTTGAGTTTGTGGCTGTTTGGACATCAGACCAGGAGTATCAAAATTGCAGGCCACATGCCGGATCCAGCCTATGGAGTCATATTGTGTGGCCTGCAGGGCTGGTAAAGGGGCCAGGAATTAGGAGGTAGGGCTTGCTGCCTAAATCCAGGGCACAAAGCCCCATGGGGCATGCGTATCAGTGCCAGGGGGTGAGGGGTGACTCAATGAACCCCATCCGCTTAACCTGCTCATGTCTGGATCCAGCCCATGAGGGACCCCACGGTTCAGATCCAGCTTTGGGGGGGAGGGGGGGACAGGGAGGTGCCAGGATGAGTTTGCCACCCCTGTACTAGACCCTATGGGAATTAGGGTGACACCAAGTCAGAATGCTGCTTCATGCTGGAATTGCTATTGGCTCATGCAGCTGCATCCTTTGCATTTCATACAATGCTTGACATGCTTTAACACTGTAACAGTTTCTCTGGGGGGCAAATGGAGGCTCATCTACTCAGTATGGAGAAAGCATCTCTGTGCTCATGCCCAGGAACCTCCTCCTCTGTGTTTGCATCCAGAAAAGGCAAAGACTTCATCTTCAAACTGGTTGACCCAAATACGTTGGGGTTCAGGGCTTCCTTTATAGCGCCTGTATTAGGGTGCTGTCCCCTTCAGGCTCGCCATGTGTTGCTAGGAAGCACAACTTCTGCCGTCTCTCCCCATCTTCTCCTGTCTTCTCCCCTGCGCCCCATCACAATCCCTCAGGCCATCTGGAAGCAACCTCCTGCGAGTACCATCAGTATGCCACGTCCACAGAGCTTGAGTCTTGACATCTTTCGGAAGCACTGCAAGCCCTTTCTTCTCAGGCAGGCATTTAGCAAGCAGAACTAGGCCAAAATACTGTTTAGTGGGGTTCTGCTTTATTTTATTTATTCTAGTTGTCCTCTTAAATTGTTCTGTTTCTCTTGCTGTAAGCTGCCAAAGCCTGTATTGGAAAGGGCAGCATATAAATTGCATAAATTACTAAGCAGACACTCAAATGTCCTAGTCTAGGTGGTCCCTCCATATTTATTAAATAACAGCAGCTGCCAGGATTGCTGTTACTCACCTCTGTTGGGCAAGGAAGTTGCATCCTTTTCTCTCTTCAGTGGCCCATGTTGTGATCAGCTGGAGGTTGGATTACTGCACGGTGCTCTACATGGAGCTACAGCCTATTTGGAAATCTAAGTTGACGCACAACATGGCTTACTCTCTTACTATATCCTGCTTCCCGCAAGGAACATGACATGTGCTTCCTGCATTGCAGTTGCTGTCAGTTGATTTTTCCTGACCAAGTTTAAAATGCCAGTTTTGACCCACAAAGCCCTAAGTAGTTTGGATCCTCAGCGCTGCATCCGTCTGTGCATGAGACTGCCAGCTGCAGTTTAAAGGCTTGAGCTGCTTAAGAAGGAGAGGATTAAAGAAAAATAGGCTGTGAATGCAGGGTATTTCCAGTTAGGTGTCCTCAGCTCTAGGATTTCTTCCTGGGGTGTTGGTTGTAGCTGTGTTAGTCTAAGGACATAGGCGGACAATGTTCTTTGGGTAAACGTGATATCTTTTATTAGGCCAACTAAATAACAATTTTTCCAACTATTTAGTTGGTCTAATAAAAGATATCACATTTACCCAAAGAACTTTGTCTTCCAGAATTTCTTCCTCGCTATTATTGTTGTTGTTGTTGTTATTGTTATATATTTTTTGTCTGCCAGAGCTTAGAGCTCAACTGAAACCTTAGTGGATGAGACAAGGCTTGCGTGACATTTTTATGGTCACTGTAGGCTGGTTGGATCAAGGAGCAGTTTACTTTGGACTTCAAATCCTTTTTCCAAAAGTTCTTTTTAATGTCCTATTTATAAATCATGCAGTACCACTGCTGTGCTTTCTCTTTTGCCTGACCCCTGAGAGCACTGCATTTGATAATTCTGTTTTGTTTTTCTGTGAACGATGGGTAATCCTGGTCTTAAGGCCAACATCATCTCACAGCAACAATTTGTTTCTGGAAAGCTAAGCCACTGAACCAATCTAGTTGTCTGCTCCAGTATTACCTTTCTGTAGGGGAGAGATTACTGTCTTTCTGCCCAGATGGTCTTTAATCGCTCACACATGCAAGCTCTCAATATATTTTAGCTCTGCTTCCACAATCCTACAGTTGTATGGAGAAAATTTCTTCCCTGTATGTGCTCACACCCAGAAGTATCAGGAAGTCTGCTACATCCTGGCAGAGAGTGCCACCAACCCTACCTGTGCTCTTGGGTGAAGAAGTTTAAATTAAATACTGCTTGTTAGGTGCCAGGAGAATAGTAACAAGCTCTGGATGTAGGACAGGGGTGGGCAAAATGGTGGATCTGGCCAGTAGTTGGATGCCATTTCCCAGCAGCCCCTGCCTGCATGGCTGGGGCCAGTCTCCATGAAGACCCTAGCCGCAGCTGCTCTGATAGCGCAAGAGTGGGGTTGCCATGGAGACCGCCCCCAGCCGTGCTGGCAGGGTGTGTGGCAGGGCAGGGTGGGGGCCTGCTCTGGAGCTGCTGGGATTTTGCAGCGGGGGCAGCTTGGTCTGGGGCCAGGGCAGAGCTGCGATCCGCAGCCTGCATGCTCTGGTTAAGGGGTGCACAGGGAGCAGATCGCGGTTCTGCCCCTGCTCCTTGCAGTGGTGACAGCCTGCTTCTGAGCTGGGACAGAGCCACCATCTGCTGCCCATGCACCTCTGCCCAAAGCGTGCCAGGTGCAGATTGTGGCTCCCAAACCAAGCTTCCCCTGCTGCAAGATCCCAGCAGCTCTGGAGCAGCCCCCTGCCCTGCCCTGCCCTGCCCTGCCCAGCTGCGCTGGGGTTGGTTTCCATGGCAACCCCAGCCTTGTGCTGCCAGGGTGCAGCTGTAGCTGGGGTCTCCATAGAGAGCGGACCCAGCCATGCAGGCAGGGGCTGCTGGGAAATGGAGTCCACTGTTGGCCAGATCCTTTGCCTGGCCCTGATGTAGGGGCTGAAGCTGCGCTCATCCTGTGACATCACGGTGCTGTATCTTGGAACAAGGCTTTGCCTTTCACTCTTGTGTGCAGGCATACATCCTAGGTGCTGGCATCACCATCCCAAAATATTGCCTTTGGATTTCACAGCATGCTATGGTGACCTGTCTGCACGTGGTGGTTCTTGTCAGTCTTCTGTGCAGGGGTAGATCCAGCAATCACAGTGCACTTTGGCCGTGCACTGCCTGTGCAGGGAGGTGAATGTGGGCTAATGCTGGATCTGCCCATGCTTCTTGGTGGATATGGGGTTGTTTGAGAATGGGGAATGAGATCCCGGCAGGGATTGCTGGGTACTGAGATGCTGGAGTGCTCAAATCACCCTTGCCTGTACCAGCCAGAAGTGCTTTGGAGGACACAGTTTACATCAGAGCCTTTATCTCACATTTTTTGCTCTGGGATATTTGGGGCCAACATCAGGAAGATTCAGTGCAGTCAAAAGTGAAGCTTGAAGCATCTTCTACATGCTGAGCCTGGAGCTGTCTGGTAGCACTGCATGATGGCAGCACTGAGGGGCGTTGAGAACCCCTTGGTTTCAGAGGAAGTCTCACTGCATCAGTGAAACTCATATGGCTGTTTTTCCATGTTGCTCTGTGGTAAGCATGAAGGTTAATGGTTAGACTGAAGCTTACTCAATCAGACTATTCCTGGTAGTTCTTAGATCTTGTAGGACAAAATCATACCAGATGCAAACCATCTTTAGAAGTCTTATCCCACCTCTGAGCCCTGCAGAGCCCTGCAGAGTGACTTTCCTTCCTTATTATTGCGTTCTTTATTTTATTGCTGTAGCGTCACTCAATCTGGATCACACTCTGTGTTGATCCAAGATTTGTTTGCTGCTTTGTTCCTTTAGTAATTTTTCCTGGACACCAAAGGAGTCACTTTAATCTCAACACAGTGGATTCTATCATGGCCACTAGCTGAGGCTATTTTGTGCAAGTGTTTAGTACATGCAGGTAGCAGATGCCATGGTTGGAAATGTCATTTTCCAGCTGGCCTCCTGTTTTTAGCTGGGCATAGTTTTCTGGGAAAACCCCTCTGGGCCAAGTCTCTAGGTATCGAAGTTAGGGCAGGACAGGACCCTTTTTACCATCCAGAGCACAGGTGGCCATCCTTTTTGACAGGTGTGCCACAAGTTAAGCCCAAGCATCTTCTCAGGTGCCACTCATGCCCACCCTTGAGAGGTGCAGCTGATACA
Organism: Alligator sinensis; assembly: GCF_000455745.1. Classification (NCBI taxonomy): domain Eukaryota; kingdom Metazoa; phylum Chordata; order Crocodylia; family Alligatoridae; genus Alligator; species Alligator sinensis. The sequence goes on along the minus strand of NW_005841975.1, from coordinate 2,957,982 downwards.
GTTCGTGCCCTGGGCTGCTGGAATGGAGGCAGGGGGACGGGCTCAAACTTCCAGCTGCATGGAGCAGAGCAAGGGTAGGATGCTGCTGCAAAAGAAGCATCACCACCAGGAGCCTGGTTATTCCTTCCCAGGCCCTGCAGTTTTACATGGTAGCCAAGGACCCCAAACACTGAATTTGACAGCTGCAGGGCCAGGAAAGGTGCAGCAACCCAAGCCTTTGGCCTCCATGTACCTTCAGAGCGAAAGCAGGATGTTCTCATCGTGACTGGGTCTGTCTCATCAAGTAAGTATTGAATGACTCTCAACTGTTACCTATACATCCTGTTTATTTAAGTTTTTCTACCATCACAGAAGGAACAAAAGAAGATGTAAAAGGAAATTTTGAAAAACAGCACAGGTTATTAAATGATCATAGCTTAGTTACCTACTGTATTGGTTACAAAATCAGATTCTTCAGTACAAGGAAATAAAAAAGGCAAGGACAGAATAACTCTTCTGTTCTTTATATAGCAAACACTTTCTTCTCAAGTGTGAAGAAATGCGTAATGCATAATAGCCTTAGAATTGAATGAAAGTAAACACTATACTTTCATCAGTAAACTTAAAATGTCCACACAATCCATAATTCCTTTTCGGGATAAATTTACACACAAATGAATGGTGTGTATTGATCGCTTTCAAATATATGAATAATGTTTCTGTAAATTAATAATGCTCCTTATAGTTTCTTTGCTCAATGACATATTCAACTTTATTCTCACGATTGGCCACTGCTAGTATTTTGACAAAAAGTTTCACTGTGGGTTGAGTGGTATATTAACTGATATTTCCCATTTAATGATACGCCCGTAGAAAAATTACTTTCTGAAATCAGGCTGATAAGATTAGCACATAACAAAGCACAGTTTGTGGGTTAGGGTCTTTGGACTCCTGTATCACAGTGAAATACACATTTCTTTATGTTTGGGAAGGAGAAGATGTGGGTGTTTTATTATGCAGGGAGTGTTACACTGATGGTACAGTGGAACCCAGATAATTCACATGGTTAGATTCTCTTCCCCGGTGGAGACAAAGATTTAGCAGACAACTGCACGAGACAGCTGAGGTGCCTCCACGGGGTAAGAAAATGGCACCCTTTGGCACTCTTTGAAGCAGAAGCAGCATTTCAACAGCTGTGTGCCTCCTCTTGGACAAAGCAGCCTGATGCAACCGAAGCAGGTCATGGGCCATCTAAATATGAACGATCCAAGTACTTCAGAATACTTTGTTGGTGATATCGAACAATGCATTGGATTAGCGTGGTTGTGTCACTTACCAGCTTCATCTGTGATCAGAACATTTGTTTGGCTGGTGATTTTATAAGCTGCCTATTGCTGGCCCCATATTTATTATTTTCCTTTCAGTCCCCTTCTTTATCCCCATTTTTTTGGAGCAAAACTCTTCTGTATGTTTCCCATTGTTGAAATTAAGCATGTTTCTTTCTATGTGGGTTTGAATTAGATATAATTGTATGACTACTAATGTTGTAGAGACACTTGCCGAATTATGTGGTAGAGGGGACCTTATATCAGGCAGCATCAGCCCACAAGGATGTTCAGCACCTTGTCAGAAAGGTGCTGGACTCATGAGAGAGAACAAGGGAGCAGGCAGTTGCTGGCTCTGATGTGACCTTGCAGCAGAGTCCTTCATGACCTGGGAGACCTCTTTAGCTATGTCCCATTCCTGTGCATTGCCAGATACGTGGGAAGTCCCATTTGAGGAGATCTCGGAGTTACAGTGGTTGGGCAGCGGAGCACAGGGAGCTGTCTTTTTGGGCAAATTCCGGGCAGAGGAGGTGGCTATCAAGAAGGTGAGAGACCAGAATGAGACTGACATCAAGCACTTGCGGAAGCTGAAGCACCCTAACATCATCGCCTTCAAGTAAGTCCTGACTTCCGTGACCTAGGTGTTTTTTAGACACAGAATAACCCCTCTCTGTGTCAAGAGCAGGCCAGGTTTTGAGTTCCCAAGTTCAGGAATCTGCCTGATCCTATCTTCTCCAATAGTTCTAACTGAGAATTTATTCTTTTCTTAACATTGCGGAGAGCCCCCACTAGATACAAGCCATGTGCTTTCTAACCACATTGCTAGTGCATGCACGCAATGCACTAGCAATGCTTTACTGACTCAGAAGCATCCAGTCTTTACTGACTTGGAAGGATCTAGTCTTCCAATTGGGGTATAAAAGAATTAAAAAAGAATTACCTTAAGCCCTTATTTGGGTTTTAAAGTTTCCAGGGGCACCTCAGGAATCTTCCTGGACTGTAGCTTTTCTGTCTTAGGACAGGTTCTGGGTCTCATCCTGGCTAAGACAGGTCTGGAAAATTTGCTGGCTCCAGGATGGTTTGTCCTCAGCAGTTCAAGGACCTTCTGAAATGGTCTGCATTGGGGACTGTCTTAGAAAGGACAACTGTTTTTTCAAGTTCACCATCACTTAGAACCTGTTTCATCAAAGTACTTGAGCCCATGCCTGAATCTAAACAACTGTGCCTTTGTTGCACAGGTATGATTTAATGGGAAACGTTCCAAAGGGGGCCTCTTCTTTTCTCCATCACTGCTGCTACCCAGAAGTGCAGGTTTTCTGTGTGAAGTTATCATGAGAGCTAGGAGGGGCCTGGCTAATGCAGCGATGGAGCAGGTGGTGTGCTGAGTTGGTTTGGGCATGTAGCCAATCCACCTGCGTGGCTGATACTGTCTAAAGCACATGTTGGGAGTAGGAGATCCTGCTTTAGGGGCAGAGGTGAGGCAGTCTGCACATTGCTCCCATCCAAGGTTATCATGTTGCTGTTGGGAGGATCTAAATCCATTTTATTGTAAAACGTAAAGGCAAGAGGATCAGTGATGTCAGCCTGTGCCAAACCCCTTTCTCTTTAAAGGGCTGAACAGAATTGGCACAAGCTTGCTCCTCAGAGCAGACTCAGCACTAAGCTGTGCATAACTGGCTGTGCCATTCTGTGATGCAGGTCAGTAATTTCCTAGTGAACATTACTATGATCTGGAGTGCTGTCCAGAACATGCACTTAATCCGTGTCCTAAGGTCTCAAGGGTCTGCTGCAACGCGAGTATTGCCACGATGGCAGCAGCCAGATATAACTGCCCTGTTTGCAGTCCTGCTGCAGTAGGGCTCTGACCAGCCTAAAGCGGTCAGAGTTGGCTTGGCTGTAGCTTTTCCCAATCTGTCATCCTCCACGTCCCAGAACAGGACAGTTCCACCCATGTGCCTCCTTTTCCAGAAGGAGCATACCATGGGGAAGACCAGGAAGGGCTACAGCTGAGCTAGCTCTTGCCTTCTTTGGGATGATCAGAGCCCCAGTGGCTGGCAGTGCAGCAGGAGCAGGGCAGTTTTATCTGGAGGCAGCTGCACCTGGTTGAGAATCATTGAGGTAACCTGAGGCAGCACCAGCAGTGGTTCTCAACCAGGGGCAATTCAGAAAAATAATGGAGGGGTTCCCTGAGTTGGAAAGTTTGAGAGCCACTGTCCTAGGGAAACCATGCACTACAGTCAAAGATCTGAATAATATAAAATCATTATAAGTTTTCATTCACTCCCTCAATAATCTAAGTGGTGCTTGAGGATCTTCCCAAGCTAATGGAACTTTATTTGAGAAAGATCTTTACATAGTGTTAATGTTAAACCATGTGATGGGCAGAAATGATTCCTTCATGGCTTAATCATTGTCTCCCAGTATCTACATAGGGGAAGAGGCTTTCTGTCTTTAACCTAGCACAGAAGTTCCCAAACTTTTTCCTATTGTTTTCCCCTCTTCCAAATTTACCAGCTGCCTGCGTACCCCTACTAGCATATGTTTTATGTTTTAACCCCTTAAATGCCAATTGCTATTATAATGCAAATTAAATTGGCCATTACACAATTTTTCCCGCATTCTCCCCCCCACCCCAAGATGTCTTGCATACCCCCAGGGGTATGCGTACCACAGTTTGGGACCCCCTGATCTAGCAGAAGAACATGAGTAAGTTTCAAGGGTTGAAAGATGAGGTGGAGTTAAGAGTAGAGATGAAGGTGCAAATTGTTATTCTGAGGGTAATTAACCACAGGAACCACTTAGCCTAGGACTGTGATGGATCCTTCAGGGCTTGCAGACTTTGCATCTAAAGCAAATCTCTAACAGATGTGGCGCATCTCAAACAAAAGCTGTGAGACTGAGGTGGAGCTCATTTTGGGAGAGGGTCTCTGGCCTCAGAGGAGCTCAATGCTCCATTTAGGCTTCAGTGTCTCACTTGAAAAGCTGCTGAGTGTTGCTGGCTTCTGTGACAGTAAGCAAGCTGTGAGCCCTTGACATCTCTGACAACCAGGTCACAATGGTGTATTTTTTAGTTCTGCAACTCCCTTTGATCCTCATTATCGGGCTTTCTTTTCATTAACTTGTACAATGTATGTGTGTGTTTCCTCTGCTAGGGGAGTTTGCACTCAAGCCCCGTGTTACTGCATCATCATGGAGTACTGCGCACATGGGCAGCTATACGAGGTGCTGCGAGCGGGTCGGAAAGTCACGCCTCGGCTGCTGGTGGACTGGTCCATGGGGATTGCCAGTGGAATGAATTATTTACACCTTCATAAAATCATCCACCGAGACCTCAAGTCACCAAAGTGAGTCCTTGGGTGCTTAGAGTTTAAAACTCAAACATGCTCTCAGGAAGAGACTTGAGAGGGAATTCTCCTGGCAGTGGATGCTGAGTTAGATTAAAGGCCCTTAAAGTTTCTCATGGTGTGGCTCAGAACTTGACAGACTTGTCTTGTATCTCCTCTCTGTTCTGGTCCATCACTGCACAGATCCTGCTCAGTCCAAGTCATGTTAGCCTGACATTCCTGTGGCATCTATACCAGTTGCTTATGTGAACAGTAAAGGAAATTTTTATGTAACAAGATGGTATTTTTACCCAGTTTGACAGAAAGCTCTTCATTGTATCTCTCCTTATTTTTCTCTGTCACCCTCCTGCTTTCTTAACTGTGTATCCTTTTCCTTCCCTGAACCTACACTCCTGTTGATACTGCCCAGCTATCTCATTTTCTTCTTCCCTGGATGCTTCTCTTTCTGCCTGTCCACCCTCAAGCTGGGGGAGAGTAGTGCTATTATTATATCTGTTAGTATTTTGATTGTAAATCTTTTAGAGGGTGTTTCTTAAGTAGTTGGGGCAGCAATCCAAGAGTCCTGGCATGAGAATGCCTTTAGACACGTGATTGCTTTTGTTATAGAAAACTTGAATATAAAAACATTCCTATAAATAGGTCTCAGTTTTCCTTTGTTAGTCCTCTAATTATACTGTGTACAGTAAACATATGTGGGTGCTTATTACATCCTCTATTGCTGTAGCCATTTCTGTTAAAAGCACAGGTTTACAGGAAGAACAGTTTGGAATCTCCTCCAAATATAGCCAACCTTGAGGTACCCGCCTGTGACTCCATTGCAGTATATTTACAGCAGAATTGATTTTGGCCCCTGGAAGTCAGAATCAAGAGTTCAGAAAAAAGTACCATAAAGAGAATGAGTCAGAGCTCATCAGTGGAACAGCAGTATTATTCACCCTGTACTCTGGCCCACGGCAAAGCAGCCTTATCAGCTCTTCTCCCTGATTTAAAACAGGACATTTGCTAAGAATGGCTGTAGCACTCTACCCTGCAGGGACTTTGATTAAAATGGAAGCTTAAATTAGGAAATGTTAGAGATGTGTTCTCAAAGGAAGCAGTTCTGTGCTGTGCAACTGTGTGGTTTGTGAGGAGCTGGGTTCTGGTACCGTAGAAAGAAGGGGCACCTATATCTGTGCAGCGAGGATGCTCTGACGCGCTATAATTACAGCGCATTGGAGCTGCTGGAGTGTGGTAATTACCACGTTCCAGCAAACACTAGCATCTCCTGTATCAGCGTCCCTGCGGTGAAAAATGATGGCAGGGGTACTTTTAACTAAAGCTTGTTTGATGAGCTTTAGTTAAAGCACCCTGTCATCATTTTTCAGCACGGGGAACTGATACATGAGACTCTCCAGGCACTTTAATTAGAGTGCCTCTGAGAGCCGTGTATAAATGACCAAAGAAACTAGGATTGGTAGTTTGGGAGACAAATCTATCCCTAGTGAAGATATCAGGTCAGATTGCTGAACAGGTTTATTCCAATGTTGCTCCTTCCCATGTTGCCACAAAGACTGGATCTGTAGCAATTGTTAAGAAAAGGTTGTTCTAAGCAGAGGAGAATAGGCAAGAACTGGCCAGTTGCCTCTATTTGCTAATCAGATTTTTAAAATCTTTATGCTTTAGGTTCAGAGACTGAGGGCCAGGTCAGGCACTAACTTCGTGAGTGCCTCAGTTTGCACATCTGTTAAATATATATATAGCTTGTATCTGGCAGTGGTGTTAGGTGGCTTAAGCAATATATGTAGAGAGATTTGAGCTCCTCTACTGAAAGCTGCTGTAGAAAGGCAAAGCATTTTTCTCTTTGCTGACTCTGTGTGGTTTTCTCTCTCTCTAGCGTATTAGTCACTCACACAGATGCAGTAAAAATTTCAGATTTTGGCACATCTAAGGAACTCTGTGATAAAAGTACAAAAATGTCCTTTGCGGGAACCGTGGCTTGGATGGCCCCAGAGGTGATACGCAATGAGCCTGTCTCTGAAAAAGTGGATATCTGGTGAGTTGCACTGTTACTTTAATTGCTTATCTTCACCTTTCTTTCAGCCGGTGCAGTCTTCCTTATGTTCCCATATCCAAAGTTCTTCCTCACCATTAGGCTGTCTCATTGCTCTGTACAGAACTGTTTCTTTCTCCTGAGACCTACTCAGCAGTAGAAGCACTGGCAGTGAAGAGTGGAGTTAGGAAAGCAGCACAAATTAAACATATTTATTCATGTGGTTAACATCCTCAACATCAAGGATGGACTCCAAACCCCAGCTAGAGCCTGTGTCTTTATGATCTTGTGTGGCTTCCAGTGACTTGGGCAGAAACCCATGGGTTTCCTATCCTGTGCATGATGGCCTCTCCCATCCTACTCAGTGTCCCTCTGGAGGAATAGAGTAAGACATTCTGGAAGAGTGTTTGCTCTGTCTGGGGCTGTTCTAGACAATGGGTGCTCAACCCCCAGCCCATGGGCCAGATCCACCCCACAGAGCCATGCCATCCAGCCTGCCAGACTCCTCATGGGTCTGAAAACTTGGTGGTGGAGTAGCGGTGGCAGTGTTAATTGATGCTCCCCTGCTTCCAGTTTTCTGGACCTGCAGCTGGATAATGTGGCCCTGCCCACTTGACACATAGGACAGCATAAAGTGTGATCTGAGTGGCACAAGGTGGTTATGGGCAGTGTGGGAACTAATCTGGGCATTGTGAGGCTGGATCCAGGTGGCAACCCCATGGATCTGGCCCATGGACTGGCCCTGTGCCATTCATCTGGCCCACGAAGCCAAAAGTTTGAGCACCACTACTCTAGATAGTAGTTTCTGTTTCTTCTTTCCACTGATAAGAGGGCAAAGAAACAGGGCTGCTTGCTCCATTAATAGCAGGGGGTGGGGCTGGTACCCACGCCCTTTCCTCAATAGGACTTTTTATTGCAGTGTTTGAGAAGGATTACCATTATCACCAGTCTCTTTGTATTACTTGCCTTCAGTGGCTCCTGACTTGCCCCTGAAGTCTAGCTGCTTCCTTCTTGCTGCACAGTGGACTTGAGACATTCCAGTGAGTAATGCCTGCCCACTGCTCTGTTCCCTTTGTCAGGGTCTCCTGTGTGCCAGTTGTGCAAGTTGGGCATCTACTGTGCTGGCAGCAGGCTGGGGACCACTTTCAGGACCTCAGAGTGGTCTGCTTCCCACGCAGAAACTGCATCATGTCACAATGCGTGCAAGTGAGTTTGGGCCAGGGAAGTAAAACACTCTTATGGGAACTCATAATGGTGTCTTTTGTCCCAGGGCTCCAGGAAGGGCGTTGGCACCAGGCAACATTTCTCTGCATTGACACCACCCTCACTTCCACTTTCCAGCTCTTGCTTAAGGAGACAGTAACTCCTGGACCTGGTTTCTGCAGGGTTGTCCTGTTACCTGGATTATAGATGAACGAGTAGGCTGCCTAGTCATAAAAGGCAAGAGATAGGTTTTCAGTCTTTTTTTTTGCTTGAAACAGAAGCAAAGGCTTGGAGATCAGTGTTTATCTGGCTTCCTGTAACAGCACAACAGAAATCCTTACCTACTCCAGCTGGGGAAAGAGGGTGGCATCAGGTTGTGTTGAATTTGCCGAGGTCTCAAAGTTCCCCTCCAGTCTATGCCTTGTATTTATAGATGGCTTGTTCTGATATTATAATAAACATGATGATACTAATGAACACAACAATCAGCTCTGGTCAGGTCTCATCTGGATACTGTATGCAGTTCTGGGCTCTGCATTTTAAAAAGAGATGTGGATAAGTTGGGGATGGTTCAGAGGCAGGAAACGAACGTGGTAAAGGACTTGGAAAGCATGTCCTATGAGGAGAGACTCAAGGAGCTGGCCATGATAAATTCAGGATGTGCAGCCAAGACAAAAACATTTTTTACATCTATTGGATACCTGTTCCTGCAGCATTTGCAGAAGATGGCAACCTTGTCGTGTGACTGTAAAACAGTCAAAATTATTTCTTAGGGGTCCACTCTTACTCATCTCAACGGCCTGTTGCTATTGTTGAAGCAGTGCTGACCACAGCTGATCAAAAGTGTTTGAACGGAAGAGCTTTCATCTGAGAACATTAGTTCAGTTCATTTTCCAGGATGGGGACAGAACTTCTGATGGAACTAGGTGGGTGGTTTCCTCACAGCCTGCCAACCCACCTGGGACCTCCACAGCCCTGCAACCCCCTTATCGCAAAAAAATCTGGAGGATTTGTCTTGTTCTGATTGACAATAAGAAGAAAAAAAAGTGTTTTTGAAAACCTGATGACATTCTTGAGTTAGAAATGCCTTTGTCCAGGCCATCTCTAGTCCAGAAATGCCAAGCACATTTCTTTCTCTTGACTTTGTTCTGTTTATTAGCTAACAATGGTTCCATGTGCCATAGTCCAAAATGTCCTCCCACCTTTTACCCAGTTTGTGTCACCTAAGAGCCAGATGACCCCATAGAGATGGTGTCCATCACAGGTGTGCAGAAACGTATGGAAAAGGAGGGAGGAGGGGATAATTTGTGGGTGCTGTAGCTTCTGGGAGAGGATAATTTGTGGGTTTTAAACTACCTGTCTGGTCTGTATCACATTTCTTCATCTTAGGTTCATTCTGACTTCTGGAACGCTCATATGGTGATTGCTTTTCTTCAGCAATCAAATATCTTCCTTTGGTTTTTGTTTGTACTGACTATTTTGGCATCAGTTTGCTATTCCATGAGCCTCTGCACTTGGTTGGTAGACAGCAGTAATTACTTGTTGCATCTCCTGAGTCATGACGTGTGTCTAGACCGGTGGATTCACTTCAGGAGAGAGACAAAATTTTCTTGCCTGTAATTTTCATTTCCTGTGTTGTAAATTCTCCGCCCTGCATAGACTGTCTTTATGCTGTGTTTAGGATTATCACTCATCATCTTTCTTTCAAATTAGGCCAAGAGTGAATGTCAGATGGTGTCTGAAATGTCCAGATATTGACACTCTCGCAATTGAAGCATTTTGTTCCTTCATTTCTTTATGTTGTGTTATAGTAGTTTTGTGTCTCCTTAGCTTTGGAATGGCTGTGGATAGAATGACTGTTCAGCACATTGCCAGAAGAGGGAGTGTCGGCTATTAAAAATCCAAAACAAATACTAAAGTCAAACCCTGCTTCATCCAGGCACCTTGGCAGGCATACCTGTGAATTCAGACTTTGAGCAGAGCATCTACACTAGGAGTAATCCAAATTTTCCCTAGGAAAACAAACTTTATCTTTTAGTTTACTGGAGCTGGAAAAATGATGGACTTCCCTTGTACTTGATTAACACCAAAGAACCTCTAGCTCCTATTTTACTTTGAGATAAAAGCCCTGAAAGGAAAAGGGGTTGGATAAGGTTTTCATCAGGGGGCGATAGTTAAAACTGATGTGGCTGTGCATAAAATGCTGGGGCACAGGGCAGGAAGAGAGATTGCACAAGGTATGAAATACCCTTTTGAGACTATCCTTCTATCTGCTTACAAGCTTTTAATGTTGCTAGTTTTGAATCCATTTGCCTTTTACAGTCAGGCATCACCTGTTACCATTGTGTTAAATGAGCAGAAAATCTGTTGGAACTTTTTCATGAAACATATGATTCAAGTGTTTTGTCTCTTCTGGTTTGTCCCTTTGTTTCTGTGACAGGTCGTTTGGTGTGGTTTTGTGGGAGCTGCTTACAGGAGAGATTCCCTACAAGGATGTGGACTCCTCAGCCATCATCTGGGGTGTGGGCAGTAACAGCCTGCACCTTCCTGTCCCTTCCACCTGTCCAGATGGGTTCAAAATCCTCATGAAGCAGACATGGTAAGAGTCTCATCCCATTCACAAACATGCAGCTCTGTCCCATTTCCTTTAAGCAGATTGGATGGTCTCCAGCTAGGCATGTCAGATGTCTGCAGGAAGCCTGCAAATGCCATTGATGTTCGTGGGCTGAGTGTTGAGAGAGAGGGAACTCAGCAAGAGAAGGAGCAGAGGCAGCAGGGCTTAAGCAAGACCAGGAGACATCAGGATCAAATTGCTCAAGATCTGTGTTACCCTCTCCAGTTACTGTGTTACTGTGTCCAGTTTTGGTCCCCCCACTACAGAAAGGATGTGGACAAGTTGGAGAGAATCCAGCAGAGGGCAACGAAAATGGTTCAGGGGCTGGGGGACATGACTTGGGAGGAGAGGCTGAAGGGACTGGGCTTATTTAGTCTGGAGAAGAGAAGACCAAAGGGGGGATTTGATAGCAGCCTTCAACTCCCTGAAGGGTGGTTCCAAAGAGGATGGAGCTGGACTGTTCTCAGTGGTTGCAGATGACAGAACAAGGAGCAATGGGCTCAAGTTGCAGCAAGGGAAGTTTAAGTTGGATATTAGGATAAACTCTCTCAGCAGGTGAGTAGTAAAACACTGGCACAGGTTATCCAGAGAGATTGTGGAATCTCCATCTTTAGAGGTTTTTAAGACCCAGCGAAACAAAGCCTTGGCTGGGATGATCTAGTTGGGGCTGGTCCTACTTTCAGCAGGGGGTTGGACTAGATGTGACCTCCTGAGGTCCCTTCCAACCCTCATTTTCTATGATTCTAAGTCCTGCGATCTAATGGGATGGGGAGAGTGAGGTAGGCATTTTACAATGTCGTGTTTGCCAAGGATGTGTTTGGGGAGATTGCAGTGAGAAAGTGACAGGAAGCCAGGAAGCTTCTGGAGTCGGGGGAAATGCTGTTCAAAAGCGGGTGGTAGCAGCAGGGTCAGGCCAAGGAAAAACCCAGTTCCTCTTCTTTGGGGAGTTGGTTCTGGGAATATGAAAGAAGGAGAGGCTGTGATATGAGAGCAGTGACAGGGACACTGCCAGCCAGGGAGGTGCTGGACTCGTCCGCTGAAGGTCATCATTCTCTGTTGCCACTTTGAAAAGCCGTGTGGCAGGCAGGGGAGAATTATTTTGCTCTGATCCCTTTCTGGCAATGTGTTTGTATAATAACAGAAGTGTGATGCACTCAGAAAGGCAAGAACAGTGTGTTTAATTCAGAGGCATGTTCTGTCATGTGGCTTTGTTGTTCTTTTCAGGCAAAGCAAGCCCCGGAACCGCCCTTCCTTCCGACAGACACTGATGCACCTGGACATTGCCTCTGCTGATGTGCTGGGCACCCCTCAGGAAACCTACTTCAAATCCCAGGTAGCAAGAGACTGGCCCATTGGGTGCCAGATCCTGCAGGACTCTATCCCAGCATGAAAAGGGATTGCATGGTCCTCTGGGGTACGAAGGAATGAAGGGCAAAGACAGGAGGAAGGCCTGGCAAGGGGAAATGGAACAGTGGGTTTGGAAAATGATGCTGAGGTTTGCTTGCTGCTGCTGTGTTGTGTTTCGGACACAGTGTGTGCATGTGTAGGAACCCCCCCATGCAAGGGGTCGTTCTTTTAGACACTAGCCAGGTGTGTGCACAGTGTGTTAAAGAACAGGGTGGGACTTTAGTATTAGGGACAAGACTGGACAAAGGGAAGAGCTATCACAGGACATCAAAAGGATGCTGGGCAGAACCAAGAAAAGACAGTATCTCCAGGTCCCTGACACTGTTGGTTGCTCCCATTGTGGCAGGGTAGGATGAAGCCCAGGTCCTATATGGTGAGTGAGCACACCAGGGATGTTTCTAAAGACTTAAGCCCCTGAAGTGAAGCCACAAGAGCCAAGACTACATGAGGGCCAGGGTCAACACTACCCAACAGAGCTACAAGTGCAAATGGTCTTTGAAGGTCTCATAAACATGGACAGTGAGCAAACAGTTACTGACATGGAGCTACAATGGGCTACAGAACCCAGTTAGAGCTTTTATACCAAGGTATCTTGCAGATGCATTCCTGGCCACCCCATCCATGGGCACATGATGCTGTCTTATTTTGCCTCCTGGATGTCTGGTGTTCGCTGCCAAGTGAATGTGGAGATTCCTAGTGGCACCACAGTACAGTTCATATACATGGAGTGTACATGAAATGAATTTGAGAAGCCTAGTGCCATCTGCTTCCAGCTGCTGGCATTTTTTGGAGCCTCTGTGGAGGAGCAGGAATGTGTGAGGTACTCTGCCACTGCAGTGATGGGTGAAGTTTAAGAGCCTTGATAGATCAAACATGTGATAGATCACATGGTTTTTTTGCAAGTCAGGTATGTGGTGCTTTGCAGACCTATATGATTCCTACTTGCGCTGTGTCAGTCCAGCCAGTGCTGCTAATCATTGCTGAAGGCAGTCCAAATTATGAAAGAGCAGGTAACAAGTTGGTTGGAGGACCTGTAGGGTGACCTTGCCAAGCAGTGGTGTGACAGATCAGGGGAGAAGCTCTGTGGTAGTTAAGTGATGAGAAACTTCCACGTGTTTGCCTGAATCTGGTACTATGGGGAAAGGCCCCAGTGAGAGGAGAATAAACTGCTCTTTCATGCTGTGGTCATGCCATGACTATAGCTGCACATATACCTGCTTGTTCAGTTCACTTGCAATACTGAAAAGACATGAAAATGGTTTTGTACTGAATGCAATGATTTGTCCTTGAGCTTTGACAGAGGTTTCTTGTTCATATAAAAATTAAGTACCTTTTAAAATAAACTATTCCAAACAAAAAGATGAGAAGTTTTCTTTTAAAAATGTTGAATTTTTTTATTTAGGTGTTTCAATGTTTTTTGTTTTCTTCTGGCCAAAACAGTGAATGCAGTGCACATTCTTAACACAAATCTTCATTTTTTCAGTGAAAATGGTTCTGTCCAAGACATTTTGCTTAGCAGTAGCACTGAATCATGCTGTCATGTAATCATGAGTGTCAATTGCCTTCTCCTAGGCTGAATGGAGAGAAGAAGTAAAGAAACACTTCGAGAAAATTAAAAGTGAAGGAACTTGCATACACCGGCTAGATGAAGAGTTGATTCGGCGCCGAAGAGAAGAGCTTAGGTCTGTTGACAGTCTCTCATCTGCTACTCCACCTCTTTTCCGAGCCCTTTCTGGCTGTTGATCAGAATGATACATACAGAAATCATTGCCTTGCTCTCAGCTAACCGTTTCCCTTTGTTCTGAACCGTGTCACCCTGAAGAGAGGGAGGTCAGCACTGGTATATAGTCAGCAAGTTCTGAACTTGGGTTGGCTACCACAGGTTAAACTTGCAATGAAAATGAGCTGGGTCTTAACTCGAGTTGGCTGCTTGAATTCCAATCCAGCTCTTTTCTCTGGTCTTGCACTGAAGATGAATTGAAAAAGAGGTGGAGAAAAGGTGGTACTAGGATGATCAGGAGAAGTGAAAGCATACTTGTGATGAGAGTAGAAGAGCATGGTGTTCAGTCGAACCAAATGAAAATTGAGAGGGGGAACTACAATTGCTGTCTGTCATGTCATGGGAATAAACATCAGGTAGGGAGAGAGGCTACTTAAGGTAAAGTGCAACGTTAGCAAAAGAACAAATGGGTAAAATCTAGCCTTGGATAAATTTAGGCTGCAAACTGGATGAATTCTGGTGATGACACAGCAGTGAAGTTTTGGAGCACTGAGAGTTGTAGGGGCAACATACTTAAGTCTTGAGATGGAGTTTGATCAGTTTAGGAACAGAATTATGCAACAGGGATAGGTGTGATAGCAGGAGACTGGACATAGTTATCTGAGAGATCCTTTCCCATGTGGTGTATTTATGATCCTACCTAGCCCAATTAAAAAAAACAACCACAGTTGTCTCATCAGCTACAAGTACCATACTTCATTTGTAGGCTCCTTTGTATGCATATTTAGGTGCATCCATAATAAGTAAGTCTCCTTATCATATGGTAGGTAATGTAACTGACTTTTGGGTATTTCTACTGTGGATAAAACGGTTCAGTTTTCATATGCGTTAGCAGGTTGTGGTAAAACCTAACAAAGGAAAAGTTGACCATCTCTCTCCAACTCTGCACATCCTCCTCTCCAGATGAGAAGTGTTTGTTCATCTGTCCAAAGCACCAGATCCTCAGGTTGTGAAGCTGAGGCTTGTTTTTTTTTCTCTTTAACAGACATGCATTAGATATCCGTGAACACTATGAAAGAAAGCTAGAGCGAGCCAATAATTTGTACATGGAACTCAGTGCCATCATGCTACAACTGGAGGTCCGTGAGAAGGAGCTCATCAAGTACGTATGTTGAAGAAGAGGAGGGGGGGGGTGTGCATACCCACTCACAGCTGGGGGGTGTTTCTGAACAGGGAATAAATAGACTGTCTCCTTTCTGCTTGATAGCACTTTTGGTTGGGTGTGCAGCAGGGTGCATCCAGACCTGGAGTCTGGATCAGGCAGAGAAGCCTCTCCCTGATCCCTCAAGGTCATTGCCTAGAGTTGAGGGAAATTGCCTTAAGGACACTGACCAACTGCACCTCTCTCTCTGTTAATACCCTTCTCCCTTACAGTTTGAACAAGAGAAGAGTGTTTTTGTGGTTTGATACTACCAGTGCCAAAATGGCCTTGCTGCCAGCCCCTCTATAAAGGGGAAAGAGACAGTTTGCCTTGAACCATGTGCCAGGAGCCCATAAAGATGCCTGATGTCTGCAAAGAGAGTTTAGACAATGACCCTTTCTGCACGTGGAACACGTTACACGTGCCAGCAGTCTCTGAAAGAGCGTTCTGATACAACTCACTCGATGGCTGCTTTTATGTCCAGTACTCCCTCCCATCTTTTAGAGAAGAACCCTAGGGATCTGTTTTTTGTTCTGTCTTCCAGGCGGGAACAAGCTGTGGAAAAGAAATATCCTGGTACTTACAAGCGCCACCCAGTCAGACCAATAATCCACCCCAATACAGTGGAAAAGCTGATGAAGAGAAAAGGGGTCTCCCATAAGCCAGGAGGTCAGACCAAGAGGTAAGAAACTTCTGCACAAAGCAGAACCCTAACTGAGCAAATACGTTCTGCACACAAGCGTGATAGTGCGGCTGTACTCTGAAATAGGCACCTGTGCCCTTCAGTGTGTAATGGATGCTCTTCATAACGCAGAACAAGCCCAGCTGGTGTGAGCGGGATGGAAAAATTCTACCCTCACTTACACCTATTTGAAACATTTGGTCCACAGACACTGCACAGGGGATGCTACTTGAGCCAGTACAAACCTGACTCTGAGATCCCCAAGGAGTTTTTTGGGCTGTCATAGAGAACTTCATAATTCCCATTCAAAGCAAATTTGGCAACAGATCAACCCTAGCTCTCACATGCAAGTTATCAGGAAGGGTAGCCATGATGCTAGGGCACTAGACTGGGATGCGAGAGGGCTAGCTTTTGTTCCTGTGTCAGCCACATACTCCCTGAGTAACCTTTGGTGTGTTATATGCAGCTAGACTTTCAAAGGTGTTTGCTAGTTTTGTGTATTTCTGGGCATCTGCATGGTCAGATTCACTGATTGACAGTCACTACAACTGACTGATACTTTTTCTTTCCAGTTGAAATGAGCTAGGCTGCCATTTGTGGGTGGTTTTGGTGGTGGTGTGTGGGAACTCCTTGTGCAGGATGCTGTATAAATATGTGGTAAGAGATGGTCTCTGTCTCTGTGGAGCTTCTAGTCTAAGCAAATGAGGTAGAGTTGAGGGGAGAGGTGCAACAACTGAGGAGTGGTGAGCCACAAAGGGCATGGTGTTGCCAAGATTTCTTCTTTTGGGAAGTTGGTGAGCTTTAGGATTGGAAAAAGAAATGAGGCTCTCTTGAGGGAGGTTAGCTAGAAGGAAGTTTGGGGAAGGGAAGGAGATGGAATAGAGGGGGGGTGGAGGAAGAAAGGAGTGACACTGAATGCGAGGGTTCACGACTGACCAGGGGAGACCAGAGTGTTGGAGTCAGTAGCCAGTCAGCAGAAGGGAAATTATGTCCATAGGCTGTGCAAAGCAGAGTCCAAGGACGATGTTGGCATCTGCGGCTGTGTCTCTGAGCTTCTGCCAGCCCCAGGCTGACCGTGTCTGTTAGTCTTTGCTCTAAATCCCATTTGACTGTCTCCCAGGCCAGACCTGCTGAAGTCAGAGGGCATCCCCAATGTGGAGGCAGCACCCAACAGCTCTCCTGTCTCAGGAAGTCCCAAAATGGCTACCCTTGGTGGCAAAGGCCGGTATCGCAGCAAGCCACGTCACCGCCGGGGGAACAGCAAAGGCAGCTATAACGATTTTGCAGGGATCTTGAAAAACCAGCCAGGGCCAGACGACGCACCCCACCCACCTCCCCACCAGAGCCATCCTCCTCCTCATCACAGTCTACAGCACCAGCAACAGCACCATGGCCACCCCCATCCCCAGGGCCACCATGCGCGGCTCAACACTCATGGACAGGACATTGCAAACTGTGCAAACAACCTGAGGTACTTTGGCCCAGCAGCAGCTCTGCGGAGCCCCCTCAGCAACCATGCCCAAAGACGGATGTCGGGCTCCAGCCCCGATCTCATCTCAACCGCTATGGAAGCAGACTGCCGGAGACACTTAGAGAATGAGGAGAACAAGGCTGGTCACTGGGAGTGCTGTGCAACAGATCCATACAGCGCCTGTCCACAGTGCCGGCAAGGGAACAGTGGTCAGGAACAGGTGCCATCCATGGGGCAAGGGACGAGCCGGCCTGAATCCACCATGTGTGGGTCCTTGTACGGAAATGCCCAATTCCTTGAGAAGACGGAGGTGGAAGGATTCAGCAAATGCAAGTCTGCATCCTATCTAGGCACCCCCCAACAGGTGACCCCATCTGGGCTGCCTTGCAAAACAAGACCCCTCCAAAAGGTAAGGACCATGCTGCGTTCTTGTAAACAACAGTGACCCATTGTTGAAGATCTGCCACACATGCACTGCATGGCATGGTGTAATTTGAGAAATAGTATGTGATGGCATATGTCATCCTGCATATGTGAAAGATGGGGATTAAGGCTGTCTGTGGGTCTTTAGTTTAAAGATAATTTTCCGTTCACATACTTGACTTCACAACTTCAATATTCTTTTAAAGTAGCTGATGGCATTCTCTGTCACTAAGACTCCAAACTTTTTATTTGGAGACCCTGTTTTCAGGTGTGCATAACTTAGTCACACTGTAAGTGTTTTTCCTTCAGTTTTCTAATCGTGTGTCTATCTCAGACTGAAGTTGCTTGGGAAAACTCAGCAAAAGTTAAGCTGTTTCTTTAGACAAAGGGGAATATGCATTTGTTTGAAAACTCATGCACCTTCATGCTTTGTAGAAGGGATCTGGGATTTGCCAGGGTCAGGGATGGGCCTTTTGCTGTTTCTTCGAGAAGCTGCCCAGATTCAGCTAAGTTGCAAGAATGAAAGGCAGACCTCACACATTTTCAAGAGGGATCTGCTAGTTTGGCAGCTACATTTTTCAAAGGTTTCCTTGGTGTGCTTGGCTCAGGAGATGGAGGCAGTCCTGCTGGCAACCAGGGCCAGCAGTGGAGGATGGTGAGTCAGAAGAGTAGGGACTGGTCTAGCTGGAGTGTTGATGGGTAGGGACAATAGGCTGAGGCACTGTTTTTATGCACAGAGGCTCTCCCTCTTTTCATTCAGTTTGCAGAGTGGTTGATCCTCTGGGGATTGTGTAATAACAGAGGTTTGGTCTGCAGGCCTCCTTCCTCGTTTATTGCCAAAACTGAACAAATAAGGAAACTGCAGGGAGAGAAAGGTTGATTTCCACCGTTAAGATAGTCGAATGCTGCCTTGAAAAATGGGATTCTATCACTGCCCATGGCACAGAGCTCTTGCACAGCACTGGACAAGTTGATGAAATCATAGACTTGACAAGCAGTCACAAAGTGTGCGTTCCAAGTGCCAGCGCAAAATTCTGGGGTGCTTGCAGCTGTCACGGTCCTCAGTGAAAGCCACATTGAACATGGAAGTGTTCTGTAAGGCAAAGTTCTCCGACAAGACAGCCCTCAATCATCTCATATGGGTTACCCAGAATTAACATGTGCTTTTGGCATTAACATCTCTGAACTGGGATAATACCACTTTACTTCATGTGCGTTGTGAAAGAAAATTCATTTCAATCACAGATTTCAGTCATAGAGAAGTAGGGCTGGAAGGGACCTCCAAAGGTCATATCTAGTCCAACCCCCTACCTGAGGCAGGGTCAGCCCTGTCCAAACCACCTCAGACAAATCCATTGTCTAACCTGTTAGCAAAACTACACAGTCAACCCTGACACAACACAAGACATAACACCCTAACAGGGGACTGTGGTAGCTAATGTCCTGATGCTTTAAAAGTTGTTTAAAAAATGCTTGAGAGATCCAAGGAGGAGAGCCATGTCTCCTGTTACAAAGGAAGGCAAAACCCCAACAGTGGATGTGTCTACATGTTCATTAATGCCCTTTAGATACTGTGCATTTAGTTTACTTCCTTAATAAAGCACTAACTAAATGTGCAGTACATAAAGTTACTGTTCAGTAATGCTGATGCACAGTTATTTAGTGAAGCTTACCGCACATTAGCCTAATAACACTGTGCAGTAGGCTATTAGCATGGTTTTTGACGTGACATGCTATTGCACAGTGTTATTAGGCCAATGTGCAGTAAGCATCTCATGTAGATGCGCCCAGTCTGCACCAATCTGACCACAGGACAAAATTCCTTCCTGACCCCAAACGTGGCAACCAATCTGAACCAGTCTAAGTGGAGGGGCAAGATCCTGTAGCCAGGAACCTCCAGCTTTGATCCCAGCAGCAGCATTGGCACAGCCCAGTCAAATACCCAGCCTTGGCTATAGCCAACACCCAATACCTCTGAGGAAGGCTTAAAAACACCCTGACACATGTAGCTGCAGGAGGGGAAAATTTTCCTTTCTGGCAACCAGCAAAGCCCAGAAATCTGGCAGATCCCCATAGTAGAACATCATAGGTATTGCTAGGCCTAGATCATCCCTGACTGATGCCTGTCCAGTCTCCTCTTGAACATCTCCAGTGATGGAGAGTCTATTTGTGGTTGTGAAGCACTCAGATAACTGCCATGATCGCTGGAGAAAAGCACAGGAAGGAATTAACTCTGTATCCAAAGCATAAAAAAAAAGAACCCAGGCACTCGCACTTTGGTTGGCAAGTAGAAAACCAAATAATGCAGTCAGTACCCTATGGAAAAAGGAGTTTGCCCTCATGCAGTGAAATCCTATATCATAATACATATGTACTGGAGGGCAAATTATGGTTGCACGGGCTATCTCAGGTTACCACCACCTGGCAGAGGGGATTGGCTGTAGTCCTCTTCATATTATGTAAGAGTGATGATATTTTGTGTGAATTTTGGGAGGACATTGGCTTCTGAGAGAAGTACTAGGGAAGGTGCTGACATCTTGGCTGTAATCATACCTCAGTGCAGAAGCCACGGCTAATTGTCTCTCAGCTGCCTGCTGCAGCTCAACATATTCTTGAAGCTGGTTTGCGCAGTCTCTTGCTGCTGTTGTGATTATGGGGTTCATTTTCCCAGGATCATAGTTGGCTTGCCTTTAGACCAGAGGCTGGGCTACAACCCCTTGTGTGCTTATCTTGGTGCAACAAACGGGATGCAGTACCTGCAGTGACTCCCTCCAGCAGACTGTGACCAGTGGCACATGTGGAGACCAGACAGCGTTCTTGAACCAGCACATGGTTTAATCTTAGGAGCTGGAACACATGGCAGTTAGAGAAAAAGGAGTTGAAATCAGCAGTTTGTACTCCTATCTGTCTTACTCTCTTATAACCCTGGCAGACCTACTTTCTCCAGATGCTTCACCAGGCACTTATTTCTTAATTGGGT
>NW_005841975.1:2923835-2937573 GCF_000455745.1 Alligator sinensis | reverse complement strand
ACCGCTCCCCTCCAAAAGCATTCCTTTTTCAAATGGCTATGGTTCTTTTAGTTTCCAGACCTAACATGGTCTGATGATCACTTTTCACATTTGCAGGGAATGTGCCTGTCTTGAGCTGTTCTTTCACTTGCTCTTTGTTTTCTCCAGTAGCAAAGTATTAAACTAAAGTCAACATATTTTGTATGGCAAACATCCCTGGATGTTTGCAAATACAGTGTTCATATTTTACTACAGAGTGGGCATGTCTACATGTCTTTGTTAATGTGCCTTAATTACTGTGCATTTAGTTTAGTACTTGTTTAAGGAAGTAGAAACTAAAGGAACCAGAGTTACTATGCAGTAACGCTGGTGCACAGTTATTTTGTGATGCTTACTATGCATTAGCTGTATAACAATGTGCAGTAGGCTATTAGCATGGTTTTTAACCTCCACATTAGGTTAAAACCTCCACATTAGGTACATGTGGTATTAGGTTAATGCACAGTAAGCATCTCGTAGACATGACAAGCATACCCAGCTCCATCACTTTTGGCTTACTTCAGACTCTGGTTTCCTCTCACTTTTTAAATTTTCTCTCAGGCCTCCTTTGCATTTTTAAACTCAACTAGAGTGGACTGATTTGTCTGGAGGGTTAGGGAATAATATTGCAACCTCCTAATTACTCCAGCTGTGGTCACTTCATTTTGTTGGTTATCATGGCAAGCCTTTGCATGGTCACCAGACTCCACTGCTGTATCTATCTAATCTATCAGTGACCAGATTGTACATTATATCACCCCAATATACTGGCCATCTGTTCCTTGTGATATTATTTTAGAAGTAAAGAATTGGAATAATATTTTTTTCAGGTATGAACTTATAAATGACAGAATATTTCAGAACTAAGTATTAATGGTCCTTGCTGAATGTGGTGTCTCTGGTTAATCTCCATCCTTGGAGGTTTTTAAGACCTGGCTAGACAAATCCTTTACTGGGATGATGTAGTTGGGCATGGTCCTGCTTTGAACAGGCCATTGAACTAGATGATCTATGATTCTGTCCTGAAGAAGGCAGGGTAGATACATACCTTAGAGACTAAATCAGAGATTTATAGCATAAGCTTTTGTGAACATAAGTACACTTCATCAGATGCTGTGAAAGGCCACGCACAGTCATGTGAAGGACTGCAAAACTGTGCCAGTCTCTTCTGTGACCTTTGGGTGCAATTTCACCTTTGAACTTGTTTACATGGGGAAACTGCCTGATAGAGCCGTAGTAGCATAATATTGCTTTAGCTATTCCAGTGCGACTCCCTGAGCTGGGCACGGCCTTCCAAAATGATTAAAGCAACCAATGGAAGATAATTGCTCAAATACAAAACACAAAAAAGATTAGGTATACCAATCTGAAGTCATTTTCACTGTCAGTCGATTTCCATTTAGACAGGAGGTCAATCCTGACTCTTAGCATGCTACCGTAGAAATACCTTCAGAAGATTTCAGTAGTTCAAAAGTTTACCCTAAATAATGTAACCGAGACCTTTATAATACTCCGATAAAATTACTTTAGTACCACGTTTGTTGGACTCTGCTAAGTTGTTTGGTAGACTTTACTAATAAAATTCAGCAATGGATACACATCAGTCCAGTATGAAACACTTGTCACACCTCATAATTTCCTGGCCAGATCATTGTCATAGGTCTTGGTTTGCAGAACTTAGCTTGCCTGCATTTGGAGTGCTGCAATCCCGTGATGTGGTAACACTGTACCAGGAGCCAAGTGGTAGTTATGGACCTGCGTGTTTGCTCTTGCATTAAGTCCAACATCATTGTTCTCTTTCTTGCCCTGTACCAGAGTGGTGATGAGTCTTCAGAAGAGGAAGAAGGAGAAGTGGACAGTGAAGTGGAGTTCCCTCGGAGGCAGAGGTAAATCCTTTGTTTGCAGGGCAGAATCTAAGTGTCTGGAGGATTTCAGCTTTGGTCACTGAACAGCATGGCAATGTGCTGAGAATTTGAACCTATCAGCAAGAGCATGATGGATCCCTACAAAATTACGGACCATGTACTACCTTGCAGAGATGAGCTTTAGCTTAGGCCTGCCCAGTCCCTTAGGGGGGATATACTCTGGCAGAAACGTACTGTACCCTAGTAGCTAGGGTTATCATGTTTCCAGTATAAAAAATAAAAGGACACCTGGGGGGCATATGATGGGGGGGGGGAGAGACAGTGATTTGCTGGTACCCTGCCTCTGCCCGCCCCCAGCCCTTCTGCCCACGTCCAGGAAAGCAGAGACAGAGCAAAAACCTGAGCATTTGCTTGCATTTTAAAAACCCACCTGGACGTGAGGACGGGGCCAAAAAAGAGGACTTGTCCAGGAAAACCCAGACATATGGTAACTCTACCTAGACTCATAGTGACTTGGTTAGGAAATGAATTGGTCCCATAAACTATGGAAAGAAAAGGCTGCTAAATCAAATTAGACTGCTCTGGGATGCCTCGTGCTGACGCGTTGTACCCAGCCTCTTTCAGGATAATGGCTTCTCCAGTCCACCACCTCTCTGGCGTGGGTTGATTTGGATGGAAAGCCTAATTAATGGAGTTTCACAATGAGGTAATGCCCTTCAGCCTGTTATTTCCAGTGTGTCTGTGGCACCAGCATTGAACTCAACAGGGTCTGGCACATCACTTCTTCCAAGGCTTGGTGTTATGAGTCAGGGACACATCTTCCTCTGGGATGCAGGAATCATGATCCTACCTCAGAGTTGGGCTTGGGATCTTCAAGAGGACCCCAGGACCTGGGAGAGGAGATGGAGTGAAGTGTGTTAGCAGTTGGCTACATCTGACTGTTTACATCATCAAGGCTGAACACTTCTCCTAAATGTTCTAGCCACATTTCCTTTTGTTAAAGGTCTTACAGGTCTCTCGTGCCTTTAGCCCTTTGGGAATTTTAAGAGGGGACTTGCAAAGAGGTATTGCCTAGCGACTGATTATATTACACAATGAAATCTGCATCATGGAAAGCAGGAAGAAGATATGTTTATGGGCTTGTTAGAACAGGCATGTAGGTGGCAAAAATGATAAAACCATGGCACGTTTATAAGTGGTATACAACTGAAGGGGGGAAGCTGGGAGACTGGCCAAAGAACTATTCATTAGATTCTGTATGTTGTGAGGCCTTTTAACACTGCAACATGCATGGCAAGTAGCTATGTTCATACCATAGCTGTGTACCTGCATGCTTACCAGTGTCCTCTGTGCTAGTGATCCTTCAGGCCAGCAACTTACCACTTGTGTATTATGGTGGTAGAAGGCGGTACAGCTACTCTGAAAATTTAGAAACTTTGAGGGGCAGTCAGAGACTTTTTTAACATAGGCTCATTCAGAGTATTCAATGGACTGTAGGGGTTGGCTGTATTGGGGTCAGCCTCCTGTGGGTATGAAGTTGAGTTTCCCCACTGATGGTATGGAGTGGGGCAAGTATAACAATGAAATGTGCAGGGTAGAGACTGAGAAGAACAAAACTAACTTGCTCTCCTGGGGTTGCAGGCCTCACCGCTGCATTAGTAGCTGCCAGTCCTACTCCACCTTCAGCTCTGAGAACTTCTCTGTGTCTGATGGAGAGGAGGGAAACACAAGCGACCACTCGAACAGCCCAGATGAGCTGGCCACCAGGCTGGAGGATCAGCTAGCTGAGAAGCTGGAGGATATGTTATCCCAGACCCCAGAGATCCCCATTGACATCTCCACCCAGTCTGACGGGCTCTCAGACAAAGAGTGCGCCGTCCGGAGGGTGAAGACACAGATGTCGCTGGGCAAGCTCTGTGCAGAGGAACATGGCTATGAGGTACATGGTACTTTCAGTGACCCCCTTCTTTTATTAGGTGATGAAGATGCTGGAAAGGCGAGAAAAAAAGCCATAGGACTAGAGAGTGACAAGACGAGAGTTTGAACAGGTCCATGATGGAGGTACCACACAGGTCCCTGCCACATTTTACATTATATTATGCAATTAACTGGTTAATCACAGAATAAATTTAGACCAGCCACACATGCAAAGTAATTATCATGCCATAAAAATGTCCGTCCACCTATAAAAAGAGCCAACCAGCTACAAAGTTAGTGCCTGAGAATGTGTAACGACTTTGTAGCTGGTTTCTATCCAGCTTTCATTTGAACATGTGGTAGGGCCCACAGAGAAGGCAGGTTGGATTTTTCTGCACCCTCCTCATAACCATCCTGAGTGCCTGTCCAAGAGATGGACATCTGGCACTGATTATGACCACATGTGGCACAGCTGCCCTGTGGAATTCATTGCCACGAGATACTGTTGAGGCCATAGAAGTGAAACCCCATCAGCCATTTGCATGAGATCATCCACAACTGCTTCAGGCAAGATAAAAAGAACGGTTCAGATAGAGAATGAAATCAAAGTGCTGTACACCCTCCTGCTTAAGGTCATCTGGCAACCTCTAACTAAATGGGTGAGAGGACACCTCCTCATGCAGCGAGTTATTGTATCTATCAGTAGCCACTAGAAGGGATTCTGGCTCTTTTTTTTATGAAGCAGCTAGTCTGGCCACCAGTGAGCCCCAGGTCTGATCTGTTCTGCGGTACCGTGTTACCATTGCAGTAGCTGAAAGCCATCCATCCGCTAGTGCCTTAACCAATGCAACTAACATCTGCCAGGTGTTGGTAGCTTTGTCACTCTCTTGCCAGGGGGAATAGTATGGCAGAAGACTGTCGGGGCTTTAAGAGCAAGTGAATTTGTTTTGGTTCTTCCATTTTGTGGGATGCGTGAGCTCTCCAGTCTTCCTTTTGCCTTTTCTTTTGTTGACTTAGCCAGTTCCCCTTACAATTGTAGGTAAGGAGGGGTGTGTGTGCGTGTGTGTAGGCAAAGTGTCTCCCTGAGGTCCCTTGGTGCCCACTGCTGCCTATCCACAGACCGAACAGAAGACGAGATGTGATAGGCTCACTAATATGAGGGACTTTTCTGTTTCTCACTCTTACCTACTGCTTTTACCCATGTGGCCACTTTGAAGTGCATGGAAATCACTAAAAGAGTTTCCCCTTTCCTTTTCCTTTGCAGAACCCGGCACAGTTTGGAGAATCAGATTCCGACTCTTCTGATGGGGAGTGTTCTGATGCAACTGTCAGGACCAATAAGCCCTGCAGCTCTGCTACTTGGTAATGATGAATTGTTCCCCAGCCCCTCCTGGTATTGGCAGGACTTCACGTCATCCCCCCCTTAATCATACTTTACAGGAAGAGAAGATGCTTCTCCTTTCCACCCCAGAAATGATCTGCAATAACTTGAATCTCTGGAAGATGTCCAAATGAAATTAGTTCTCACCAAGCATTTCAATCAAGAATGGCAGGGATGTATTTTATTGAATAATCTAGCTACTGTAACATTGATATTTATTTTTTTGACATTTTAACACTTTTTACTGTAAAGAGTGGACTGTATCTATATAAAGACAGAACAGTTGTTGCAAAAAAAAGTTCAGAAAGCAAGCACATCAGAGAGAAACCTCCTTGGAAGTCTTACCTAGACAGCACGCATTGGCACAATAGAACTCTATTGCTGCTTTCACAGGGGACCAGGCCTTAGGGCCCTACAGATTTGATAGATAAAGAGAAATGAACCAATCAGTCTAATCAACTGGAGACGCAAAGAGAGACCTTGCTGCAAGGTAACCTATGAACAAACAGCATTCAGTATAACCAGCTGGGTCACTTTTAATCAGAAGGTGGACGTGTTCCTGGAGAAATTTGGTACGAAGGTGCTTATATTCATCCAGGGTCTTCTGAGTCAGTACATTCCCCCTGGGATGCAAGTGTGGGGGTTAATTTATGGGTTTTTTTGTTGTTGTTTGTTTTTTAATCAGCGTTTTGTTGTGACATCCTGCAGACCTACTCCAACCTCAGCCTCCCTTGAGACTTGGGTGTAACAGCACTTCTTAACCCTGTTGTCCTCTTTACTCTGGCAGCACTGATTTCCAGGGGAGCAGAGAACGCTCTCTCAGACACCGAGTGCCCGTGTTTCAGTTTACTTCTCCTCTTTGCCTCCAGGCTTCCTGGCTCACTTTTTTCAATTTAAGAAATTCATCAGATCAGTGTTGGAAAAAACAAGAACTTGCAAACCAAGGAAGGCGCATTCTGCATTAGTCTGGGGTGGAAATCAGGGAACCTTCCAAGGCAACCTCCTACTGACTGCAACACCGTGTGCCCAGCCAGCACCAAGGGAGGGAGCTGTGTATGCATGGCCGAGCCAGAGAGGGAGCGGTATAAAACAGAAAGGAAGACCTGGAATCAGTTCATTGTCAGAGGATGGGGGGTTGTCTTGGTCTTGAGGGAGTGCTACGGGGTGGGGCAGGCAAAGCATCTCGATCACCTGTCCAGCTTCAGTCTGGAGGAGGAACTGTCCCATAGTCCTGGTGGCTGGAAGGCTGAGGCATTGGCAGACCAGAACCCCGTATGTTCCTAAGGAACTCCTTGTGCCTTCCCTTTGCAAACAGACCGCTTTTTAACTGATGTTGCAACAGAACGAAGATGCAAGGCCTGTTTCCCCTGCCTTTAGTAACGTCTCTCCTAGAAGACCTCCGCTCCACCTTCAGAACCCCCAGACAAGGGACCTCCCCTTCCAGGCTAGGATGGTGAGAGCGGTCAGCATCCTACCCCCACGGTTTCCCCTTGTGCAGTGCGCGAGCCTGAGGTGACCAGCCGGAGCTGACTGTAGTCAGGTTCTTCTGTTGCTGTGTTTACATTTTCTGTTGAGCTGTTGATTTGAGCTCCGCTTTGATTAATTTATAGCCTAGCGGCAAAATGAAGGCACCGTTTGTCCATCGACAGAGAGCAGTATTCTATGCGTGAAAATGATCCCGTATTTTTTAAATTTTTGTAGCTGGACTACACGCAGATCTTAAGTTATGACTTTATTTTGTTATTTATTATTGTTTCTGTAGATCAGAAGATTGGCTTTACTACTAGCACAGCTGTTTTCTCTCCGTGTGACGGAGCCACACAAGAGTGAGAGCAGAGCTGGTTCTGGGGGCTGTCAGTAGTCACCTTGTGCCGTGACCTTCAGCAGTGGCTCCCAGAGCACAGTCGTTCTGGGGGCCAAGTGCCAGTCAGGAAGTGCCCAACTTCACGGGCCTTAAGAGACATTCCCTGTTGTCAACACTAAATTTCCTTGCTCATGAGTGACCAGTGGAAGGGGCAGAGAGGAGGGAGTTAACAAGAAGCCAGTTAACAGGCGGAGGAGCCCAGAGTCCTAAAGGGAGAGGCTTCCCAGGGGCCAGGAGTGAGCAGGGTACTCAGTGCCAGGAGCAGACACAGCCAGGCATGGCTTTGCAGTTGAGGTCCCCAGGGCCAAACAGCCAGGGAAAAGAGAAGCAAGATCCACAAGTCATCGCTTGAAGTCTGAAGACAGTAAGTTGGAGTGACCCCTCCCCACCCCCAAGAAGAGAGGTAGCAAGTCTGGTGGGCCAGGGAGAGAGAGCAGTTGTCCGTGACAAGGCACATGATAGGAGTTCTTGGACTCAACAGTAGTGCCCACTAAGATATGCGGAGAAGCACGTGAGTTGAGCTAGCCCTCCCTGCTTTCCCCTGGACACCATGCCAGACTTCTTGTCTTTCCCTTCAGCTCCCACAGTTCACTTCAGTGGCCTGGAGGCAGAGCCAAATTCTCTCCAGTCTTATCCTCTCCCCCACCTCGCAGCAGTCTGCTCCCTCTTCATAGCCAGAGGCATTACCTCGATACCTGCCTAGTGCCCCTTCAGGACTCCTGTGAGCAGGATGCACAGAGCACTGCTTGTGCACAGAGACTCCTCCAACCTGCTCAGAGCCTGTGTAGGACTGCAACAGCTCAGGTGAGGTGAGGGCTGATGTGAGCAGCCCTGCTGTGCACCTAGGACTGTTACCATCCTAACAGGCTCAGTGTGAGCAGGGCTGGAACCAGAGCTTCAACCTATGGCACATGCACTTTCCCCTGGCCAGGCTGATCTAGTATCCTCTGCTCATGATGAGCTCCAAGAGGCAGGCTTCACTGCACTGGAGTCCCTGGCCCCATCCCACGTGCCGTCCCTTTTGGCAGGGCTCTTCCAAGCATTCCAGGCTGCTCCAGAAACCCAGCCCAAGAAATGGTCTTCCTCTCACCAGGGCTTATGCCAAGCCATGAGCAGTTGTGGATGGGAATGAGTTTAAGGGTCCTGCCATACATTCAAATTCAAGCTAGATAGAAACTAGCTATAGAGTTGTTACATGTTTTCAGGTACTAACTTTGTAGCTGGACAGCAATTTTTATGGCATGATAATGACTTGGCGTATGTGGCCGGTCTAAATTTATTGTGTGATTCACTAGTTAATTGTGTAATGTGTAACATATAGAAGGGGCCTGAGATTCATGACATTGTTGGGTGAATCTCAGGAGCTGCATCCTCTTGCAGTGGGGATTGCCTTCGCTCTCCAACAGTGCTTGCTCATGCCCCAGTACATCAGGTGGGCAACAATCACTCTGCTGAGCACAAGCAAGCTGTTAGCTAGTTTTAAAGATTTACATCCTGCACGATTGATAGCTTTCTCTTGCTCCACGTCCTATCTTGGACCTACTAGTCAGCCTGAACAACAGCCCCTGCCCATTAGAGGAAGAGAAGACTGAGAAACAGCTGGTTGGGTGCAGCAGGCGAGGTGTGCTCACTGGCGGAGCCAGGCTGCCTTTGGCTGGTGGTTGTGCCATGCAGGCGCAGCAGTGCTGGCCTGACTGAAATCATATCCCCTTGTCACTGCTGATTGCAAGGTGCCTCTGTTGGTGTCCGGCACCATGGTGCTGCTTCCATGCTGTTGGAATTCTTTCCTGGTGAGCAGCACAAGGGCATGCAGCTGTATGGTACAAGTCATAGTGCTGCAGCCACTCCTGCTGCTTGGGAAAGCCAGATCCTGCGGTTGGGCACTCTGGCCTCAGAAGCAAAATGAATCCAGCGCCTGTAGCAGTGTAGAAGCCATGCTAGGGAAGGACAGACCAAGCTCTTGTCTGTGTTGACCTCATAGCAGTAGGTCTATGCAGAGTGCAAGGGAAGTGTCCTCTTGCAAAGAGCAGACTTAACTAAGAGGCTACAGCTCTCCCAGAGGAAATCCTTGCCATCTCATAGATGACAAATAGGGGCTGAGTTGTGCTGCCAGTGGCAGGGAAGTGTCTGCAAACTCATGGGCATGCCCTGAGGTATGCAGGGGTGTCTGAGAGCTGATAATCAGCATGGCCTGTCACAAGAGCAGTGTTTGGGTGAGGGCACTGCCAAAGCCTGGCAGAGTCTCTGAGCTGAATGGGGCTGATCTGGTAAGCACAGGTCCCTGGAGAGCATTCAGGAAGGCAGCAGCAGGCTGGTCAGCGTCCCACACCCGATTTATTTTTTCTCCGCCCACTACATAAAACCTCATTCCCTGGGGAAAAGGCAAGTGTGCCTGTGTCCTGATCTGCCCTGATCTGACCTGACTTGCATGGCTGCTGACAGCTCCTCAACACCAGCCTGGCTTCACTCTCAGAGGATGAATGTTGTTCTCCTCACTGTCAGTGTTAAAAGTGACCATTTCATCTCAGTAGCTCTCATTTCTCTCTCTCTTCTCCCTGCTCTGTGGCTTCCTGAAACAACTTGATTTTTTTGTATTGAACCGTGTACAGTGATGGGAACAAGAATGACTATCAAAGCAAACAATGCATGGAATAAAAAGCCAGTGTACTTCCACTGTCCCAGCCTTGGCTTGTCATCTGGGTGCTGAGGGTGTTGGGCTAGGATGATTCATGCTGGAAATCACTTTTTAAAGAGTAGCGAACAGTTAATGCTGAACCCCGTTTTACATTACCGGTCTGCTTCCAGCTGCTCATTTGCTCCCTGGAGTCTCCCAAGTATCCAGGATGAAAATGGAGAGTGGCTTGGCTGCACAGGCATTCTTCTGGTGTAGATGCGGGCCCTGAGTGTTGGGCTTGGGGTGAGTCTTCAAAGCAGCAGGGCAGCTGAGCAGTGGTCACTGGGTACACATGCACTTTGCTGCATCCCTTCCCTCTCAAGTTCTTTTCTTGCCCCCCCGCACGCCAACTCTCTTCTTTTGTCCTTCAAAGCTCTTTCCCCTCTAGTCCTTAGTAGTCTGCAGATGCCACTAAACCCCAGAAACCAGTTACAGAACAGTCAGAGGCATGGGACATGAGTGCTGGCAAAGACAGGAGACTCCAGCCTCTCACCGGAGGATACAGCTAGGATCTGGCAGACAGGGCAAGGCTGGCTTGATCCGTTTCTGTGGCACAGGCCAGGGGGCTGCCACAGAGCAGACAGCCCAGCACAGCACAGCTTGGTGGGTACAAAGTCTTGGCTCCTCAGTGTAGCAGGGGTCCTGTGCTCAGATGCAAATCCTGTTGCTACCCAAGCAAGCACCTGTTTTGCACCAGTTTGTTGGGCAGGTCAGCAGCACCTGGGGAAAAGGAGCCTGTGGTCCAGTCTGAGGCTGCTCCTCACAGGCAAACTGCACTTCTGTGCTCTCCTTGCAGGGCAGGTTGAAGTGCACCAAGGACACCAGGCACATCCATGATCACCTGGACTTCCTGCTCTGGCTCACTCCCTCTGTGCTGATTGTTTCTCCACCAAGGACACTAGGCAGCTTAGGGCACTGGGTGCCTCACCTCTGCACTCTGCCCCACAGGCACCAAAGTTACATGGCTGGCAGCTGCTTCCTCATCAACAAACAGCATGTCTTTGGTCTCAGGCCAGGGCTTTACAGTCAGGCTGACCCCTACCACCCTGGCTCCCAGCCTCTCTCAAAGCACACATGCCTTCATGAGGCAGAGGGGTGGATAGGGCCTGTGTGGCTAAGGCCTGTCATAGGGCAAGGTGATCTGCCTCAAGGCCAGTTGCACAAGCACCAAATTCACGCAGAGAAAATTTCACAACCATTTATTAGGAAAACCATCCACTGCCATGTAAACACACAGGACTGGTTGGCAAGGCACTTGGTTCGAGACCATTGAGGATGGGCAATCCCTGCTGGGTCGAGTCAGGCATGCACTGCGTTCCCATGAGCCTCATCTCTTGGGGGTAGCAGCCATTTCAGAAAACTCCTCTCTCCAGATCTTGTGAAAGCTCAAGGCCCAGAACACAGACAAGGAGGCAAGGAAGTGGATACTTTG
This sequence comes from Alligator sinensis, assembly GCF_000455745.1. NCBI lineage: Eukaryota > Metazoa > Chordata > Crocodylia > Alligatoridae > Alligator > Alligator sinensis. The sequence continues at coordinate 2,926,422 of NW_005841975.1, read as the reverse complement.
CCCTGGCACAACGCAATGTGGCCACGGAGTTACCATTTCCACAGTGACACGACTTAGCACAAGCAAGGCTGGCACCAATGCCCTGGAGAGACTGCTCCTGCTGCATGCAAGGGGGTTTACAAACAAGCAGGCACAACACGCGCTACCTGTGACTGTGATGTGACCAGGGGCTGCCTCTTCTCAGGAATTATAACTGAGGGGGGTCAGGCATCCTGGCAACAGGACACAGAGCCCCCACTATCAATGAGGAAAGCACAGCTGTCCTGGAGCTCCATGTCCCTTCTCTAATGCAGGCAGTATCATCCTGGGATGGCACAGCATCTGCACCTTGTGTGGAGACACCAGTTGTTGGCCATCCCTAGAGGCAGATCCTAGGTGATGGTGGAACCAGAAGCCACCCCAGAGTGGGCAGTGTCCCTGTTGGCTGGGAAGTGCTGAAACTGCCTGCATCACTGAGGTGGGAAATGCAGCCAATAGAGAGCTGCAGAGCCACATTGGCCTTAGCAATCTTAAGAGTGCCTGGCTGAGGTAGGGCCAGGGGCAGCATGAGTCAGAAAAGGAACACAGCTGGGCAAGCTGTGAAAGGCACTGTTCTCCTCCTGAGGTCAGTGCTGCAGCAGTCAAGACCTTGACTAACTGCCTACACTTTGCAAGGGAAAGCAAAGCCCTTCTTGCCAGCCTCAATACCACCCTCACCTCTGCCTGGGGCAATTACACCAGCAGAGCTACTGCCCCTTCAGCACTTAAGCCAGCACCATCAGCTCAGTGCTGGAAAGAGACCAAGGAAAGGGCACACAACACCAGGCAGCTTTGTGAAAAGCCCTGGTGGGAGAGCTGACTAGGGTGCCTGCCACTGCCCTGCACATGTTGAGCTCCCCAGCCAGCACAGCAGAGCCACTAGCAACAGGAAGGTACCTGCGCACGAATGCCAAGCAGCCAGCAGTGACCACTAGCACTCAAATCAGGCATGCTAGTTAGCATTTTGGGGGCCAGTGCAGCACTCAGCAGCAGAGCACAGCCATCTCAATCCCCGTGGCAGTTCCCCACTCCCTGTACATTCACCTACATACAAGCACCATTTAAAAACAAGACCATTTTGTCTCCTTTGAGATTTAAAAGGAGATCTTTAAAAACTGCTGGTTGTCCTCCACCCATGCTGCCAGCTGGAGAGGCTGTGCCAACAGCAGGTTAAAATGCCGACAGCTGGGGCCAAGGATTGCACCTGCCCTGCAGATATGCCATGAGATGCTCCCAGAGCTGCCAGCTGCAGCCTATCACAAGCTCTTTCTGCCATTGAGCAGGTGGATGCTCTGTCCCTTGCTGTCCAACATGAGGTGTCCCTGGCTGTACTTCTTAATGAGGGTACCAGGGATCAGCGCCACCACAGCAATAGCCAGCAGCTTCAGCAGCGTGTCCCATGAGAAGATGGCATCCAGAGAGGTGACCTGGGAGAGGATGGAGCCAGTCTGCACGCAGATGAAGTTATAGGGCACGAGACCTGGGAGATTGTGGGGAGAGAAAAAGCTTGAGATTAGTCAGCTGGTCCCAGCCCCTTCATGCCTCCCTATGCTGTGGCAGCTCAAATGCTCCTGGACCTGTGCCTGCCAGTGTCTTACACTACATGCATTGGCTAAGGGTGCAGCGACCCCAAGGCCCTGCCTGAGCCAAGAGCTTCCCCACAGAACACCTATGTTGCTCTGGGCCCCTTGTGGCTCAACAGAGCTAGCACTGAGCTAGCTACCCAAGCAAATTCCTGCCTGGAGGCAATTCCCATCTCTTTACCCCTGTTCCTCAGAGGAGGCATCCCTAAGGGCAAGTCTTTGTATAAAGGCAGGGCCCAGTCCAACATCTGTCCCAGGCTGAGTATCCTTGAAAATGCTCTGCTCCCTGCACCCGGCACAGCCAGGAGGCCCCACTCCACGGGTGATGCACATTAGACCTGCTGCCTGGAGGGGGAGATGTAAGCAGAAGGGGGTGTGGCCCAGCAAACACTTGCAGGCAGGAGGAAGGCATTGCCTATTGTGGGGCAGGGAAGTCCTCAGTGGATCCAGATCTTAGGTACCAAGTCTTACCAAAGCCCCACATGAGGCCTGAGCCCAGACATGCAGGCTCTAACCTGCTGCTGGATCCTCATAAACCCATAAGCACCCCGCCTTGTTCCCATGAAGTTTCCCAACTGAGTCCAGGCATGCTAAAAAACAGCTCAGTTCTGACATGGCTGAGCAGCCAGGTACCTAAGCCCTATCAGGACCCACCTCCCACAGGGGCTCCTGTCTCTGGCACCTGGAAGCCTAGCAGGCCCCTCAGAGTACATAGCATACTGGGCTCTGCACAAAACCTGGGTGCTCTAGCTGCTAGGCTGGAGCCATGCCGAATCTCTCTCTCTGCCACAAGAGCCGTTTATCCCACACAATGCTAAATAACTTCCGCAGGTTGAGGCCAAGAGCTATCAGCACCTGTTCCCAAGCCAGGTGTTAACTCAGGAGCAACTGCTGCTGCTTGGAGCAGGGAAGAGGCAAGTGCAAGTGTCATCAGGCAGAGGGAGCTGAACCAGATTCCCCACATGCTCTAACCACCAACGCTCTTC
>NW_005841975.1:2917877-2923729 GCF_000455745.1 Alligator sinensis | reverse complement strand
CCTCCTCCTCCAGCTCTCCAACTCACCTTGGTTCTCACATGGAAGAGCAAAAGTTATTTCCCCATCAGAATCGTTGCATCAAACTCTCTTCCAAGCCAAGGCAGACATCTCCCTCTCAGGGATGGATCTCGGACACAGCCCTGCCCCCACACCTAACTGGACAACGGAGGGGTGCACCCGCCTCTGGGATGGCTGTGCCACCCAACTCTCCCATGTGCCCTGTGCCACCCTCAGGCTGCAGATTCCACTATGGAGGGCAGATCTCTAAAGCAGGACCCCTCTTGCACTGAGGACTGTAGATGTCATTGCATGGAGTTAGGCCTAAAGCAGCAAGCAGGCTGGGCAACAGAGTGGACATGTGGGCTCTCCTAGGCTACCTGCCCCCAAGAAACTTAAAACATAAAGCCAACGAGGCCAACATGAACACTGAGCCCCCAGGGCAGCCATTTCGCCACTGGCGAGTACCTGCCAGGGCCTGGACAGCAGCAGGCTGGGGTTGGCTATAACTGAGTCACTTGCTAGGAGAACTTGAATGCTGCCACATGCCACATTCAGCTGGGTGACAGAGGAGGTGAGGCTACTACATGTTTATTCAAACTGCTGTAGCAAGACAAGCAGGCTGGGCCTGCTCCCCCTGCCAGCCCCAATCCCGCTCACCCCTCCCTCCACAGTGCTTACCAATGAGAACAGACAAAAAGAACTGAGATATGGGGATGTTGAGGATTGGCGATGTGAGGTTCAAGAACCAGTTGGGGGTCATGGGGAACAGCCTCAGAAACAGCAGGAAGAAAAATAGGCAGCTCCTGTTCTCCTCCACCTGCAGCAGAGAAGAGAAGCCATATCACCATTAAGCATGTTCCCACAAACAACTCTATCCAGTCTACTGAGACAGCTGAGCGACCAGCTGTTGATGCAGGTGAGACACTAGAGTAAGGGTGGGCTTGGTCTCAGGAAGATGTAACATCACATTGACCTATAATCACATCCAAGCCTGAGGCATTAAGTTCCAGGCCACGCAGAGCATACCATTCTAGTCAAACACACCCAAGTCAGGCAGCGGTAAAGCAACTCAGCCCCTTGCACATACCTCCTAGTGCGCAGAAGCTTTCCCCTCAGCACAGCCAGGCTCCAGCACATGAAGGCAGTACGTGGCATGGGCTTGCTCATCCACATAACCACCAGCTTTAAAGCAATTGTTTAATAAGAAACACTTGGCCTGGCAGCAAGCATCCACAGGTTTGGACCTCGGGCAGCCAGAGGGAACTGGTCCTGCCCTGGCCACGGCAGCAATTAGATTTAATGGGCTGCTCCAGACCAAAGGAAGACACTGCATTTATGCCACGATCCACAGTGGAACCAGGTGCCTGTCCCACAAATGAATCCTCAGCCCCAGGCTGAGCATCAAGTCTCCCCATACAGCACATGGGAAAGGGAAGGGCCTTAATGTTTTCCATTGAACAGTCTTTGCAGCAGGGGCTGGACCCCAGGGCTCCCACCTGGGAAATGCAAGAGTCCTAGCTATGAAGCAAGACAGACAGGCTCACACTTGCTTTCCCTCTGGCCCAGCAAATGTTGAAGCATTCCATGGAAGGAGGAAGAGCCTCAGCAGGAGCCTGTTCCCAGAGCAGTCTTGAGCCTGGTGGGTAGGGAGGTGGGAGATAGTTGGTTTGAACTCCTCAGGCAGTTGGAGGTGGGGGGATGTTTATCTGGGTCTCCCACTTCCCGAGTAAGAAAATTCACCACCAAGTTACTAGATAAAATGGGCAGCAGCAGGGCTGCCACCACTGCCTCCTCTGGAAAAGAAAGTGGCTGTTGCTACAGTCTGTAGAGCAGTCAGGTAGGAGCGTTGTGGGAATGCTTAACTAAACTGAGACCCACTAGAGAGCGTGGTGGAGGCCTGCTGACCACATGCACCCTGGCTGGACTTAGGAGGGAGTTAGTACCAGGCTGCTCAGTCTTGTGCAGAGCAAGCCCTTCCGAGCAAGCCCAGAACCCCAACTTCGGATGTGTGGGGAACCTGAATGCTGGAAGCTTTGGCACCTGGGTACTTTTGGTGCCTCCAGGGTTTGGCAGCAACAGAGCAGGGCTCAGAGGATCCAACTCTGGATTCTTCAACACAAGGACGTCTATGGCTATGGGTCCTGGCAGCCAGAGATTTTTCAGGCTCATGTCTTATAAGAACAGAGCAAACTCCCTCCCTTTGTGGCAGGGCACTGCTGCCAAGTCTCTGCAGGCCCAGGCTCTCCTCCAAGTGCTTGTGCCTCTGAGCTTGGCTGGTCTGCAAATCTCCATGCACCCTGGGGTGCACAGGCTGGCATTTCTCACTCTCAACACTCTGGCCCCCAAAATGCAGTGTTACCTGCAGAAAACTAAGGGGAACAATTTACAGTTCCTAAGCTTCAGGATGTGGAAAGCTCTATTTCCATGGATGCAAGGCCAAGCAGAAGCAGATGAAGCAGCTTCAAGCCAAGCTTGTGTGGGGGATAAGTTGAAGGCATTAGCATTAATTTCAGCTGCAAATGTAGAACCAGCCTTGACACCCTTCAGAACCCTCAGGCAGAGGCTGGGAGCAAGCATGGCCACTTGAGCCTTCACATGGCCTCAGTTTCAGACCTCCCAGAACCTGGTGAGTTTTAAACGTGAGCCTAGGAGCCATGCCAACACCGGGTCTACACATGAAGAATTCAGCCCATGGGAACAGAGGGGGAAGGCAAACTAACCTGCTGCTGCACTCCCCTCTTGTAGTCAACAGAACTAGCAGGGCTCAAATGCCTTATCCCCAAGGCTGCACACCACCTGTGTCCAGCAAAACCTTTGGTGCTGGTGCTGATACCCTGGGCTTTTCCTTCCCATGTAAGTCCATGTATGACAGACATGGGAAGGGAGCCCCAGGGCTCTTTCTGCAATGCTTTTCTGGAGCAGGCTGCAGTGGCACTAGAGGGTGCTGCCTGACTCCTGCTCTCAGAGCGCATTCTGTTGTGCAAGGGCTAGTGAAGGGATTTACTCCCCTGGGCAAAGCCCATGCTCATCCTGGGTTTTAGCCCCATAACACTCCCATTTTGCAATCACTGTAGAGACCAACAGCTAGAGAGGCCTCTGCACTGGATGGGGGAGTCAGGGTGAGGAACAGAGGGCAGCACTAGCAGGGCTTGGTGGCTCCCTCTGTATCTGTGGCACATATTTCAGCTGTTGCTATTTTCAGCTCTTTGCTGAGCCACACAATTTGGAGGGAGATGCATGTCACCAGCTGTAGCCCCCTCACATCAACAAGCACCAGCTGCTCCCTCAGGCACAGAACAGGACCCTTCTACCTCCACGTTATGAAACCAAGACATTAGGCATCAGCAGTGGCAGACTGGTTAGAGAAAAGTGTTAATCCTGGCTCCAATGTCAACCTGCTGCCCGACCTCAGACAACCCACTTAGCCTCAGCATCTCTGTTCCTTTGCCTACAAAACTGAGCACACTGTTTATTCAAAGAGAAAAGAGAAGGCTTCTCAGAGGGGATCAGAGACTCAGAGCGGCCCTGCCCAGCTCAGTGTACCAGTAATTCAGTACCTGACAGGCCTTCTTCTTCCCAAGAGTGGGGGAGGGCTGCCCCCAGGCTTCAATCCTTCTTCTCCAACACCTGCCTTGGAAAGCAGACAGCAGAGAGAAGCAACCTTGCCCCATCCACCCTGCAGCCTCACACATGCTGAGCACATGTGGAAAGCCAAGACCAAGCTGTGCCCTCGTCAGCCCACCATGGAGGGTTTAGACCCATCCTGAGGGCCATGAACATGTGTAGAAGTTGTGGTGGTCTCTTTACCTTTCTTTGCAGCACAGCCACTTTGTCAGGGAAATAGTGGACCACAAACTGCTTCCCGAAGGCGCTGGAGAGTAGGTAACAGCAGGTGGCTCCCACAGATGTCAGGAAAGAGCACAACACAAGCCCCATCCATGGGCCAAACAGTGCCCCACCAAGGACGTTCTGGGAGCACAAAACAAGGAGGGGCTTCATGAGCAAAGGGAACAAACACAGTCCAGAACAGTCCACGCTCCAGCCCCCTTTCCTCCCTCTTGTGACTGACTGGAAAACCGGGAGCAACTATAGCATCTGCTTAGGGGGAGCAGTAATGGTAAGAAAGTATTTCTAGCTTATTTAAATACATTGTGGCAGAGGGATCCAGGAGCTGGTGCCACAGGCACCTGTGCCAATATGTGAGGGGATCTGAATCCTCTATGTACTCCCAGCGGTGTGCCCCGACCTCCAGGGAACGGACTGTTCCAGGGGGAAGGGGAGGATGGCACCCTCCCCCTCTCCAGGAAAGAATTCAAGGTCCATTGATCCAAGGACAGCCCAAGAGAGAACCTGTGTCTTTAGCCTAGTGACCCTACCAGTCAGCAGGGAGGAGGGAGCTCTGTGGTTCACCCCTTTCTCTCAGGGCCACATGTGAGCAAACAGCCAGCAGGGAAAGCACATGACAGCAGGGGCTCAGCTGCTCGTCACAGAGCATGAGGCAACCTGGACCTGGCTGCTGCTCTTCTGTATTAATCCTTGGCTATAAGGCATATCCAGTCCCATGTCTCACAGGCACCCAAAGTGTCTCTATGCCTGGTGACTTGAACAGCTAAGGCACAAAGCCTACAGGAGTGAGCCCTGTTCCACTGCAGGTCTGAGAACAGAATGTGGTTGCAGGAGCTGAGCAGTGATCCTGAACAAAAAGGTTAAACCCAACTGCAGGGCCAGGGCCTCCAGGAAGCCCCCGCTCCCAGACATCTGGTGGGGAGGCAGGAGTTGAGCCTTCTGCAGGAAGCATTTAGCAGGATGGGCCAAGTCTTTGTCTTCTTCATGGTGTCTCCAGTCCCACCTTTCTATACAATCTGCTCCCAATATTCTGCACAGGCCACTGGCTCCTGGTGCTGGCGTTGCCAGATCCTGTGGGTGCGTTGTGGTGCTATAGGGCATCTCAAGAGATGATCCATGGGTTGCTTCTCCTGACAAACACACTGGTTGGTTGTGCAGAGGCCCCATGATTGTATGAGAAAGACTGAGAGCGGGTCTCAGAAGAAGCAGCTATTTCAGGCTCTCTGCTGCATGCGCCACTTGTAGCTGGAGCCAGGTTCCAGTTCCTCGCTGGGGGTAATTCCTTGTCGGCCAAACAGCAACCAAATTTCAGCAACAATGGGCCAAGCAGTATTGTATTAGTAGGACAGATTCTCCCCCTCTACTGGGCACTGGCGAGACCACATCTTGAGTCCTGTGTCGTTTTGGGACTCCCTCTACAGAAAGGATGTGGACAAGTTGGAGAGCAGTGGGGGCTGGGGGACATGACTTGTGAGGAGAGGCTGAGGGAACTGGGCTTGTTTATCCTGGAGAAGAGAAGACTGAGGGGGGATTTAATAAACAGCCTTCAAATCCCTGCAGGGGGGTCCAAAAAAGGAGGGAGCTGGACTGTTCTCAGTGGTGGCAGATGACAGGACAAGCAGCAATGGGCTCAAGTTGCAGCAAGGGAAGTTGAGGTTGGATATTAGGAAATACTCTCACTAGGACGGTGGTGAAGCACTGGAACAGGATACCCAGAGAGGTGGTGGGATCTCCATCTCTGGAGGCGGTGAAGCTGGGGCTGGCCCTGCTCCAAGCAAGTGCTGGACGAGGGAGATGCACCCGGCACGGACACACGTACCAGGAGGCTGGAGCCGGGGATGGCGAAGCTCTGCTTGTAGAGGTAGGCGGCACTGAACAGCAGCAGCACGTAGCCGCGGTGCTCCCGCTGGTAGTAGCGCATGCGCGCGGCCAGCTCGCGCAGCTCCTCCAGGTCCGCCGGGAACTTCAACGAGCTGCAACGAGAGCAGGGGCCCGCCGGGGCGGGG
>NW_005841975.1:2912127-2917525 GCF_000455745.1 Alligator sinensis | reverse complement strand
CCCGGCCAGCGCAGGAGGCTGCCTGCTTGCACCCGCCTGCTCTCACACGGCTGCCGGCACACGTACGCTCTTACAAAACTGTCAGCTTGCACGGAGGGGCGCTCTCACATGCTTTCCCACAGCTTCTTGCACACGTATGCTCACACGCTTGCTGCACACGTGTCTGTGCAGCTGTCTGCTTGCACATGCCTGCACTCAGCTAATGCAGTGCCCTCACTGGGCTGCTTGCACACATGCTCTCAGCCAGGTGCTTGCACACATGCTCTCTGCCACGTGCATTTGCAGCTGCTCATGGGAGCTGAGGCTTCGGCCACCCCCGCACCATCCCCTGGGGCCTAGAGCGCTCGTGGCCCTGCGCTGCGACTCCATTTTGGCTTCCCGTGGCTGCTGCTGCTTCTCTGTGGCACCTCTGCAGCCTGAGCCTGGCCGGGACGGGGCGGACTAGATGTGACCTCTGCAGGGCCCCTCCAGCCTGACTTCCCTAGGATTCAGGCAGTCTGTGTACCTCAGCTCGCAGGTGCCCTCCTGTTAGTTCAGCTCATGGGTCCGGGTGTAGCAATTGCAGCTAGCCCTTAAAGAGTGTGGGACTGTGACTAAGACCCTCATTTCCTCGTGTGGAAAAAACCTCTTGTCCGTTATTGAAAATGCCCCAGGTTTTGTCAGTCAGTTTTTTTCTCCTTGTATCTTAAACCTTTTCTAAAGGTGCTGTGCTGTGCGGGATGTGACACGTACAAAGTACAGAATGATGTGGCATTGTGTAAAGGGTCACCTGGCATGAGACACGTGGCATTCCCAAACACCAGTCATGTTCATAGGTAAAGGTGTGTGCGAGTGTGTAGATGTACTGGAAGGAACATCAGTAATGACCTCTGTATCCATGTTGTCTAACGCTGCCTAGTGCGAGCCTCTCCTTGGAATCGCATATCACTCGCTCACAAAGGGCCCTCTGAAATGTTGTATGCTGGGGTTGGCCTGAAGCTGAATTTTGCTGGGAAATGTCTACAGATGTGGTGCACCTGTTCAAAATAGACTGGCTTGTGTCCATTTTCCTGTTTTTTTCTGAAAGAGCTGCATGGGTTGAGAGAGGGGGTTTGAGTTTTGTTAGGATTCTGCATCCAAAAAGGTGCTTTTTTTGGTTTCCTTTGAAAACCTAGCATGGTGGCAAAAGTTATGAGCAGGGATCATGGTTTTCTCTGTTTAAAAATTTCAAATTCTCTGATAAAACACAAATTCTCTGATGAAAAACTTTAAATCTGTGTTTTTCCGCAATGAAAATGAAATGTCGCTATATATATAGATATCAGTTGAACACAATGTTTTATTGATATATTTACAATTGTAAAGCAATTTGGAAGCCTACCAGGGCCTCAATCGCTATAATAAAAGATGTTCTTAATACTTATAAATTTTGGTATTTGATTTTGGGTTTTTTTATCATGGAAAATCAGAGCTTCTCCTGCCCCCTTCACTCACCAGGACGTGGGTCCAGCTGGAGCTGTCCCCACCCGCTACTGCTTTGTGGCACTGAGCAGCCCTGATATGCTGATGCCTTGCCTATGCCATTGCCCCTCACTCCCAATCCACAGCCCCCAGCCCTGCCAGTGCCTCTCACTTCCCACCCACAGCCCCCGAGCCCTGCTGTGAGCCACAAAATATAGTTCCTCAGCCTTGTGTGGGTGGGCAGGTCTCCTGGATGCATGAGGGTTCCAGTTTGTGATGCTGGTGGTCTCTAGTCTGATTTCACTGTGTTGAAGATTGTGTTTTCCTGTAAATGACTGACATAGCAACCCAAATGGCACACTTCAAAACTTGCATTGTGCACAATGGAGCATTTAATTTCTTAAGTTGTTCCCAGCAGAACAGAAGCAATGATCGGTACATGTAATGCTGAATCCTTCTTCAGTAGTTCTGATGAAAGCGATGCGACACAAATAAAGTATCAATCTGTGCCAGGTGTGGCATTCTTAGCTTTGTTTTTCAGCTTTCCTATGCCTGCTTGGCAAATTTGTGAAAGGAGAATCCTATTCTGAGACCCACAATGAGCAGTCATTTCCTTCTGAAATAACCTGTACTTTTTGTAAGCATCCTCAGAATCACACATCACATGCATGCCCCTGAGGCAAAGCTTTATTAAGACTCAAACCACAGAATAAATAATTAAAAGAGAAGTATTTTAGAAGTAATTGATTGTCAGTCAAAATGAAGATAGCTGGTTTGGAAACTGAATACAGCAGTCTCCTGCAATATCTGTGGCTTCTCCTCCAGTGACTTGTCTGGAAAATGTTTGGGCATAAGGTGTTATTAATTCTATGATACCACTAGAAATGCATCTGCATACTGCTACGTGGACAGGAGAGAAAGTGAACTGTGTGCTGTAGCTGGACATGTATAGGAGACAGTTAGAGTCTAAGACACCTTCCAAAAAAACAAGGCCTCTTTTCCTACCATTTTCTTGCCATCTGGGATGTGCATGCAGTTTTCAATATAAGATTACTTTCCCCCCAAGGCTGCTTTGCTTCATGTTGGTCTGCTTTCACATGGAATAGGTTTGAAGCCGATTTCAACATTTTCCATCAAGACCAGGTCGTATCTGCACAGTGCGGGCCTGCAAAAAGAGAACACAAGATCCTATGAGCCATCTATATAAGGCCTCAACTATGCGGTAAGATCATACAGCATATTAGGGATTTGTGTAGCATTAGTTTGTTATAGCAAGTTTAGAAGAAAGGAAAACAGCCCTGGGTTGGGTTCCAGTGTTGTGGGTCACAGGAAGATTTAAACTAGATGTTTTGGGTGGGGTTCTGCAAGAATGAAAGCCCCTCTGCCCTGATTTTACAAGGAAGTGATAGCAGCATACTAACACTTATTTTTGTTGAATTAAGTCTCAGGGAAGGAAAACTCTAAAGAGTTCTCTCACAGGTAGCAGGGGATAATGATGAAGGGTCTCTGGACTAATGGTAAACAAGGTATATCAAAGGACTGCCCAGAAGCTGGAAAAACAGATCAAAAGAGATAATGGATATCTGAGACAAACAGGCTAGGGAGTCACAAGTAACAAAGGTGGACAGAAGGGACCTGGCTTGCTGGAAATTCAGATTCATAAAAGAGTGCCAGATTTGACTGAAATTACAAGAAAAATGGATGGTGTGAATTATTCCTTTTATTTTACTACCATTTTCTCTCTGTTGCACATTCACCTTATTTTCAATAAGACTGGGTGAGTCAAGGCCTTTTCCCTCAGTAATTTTGCACAGAGAAGAAATCCTTTCAGGCGCTAAAGAGAGGAGGGCAAAGAACATGTGGAACATGCAGCTCAGAAGTCAAGATTGACTCAAGCAGTGTTGTCCCCTAACAGTGGTTCTCAAACTTTTTTGCACCAAGACCCATTTGTAAACACCAATGGCCAGTCCCAACCCGGTGCCTCTCACTCCCGACCCACTGCCCCCTTCCCCCAGGCCCTGCCCCCCCAGTGTGTGGGGCTGGGGGTATGTGTAGGGCATGGGTGACCCCAAGCAGCCCCATGCAGGCTGGAGCTCTGCCAGCCAGCTAGGGAAAAGCCAGAGTTTCCCACATTTTTCTCTTTTAAAAGAGAATCCATTTTTCAAGTTTGATCCATTTTTTAAGTGTGTCCCTCCAGAGGTGGTGCAATCACCTATCCTAGAAATCTTCAAGAGGAGATTAGACAGTCATCTTGCTGGGGTCACCTGACCCCCAGTTATCTTTCCTGCTTGGTGCAGGGGACTGGACCTGATGATCTTCTGAGGTCCCTTCTGGCCTCACAATCTATGAATCAATCTATCAGTCTATGAATCATGACCCTTTCATATATTCTTGCAGCACACTGTTGAGTCACGACCCATGGGTTGAGAAACGCTACCCCAGAACGTGTGGCACAGGGGACTGGCCAAGGAGGAGACATAAGTCAGCGGGACAGAATGGTGCAGCAGATATATTCATGCATGCTGTATGGATTGGAGTTACTGTTCCACGGTCAGCAATAGCCACCAGCTGCCTACCACTCACTGGTGTCTGAGGGAACCCCTTCCCTATCTCCACACCCCTTTATTTGGAAGACAAGATGTCTGCAGAAAGTAGGTAGCAGTTGTTGGGAAGCTTGGCTTTATAATGGCTGCTCATGTACATATGTCAGACTCTTGTATTTATGTGAGTTGGATTTGTTTTTGCAACTCCGGTATAAAAGGCAGAACTTCCTCTGGAGGCAAAATAATAAGAGGGCTTTTTTGGTTTGCTTTGGGATTCTTTGGTAATAAATGAGAAGAGCCACTCGTATGATTAGAGGCTTGAAGAGCAAGCCATATGAGGAAAGGCTGACAGATACGGGACTGTTCAGCCTAGAAAAGAGAAGATTTCAGGGGGATTTGGTGGCAGCTTACAAATATATCAGGGAAGGGCATCAGGAGATAGGCGAACAACCATTTACCAAAGTGCCCCGGGGAAAACCAGGAGCAATGGTCATAAACTCCTAGAAGAAGGTTTCAGACTGGATGTAAGGATAAACTTCATAGTGAATAGACTCCCAGCAGGGGTGGTGTAGGCACTTACCCTGGAGGTCTTCAAAAGGGTACTGGACGCACACCTTGCTGGGGTTATTTGACCCCAGCAGTCTTTCCTGCCTAGAGCAGGGGGGCTGGACCTGATGATTGGAGGGTTCTGCCTAAGATTGTAAGCTAAGACCCGAAATTACTTAAAGACATTAAACCAAGGTGGAGATGGAACTGCCCAAGGCGGAGATGGAACTGGGACTAGCTACCTGGATCAAGGACAACAAGAAGTCCTTTTTTAAATACATAGGGGGCAAAAAGAAGGTACCGGGTAATGTGGGGCCTCTGCAAGACATGCTAGGAAATCTGGTTGTCACACCAGACGACAAAGCTAACCTATTTAACGATTGCTTTGCCTCCATTTTCCTGAGCAGGGACCAGATCAGCCTGTCCGCCGGGACCCCCTCAGGCCCCAGGGGAGGCGCACCCAGGCCTAGGGTCAGTGAGGATCTAGTCAGGGAACTTCTGGAGGGACTGGACATATTTAAATCAGCTGGTCCTGACGATCTCCACCCCAGAGTACTGAGGGAATTAGCAGAGGTCATTGCGGGACCCCTGGCACGGCTTTACGAGCACTCGTGGTGCTCTGGTGTGGTGCCAGAGGACTGGAAAAGGGCCAATGTGGTTCCCATTTTCAAAAAAGGGAGGAAGGAGGACCCAGGGAACTATAGGCCAGTTAGTCTTACCTTGATCCTGGGTAAGCTTTTTGAGAGGATTATCCTGGTGCATGTCCACGAGGGGCCAGCAGGGGAGGTTATGCTTAGGGGCAACCAACATGGGTTCATTAGAGGCAGGTCCTGTCAGACCAACCTGGTGGCCTTCTATGACCAGGTCAC
>NW_005841975.1:2893664-2911877 GCF_000455745.1 Alligator sinensis | reverse complement strand
CCTAGACAGGTTACAGGGGTGGGCAGATGAGAACAGGATGGGTTTCAACACTGACAAGTGCAGGGTACTGCACCTGGGGGGAAGAACCAGCAGCATACCTACAGGCTGGGGAACTCCCTTCTCATCAGTGCAGCGGCAGAAAAGGATCTTGGAGTCATTATTGATGCCAAAATGAACATGTGCCGACAGTGTGGGGACGCGGTCAGGGAGGCCAACCACACCTTGTCATGCATCCACAGATGCATCTTGAGCAGGTCCAAGGAGGTGATCCTTCCCCTCTATGTGGCACTGGTCAGGCTGCAGGTGGAGTACTGCGTCCAGTTCTGGGCACCGCACTTCAGGAGGGATGTGGACAACTTGGAGCGGGTCCAGAGGAGGGTCACTCGCATGATCAGGGGCCAGCAGGGCAGGCCCTACGAGGAGAGGCTAAGGGACCTGAACCTGTTCAGCCTCCACAAGAGAAGGCTGAGGAGGGATCTAGTGGCCTGTTACAAACTAGTCAGAGGGGACCAGCAGGCATTGGGGGAGTCCCTGTTCCCCCCGAGCACTACCAGGAGTGACTAGAAATAACAGTCACAAGCTGGCAGAGGGTAGATTCAGACTAGACATCAGGAGGCACTACTTCACTGTCAGGGCGGCTAGAACCTGGAACCGACTTCCAAGCGAAGTGGCGCTGGCTCCTACCCTGGGGGTCTTTAGGAGGAGGTTAGACGAACACCTTGCTGAGGTCGTTTGACCCCAGTACTTTTTCCTGCTATGGCAGGGGGTTGGACTTGATGACCTGCTCAGGTCCCTTCTGACCCTACCAACTGTGAAACTATGAAACCAAATTCTCTCCCCAGATGTGGATGAAACATTCAAAGTGAGCAGTGGGTAGTACATGTCTTTAAAAGCAGAATTTGGCCTTATATAAATCATCATCATCATTGGCAATCCCTCAGGTGAGGATGATTATCTTATCTGTGGTTCCAAAAATGGCTGATGAGGCCAATCCAGGGTCAACAGTCTCTGTTGCAGCTTGGGCATGTTTCCATTTGGGGTGGGTGGCTCTGGGTTTTTAGTTCGGTCCATGACATGCTGTTTCTGCCACTCCCATTTTTCCATCTCCTGTTGTCATCAAAAGGTTCCAAAGTACTGAGATCCTTGCAGCAGACTCTTCCTCCACTTGGGGTGATCCCAGGTGATAGTCTCCCATGAGATGATACTGATGTTGCATTTTTTCAAGTTGGCATGGAGGACATTTTTAAGCACTTTCTCTGCCCTCCTCTTGAGCGTATGCCTTGACTGAGCTGGGCAAATAAAACTTGCTTCAGGAGTCTGGAGTAGAGTGGCCATCATAGAGGACATTCCAGTTTTCGGCTACTCTGTCCTCTACTGATATGAAACTGGACACCTTTTTCTTTCAAGAGAAAAATAGAGGACATAAAAGTGTCTGGTTTTGTATCAAAAGAGGATAGAGGACAACTGAACTGTCCTCTATGTTGGCCACGCTAGTCTGGAGTCGGACTTTGATGGCACTGAAAAAATCACACATATTGTGGATGTCAGCAATATGTTGAATCTCCTTTGCCTTGTCTTCCCACTATCTCTTCTTCATATCATGGGTCCTCCTTTAGACCTCTGTATTGGCTTGTTGGAGATTCAGTTTCTTTTGCTTGGAGTTGATAGCACCACCAGGATGTGGTGGGGACAGTAGATGGCAGTGCTTTCCCTCCTGAAAAGCCACATATGTCTTTGGATGGTGCTGTGACATAGCAAGTTCAGATCACCATTATAATAAACCTGCCCAGCCCTGCAGCCATGGGTCTACAAGTCTTCAACAGCAGAGCAGAAGAAGACATCAGAATCTCAACAGTTGTTAAGGTGGATGAAGGCTGCAGCAGAACGAGATCTCCAATTGTCTTGGTCTCCTTGCCATTGGACGAAGGTCCTGTTCTGTCAAGAACCTTGTGGAAGCAGGTTCTCCACAATAAAATACATTTTCCATGGAAATGGCTTTTCCAGCACATTTTTCAAGTCCTTTGGCAACCAGCTGATGATGATGGAAGCAGGACTGTGAGGTCTGGAAGCTCCTATTCATGAACTGGTATGAAGGCAGCAGTTACATGAAGGCTGTCTAGCACTTGGAGCCAAGAGTGTGATTCAGCCTAAGCAACCTTCTTCCAGATCCACTTTGCTCACCCTACATGAGGAGGGGGCTAGAAAAGGTGTCCTAAACATAGTTTGCCTACCTTTTTCTTGACTGGGTAACTGCAACTAGTGAAATTAGCTTTACTGTAGTCAAAATCAACAAAGACACACAATCAATTTTGGGACAGGAGACTCATGAACAATCCTAATAGTTAGGGACCTACTGAATTCATGGTAGAAGTGGGCTGTGCAGCAACTCCTTTAATCATGCAGGTTGGCCTGCACACCCCACCATGTTGCTGATTGGCTGAGGGGCCCCGGTAGCCCTGCTGTTTGCTGCTGACCAGCTGGGAGGCAAAAACGACACTATATTTAAAACCAGTTTTTGCTTCTCTGCTGATTAGAAGCAAGTGGTACAGCCCCTCCATAGGGGGAGGCACATGGGAGAACCTGCAAGATTAAAGGAGCTGCCGCGCAGTTAACTTCCACCGTGAATTCGGTAGGTCCCTATTAATAGTGAACACCCAGAGCACTGTACTGCAATTGTGGCTTGAGAACTCAGATGACACAACATGGATATTGCTGCACTGAGCGAAACCTAGCAACCGAGAGGTGGGCAGCTCAAAGAACAAGGAGGTGGCTATACCTTCTTGTGGAAGGGTAAACAGGAAGGAGAACGCTGGCTTCGCAGAGTTCGTTTTTGCCATCAAGAATGAACTCATAAACCAACCCAATGAGTTCCCTGTCAGAATTAATGTGCACCTCATGACTCTCCATCTTAAACTGTCAGGGAACCAAAACACCACTGTCATCAGCTCATCTGCCCTGACTCTTGACACCGCTGTCAAAACCAAGGAGGAATTCTAGGCCAACCTTGACCAAATCCTTTCTGGCATTCCAGAGAAAGACAGACTTATACTTCTCAACAATTTCAGTGCCAGAGCTGGAAGAGACTCAAACCTCTGGAATGGAACCATTGGCAAGGAAGGAGTGGGAAATGCCAACTCCAGCAGTATCCTCCTTTTGACCAAATGCACAGAACACAGACTCACCATCACTCAGGGGCAACACGTAGGGGGTGCATGTAGGTGCATGTGCATTCCCTGAGCGTGGCACCCCCTACAAAAAGACACTGGAGGCACTTGATGGCTGGCAGCACCTGTGGGCAGTCTGGCACCGTCTCTGGGAGCTCCACTCTTACCGCCACCGTGCTCCCGCTGCTGCACTCCTGCCACTGCCAGCGCAGCTGTGCCCCCCCAGTCACTGGGGGCACGTGTCCTTCATGCCATCACTGACACCCTGTTCTGCCTGAAAAACAGGCCCAAGACATCATGGCAACACACACAATCCAATCATTGGCACTTGATTGATTATGTCAGTGTTTGTGCCTGGGATCGCAATGATGTCCACATCACCGGAGCTATGCTAGAAACTGATGATTGCTGGATCAATCACTGACTTATCTGCTCATTTATGTCATTCAAATTGGCTTCCAAATAATGGTTGCAGCAGAAGCAATGCTGATGGAAGATCTAGGTCAAAGTACTCAAGGACCCAAACAGGTGAGATCTCTTCCACCAGTGCCTCAATGAAAAAATGGGGATTTCCAATCAACAACAACAGGAGAATGTTGGCAGTACTTGGGGGCCTTCAAGTCCACTGTCATCAACGCCTGCAAAGGGATGCATGAACGATGCGTGCCTCCTGAGGCTGGGGGGGCACGAAAACTGTCTGCAGGCAGTGGTGTCAGCAGCAGAGGTGTGTCAGGCGGTGAGCAGAACTGCCCTCAGGTGGCCGCGGCAGTGTTGGTGGTGAAGGCAGGCCAAGCGGGGACCTCCTGCATGTGGCTGCAGTGATGGCGGCGAGGGCAGGCTGAGTGGCCATCCACAGGTGGCCGCAGTGGTATCGGCAGTGAGGGGGTGGCGAGTGCTGACCGCCCACAGGCAGTGATGCAGGCATCAGCAGTGGCCAATTTTAGGGGGAGTACATCCCCCTCCGTGCCTCCCCTACGTGTTGCCTATGAAGGGATGGGTGGATTTTCTACCAGGAAACATCAAGACTGGTTTGATAAGAATGACTGTGAGAGCCAAGAGTTGATCGACCACAAGCACAAGGCCTTTTGTACTTGGTAGAATGACCTAATACACATATACATACAGAAATTAGGGAATTACATACAAATGTCCTCAGGCAGGTCAGTAATGCACATTAAACATTTACAAGTGTCTGATTTGTAAGTGGAGATTGTTAATAATTCTCTACTTACCTTTCCGGATTTGAAATTGACCATAACCTCATTTGGAGAATCCTGAGTTTGTACTTTGGGCCTACTACAGTCCCTGTGGAAAATGTCAAGGACATTCTTTGTACTTCATCCAGATCCTGGTCAAATCCAGTTAGCAAAATAGTTTGTCTGTGTTGTTGAAAAACTGCAGCTTCACTAAAAAGAAAACAAAAAATGTATGATACACTAACTAAAAAGAAAATGGCATGCTGAGTAGATTCAGTGTAACATTAAAAGCAATGGTTGTGGGAAAGAACCGAAAACTTTGATTTGCTTCTGTTTTTCAGTGGGTTCGGTTTGAATTCAGATATCTAGAACTGAATACACTCTGATTATTCGGGTACCTAGGCACTTCCAGAAGCCATAAGGAATTAATTTCTCATTTCTTTCAGGTGTGAGTAAAATCCTATGAGAATGGCTGTCTGTGAGACTGTTGTCATTCAAGATGGTACAAATCTTGGGAGATCACTTGCATTCTACTGCTGTGGAGTGAAATCTTGTTAGTGCAGCTCATAAGATACTGGCACCATTGACCTCAAATGATATTCCTAGCTCCAATTCTGACTTGATCCTGAACTCAAACTGCTAGACTAACCCCTGCTTCCCACATGGACCTATACATTTAATCATCCATGCATACTAAATGACGTGCTGAATACAAAATCCTATATTAAAACTACAGTAGATTTCTGATTTAGAGCTATAAAATGGAAGATTAGGAGTTAAGATGCTGAGGTGTCTTAAATCAGTTACTCATAGTGGTTTTAGCTGGCCACAATACAGGCCTCTATGGAACAGCAGATTTGACAAAGTTACGTTACAGCATAACATTAAAGCCAATGGGATTTCATAAGGGATGGATTTGTCTCAGTGACTTTTGCCAACATAGCTCATTTTATATTGAGATGTTGCAGGAAGCTGCCCTGGTATGTCCACAAGCAACATACACAAAAAAACTTATGCTATGAAACTGCACAGGTGAGCAAAGACAGCAAGGAGCAATGGTCCCAAGTTGCAGCAAGGGAAGTTTAGGTTAGATATTAGGAAGAATTTTCTCACTAGGAGGGTAATAAAACATGGGAACAGGTTACCCAGGGAGGTTGTGGACTCTCCATCCTTGGAGGTTTTTAAGTCCGTGTGACAGGGGCAATCTCCCAGGCCCAGTTACAGTACCACTGTACAGCCACCTGTCTAGGGAAGTCTGCCCAGTTTTACCTGCCATGCCTTGTTAAAATAATGGTTATAATCTGTGCGGGAGGCTGCCCATCCTGATGCCTAGGGATTTTCACATGACTCCGACCTCCCCTTATCATGTCCCATGCCTCATAGATGGCATCCTTAAGTTGCTCTATGCTTCAGCTTGAGGCTGGGACAAACTCAGCCCCTTGATAGGCTGCACACATTCATCCTTTCATTCCCCACAACGGGCCTCATTCACACCACCCACTTTCACCAGGCCTCTAGCACTCAACCCACCCACTGGGCCTCTTACTCGCTGCCCCACATGGGGCCACACTCAGCCTGCCCTGCTTCCTTGAGTGGCTCCCGTAAGGCATCAGGCTTGCCTACATGCACTCCCTGGCTGGCCCTGGATTGCATATTTGTCTGTGTGCCTGTTGACTGGGGGTGGTTATTATGGGCTTGGGAGCCTGTGCTGTATGTATTGTGTAACCTCAGAGGGTTGTAGATAAGCAAGTGACTCTGGCATAAGCAGTGTGCGACTAAGAGCAAGTGACTAAGAACATACAGCTAGAAATACCACTCCACTGTCACTGAAGAGTACCTGAAAAACTTGTCTGGCAGGAAACATTTGACTGCAGCCTGATTCGATGAATTATACCGATTTGCGTGACCACATATGCACAAATGACCATTTCACTCTTGAAAATAAGCGGCATATTTCTTTGATGCTACATCCTAAGGGCTAGAGCAAAGGCTGGTGTAACTTTGTGCAGTCTATGGAAATTACATAGTGTTATGCTAATTTATGGCAAATTGGGTTTGGTCCTGCCAGGTGTAAGCATAGTGACCCTTGACGCAGAACTCCCTGTACAACCCGCTTCCCAAAACCATGTTCTGGTTGGTCTAAATGACTTGCTAAGTTTTGTGGCTTGTAAAGCCAGTATGACTTACTGGTTGATTCTGGATTTTGCTGTGTTTCCAGCTTGGTCGGTCAATTTAATTGTGAGGGAACCTCTCCTCATATTTTGGTTCCAGGTAATGACATCCACAAAGTAATGATAAACTGTGAGGTAAACAAAGAAAGAGTATTGTTAGACGAGGGTTAGATGATGCCTCTGCAGATGCTACTGTAAAATCCCTCTGCACATGCTACTTTGCTGAGCTGTGCTGTGCAGAGGGACTTTACTGGCAACCTGCATAGAGAGGTGAAGAATCAGGCTGGTGCCTGCATTTGTGATGTTTGCTATAAACTCTGACCAAAGAGCAGGGTGTGATGAATCCTTCCAGAGGTAGAGCACTAATTAGTGATGGGGTTCAACCAGACCAAGAGCTTGAAACAGTGTGATTAGAACCTGCTCTACTCTTTGTTTTCCTTTCCCTTCTGTGTATGCTGCTGCCCACTGGGAAAAATTAAAAAATAAAATAAAATAAAGCAGAGTGAAAACAGACAATGGTTTTGGGAAAAAAGTCCTGAACGCCACCTGTTATGCTTGTCCAAGGGCATTCAGAAGTACATGACTCCAGGGACAAGTGAGGGAAAGAATGCTGGCAGGCTGGCAAGCCGAGAATATATTGTGAACATAAAGCAAAGCTATACATGAATTGCCATAAACAGATTCAACAAAAAGTAACTTTAGATTCTCATGTGAACCTTCAGCACATTCACGTATCTCTCACTTCCCTTAGTTCTGTTCTCTGTTAAACACCAAAACAGGACAGAAGCCTATTTTTTCTTTCAGGTCACTTTTAAGAGTCAAAGGCTCAGTTAACCCAAGGAAGTCATGCCACTGGCTACAATGGGAACAAAACTGGACTCTGGGACAGTTACTGCTCTTTTTCCTAAGTTTTTTTTCATTTATCACCACCAAATCTTCTAAAAAGACAACAAGTCTGTACCAGCACACCCCTGCTTAACTGGTCTGTGAAAGGTTCCTGTTCTTTCAATTGTGCCATTTTGGAGCAGTACAAATGCATTTTCTGTGGCCAGAAGGCCTGTGTGTGTAACTTGTTGCGGGATGTCCCTGCTGGCTAACCACCTGTCCTGAACGCTGTGTATTTGTGCTGTTGCAGAAAGGGACAGTCCTCAGTGTGCCTGTCTAGAAATGTGAATCACTCACTGCAAAATGGTTCTTTGTCAGCTGTATCAAAAAAGGCTTTAGTCACTGGAGGATCCTTTTGCGTTAAATGGCTTTTCCATTCATAAGCATAGTATCCTAGAGAACAGAGGGTAAAAATATAATAAAAAGTTACTAGAGCGGCTGTGGGAAAGACAGGTTGCATTTGATTTATACTATATTACTTTTCAGCCACAAGAAGAATATTAAAATTAGTTACTGATCAAATATACTGCAGATGAAGCCAATCCCAATAATCTGCACAGTTACTGCACACTTTTAGTCTTATTCACGTGAGTGAACCAAGACACAGGTGGCAGTGTCCAGAGGAAGGCAATTTAACGGTGCCTGCTTCTGGTCTATCCCATGTTTTTAAGACCGTTCTTTTTTCTTTGGAATAATATACCATCCCCCACCCCATGCACACACATTGAAAGTTGACTACTGGGAGCTCAAGAGAATATTTTCATGGCTTAGATTTAATTTGAGGAAGCCTACAGTTAGGCTCTTAATTCTGTATTTGGACACCTTGATAAGTAATTTCTGAAATGCAGAGCATCTCACCAGATTGATGGAAGTTCAGGGTGCTGAGCAGGTTTTGAAGTGCTCAGCCTGAAACTGTGTCACACCCTTAGTTCCCCATACTGTTCTGCGGATACACTCCATTTCTACACTGCAGCTTCCTCCCCTATTTGAGTTTAAAGTCCTCAAACAAGTCTTTGATTTGGCCTTTCCAGTCCTAGGCTCACCATGAATGCAGACTTCCTATTAAAGTCTTGATGCAGATGTGCAGAGACTGAGTGAAATCACCACATCCATTTTCATTTGCAATGTAAGCTAGGAACTTAACTGCTCTGCCTGAAAGGGGAAAGGTGTCATCTCACCACCAA
The DNA here is from genome assembly GCF_000455745.1 of Alligator sinensis. Classification (NCBI taxonomy): domain Eukaryota; kingdom Metazoa; phylum Chordata; order Crocodylia; family Alligatoridae; genus Alligator; species Alligator sinensis. The sequence continues at coordinate 2,903,277 of NW_005841975.1, read as the reverse complement.
GCGTTTATAAAAAACAAGAAAGCAGCAAAGCCAGTTTTCTGTAGGTGAGTTTGCAAAGCTTTGAGTCCTTAAGCAGTAGGCTCCATTCTGTTTGTAAGAGTTTCCACAGGAAAAAAACATACGTGAAAGTAAGACAGGTGACTGAAAGAGGTGTGATTCTCAAAAAAAGCATCACCTAAAAACACTTCTATCCACAATGGGTGCTGCATCTTTCTTACCCAGTACTGGGCATGGCAGAGGCTGGAAAATATTGCAGCTGGTACATTTGCCATTCTTGTAATCTCTGTATGAGTCGCATGGGTAAGCAGTGATGTTGCAGCTCTTTTTCAAGGATGACAGGAACAGGAAAACAGACCTCTGATGGTCACATTTGAAATATTGCGATCCTTGATTGCACAAGGAGAAAGAATCTCTCATTAGAAATGAGTTGCGTAACTAAGGCTGGGCAGGTCGGGCACTAGCCCTAGGCATCAATTTAGAGGGGGAGTGCCAGGGAAGCCCACGCTGCTGCATTATGATGGCACATCCCATTACCTCCCCCAGCTCTCTGACAAAATACCCTCCTCCTCAGGCACCACGATTCCTACTTACACTTCTGTTAGAAATCCCAGTGCTGCCTGCCAGCAGTGTTAGTGCTACAGCAAAGCTGTATGATTGCAGCCAGGATAGAATCGCTGCCCAATCTTAATGCAAGGCATTTAAGTGGGGTCATGTCAAACATTGACCAGTGATTTGTAGCAGACCCTGGCAAGCAATGCATGTGGACCATATAACTTCAGGTCTATCACTTGGGGGACAGGTGTTCCTACTGAAGTACAGGGATTGGGCCACAGTCTAATCAGTGCATCAAAGTAATCAAACCACAGGAGACTTCACTGACACCAGGCTCAGACCAGCCCATGGGAGGAGGGAAGATGGGGGAAATCAGAGCAAAGTCAAATATAGTGTGGACTTCCTTTGAAAAAATACCCCAAGCCAGGATGGAAGAGAGCATGAACTTGCTGTGACCAAAGATCTGCCCTTGGTTGTAGTGGAAACTTGATAAATTTAATCCTGTAATGCAATAGCTTAGAAAATGCTCCTTACATGTTTCCATGCGTTATGGAGCACATATGGTTCTGATTTCAATGTGTAACCAGGCCAAATGACAACCTATGCTGCAAACACTTTACTACTTACCACAAAATATAGGGGTTACTAGAGACCTCAGAGTGTTCTGGAGACTTAAAATGATCATTTAAAAATAAGTTTATACAACAACTATGACAACAACACTAAGCAGCCCAGGCTTATTGGGGTGATTATTCAATGTATTTTTTTATAGTTTCCACACTGCAAAGTAAATTTAATTACCTGAAAATATTGTTTGCGGACAGCCGGGTTGGTCAGTTCCTCCATTGGGATAGAAGTCTATGTGTCCTAGGGCTTCTCTGTAACCTAGTCCTAATAAAAGAAAATACTTTTTTTTTCTCCTCTCCCCCACCAAATCATGAATCACAGAAAAAGGGAAATTTAAAATGAAGAATCTGGAACAATTAACACAGCTTCTTTTAGCTTTAGGGTGCTTGGTTGTCTGAGAGATTTAGCTTCTTTGTTCTGTTTATACATCACTGAGGCAAATAACTGTGACCCAGACACCCCATTTTAGTTGAAGGCAGCAAATGGACAAGCTACCTGTTGGGGTCCTTGGCCTTGCCTCTCCCCATGCCTTACTCAAATGCAGAGCCTGGACTCCCAGAGCATCCCCTGTCATCTGGTGAGGTGCCACAAACAAAACTGGTCCCACCCTCCTATGCCACAGAAGATCCATGAGTGGATGGTCCCTTCCATGCACACACCAGGGAGGCTGAGGGAGAAGGGCACAATCCCATGCAAAGAAGTGGATTCTGAATGGGATGCTGAAGTGAGGAAGTGTGCACAGTGGGAGTACGCACAAACAGATGATGAGGTCCTATTGCTCTCAAAAAGCTGAAGCTGCCGGAGTTGTGGGGAAGCTGAGCCTCTCCATCATAGACGGAGAGAAATGTGGTAGCAAGGTCAGGGGGGCCAATGGCCTGGCTGAAGATGTGAACACAGGTAGGTATGGGATGTGCTCCAAGTGGTGCAAGGCTGGGAGACGAGCCTCTGGGCTGCCAGTAGCAGCCTGCTTATTCCTTCACTCCTGGTTAATTTCTAAGTTCCCATCTAATGAGAAACAGGCAAGGAAGAAAGGAAACATCATTACCATCAATGTCGGAATGGATGACATCCACAAACTGGGCGTCTGAAGGATCTAACCTCTCGCTATGGGGTTTCCCACGGAACAGGGGTCCTGCTGGGTCAAGCGCTGAAATGCAAAATGGTTCTTATGGCACCCCTGTAATATCGTACCATTTACAATGTTCTCTATATTCAACATGTGCACCAGCTGAGGCAGAGAGATGAAGTGACTTGCCAAAGACAAGAACAATGACTGGGAAAAGGGCTTACCTGTGATTCTCCCAAGTCTACCATTATACATCTGTCCCACGAACCCAGAGATATGTGCACCAAGGCTAATTCCTATCATATAGATAGAGTCAAGTGATGCTCCTTCAGCCTGCAATTTAAAAATGCTGTGATCATTAGTTACAGAAATATTAAGAACATAAGAAATATCAGAGGCAGGAACCAGCTGCTGGCCAGGTTTAAGTTTAATGTTAACACACCTCCCTATTTTTACCCCCACCTCCCCCAGTCATGTACTTTTATCAAAGCAAATACCAGAACTCTTGGGTACACAATGCTCACTGCAAGAGCCATCCTTTTACCCACTCCATTTATCCCACCGAAAAGATGCTTCAAACTCAGTCCCCATCTCTACCATGGACCTGATAGGGAAACTCTTTGGCCAGTTTCCCTGGGCACTAATTCATTATTATGTGTAACCAAAGTAAAGAATTTGGCACACCAGATTTTTCTCTTACAATAATTACTCTATCCCCTTTAAAAAGAATTTGCTGTCCCAAAGAATCTCATGTATTTATACATTTCCTTCTCATAATATGTTTTATTTAGTACACAGTTACTGTAAACATCTCTCTTACCAACATTCGGTCAATACGCTCCTTCAAGAATTCAGCGACCTTCCTGGTTTTTCTAAAAGCATTATGGTATATGAGAGTTGTGGCTCCCCGATTCCAATCTACAATAATTATGTTGACATCTTCAATAGAAAGCAAAAGCTTTATTATATCTTGGATCCATACTGGGGGAGAGCCTGTGGGTCTGTATCCATGGACAATGAAGATGGATTCCTTGGTCACATTCAGATAGTTGGAGGCCACTGTACTGAGAGTTTCAGCACAATGCTGGTTTTGCCTTGTGTACAGCAGTAGTTTCACCTTCAGGTCTGTTCCTGTCAAAGCACTGCTTATACTGAGACCTGTGAATGCTGGACATGCTTCCTCTGTATCTGAAAACAAGACGTTATAGGAGGTCATTATCAATCTGATCAACTTCTGTGCTTTTACCCCTATTGGCCAAAGCCAGACTGACAGATGATCCACATCCAAAGGTTACATTTCCCTTCTTGCCTCCTCCTCACATGCACTGCTTGGGGCATCCTGGGACCTCACCTTCTGCCCTGGTGTTATGGCAAGAGCCTTGCTCCTAAGCCAGTGTTACTCCTCTCTCAGATTTCTGGTCTGTCTTCACAGTATCTATACATCTGCACATTTCTATTGTGCTCATCATCACTCTTGTGCCTGAGCACCTGCCAGTCCAGGGTGGAAATATTAAAACTAGGGCTGTGCGAGGCTTCGGACAGAGCTTCAGATCCGGAGAAGCTTTGGATACTTCGGTGACTGAAACACCATGTCTGGGTCGAAGAGCTGGCCTCATTCGGCTTCCCGAAGCGCTTCGGAGCTGCCTCGGAGATCCGGCCATAGGGTATAACGGGGAAACAATACAATATCTATAACTTTGTTGTTTTTTGTCTGATTTGGATGACATTTTCAGGGGTGGTAGACTCTGTGGAAAGCATAAAGCTTGCCAAGTTTCAAGAAGATTGGTGCAGGGGGTTGGGAAGAACTGCACCCCAAATTCTTGAAAGCAAAACTCCTGTCACATCTATATGTTACAACACAGGAGGGTCAAAATTGCAGGGGTGGTAGCCTATGCTGAGGCCACAAAGCCTGCCAAGTTTCAAGAAGATTGGTGCAGGGGTTTGGGGGGAACTGTCCCTCAAGCTGTGGACAAGCAAAACTCATGCCATGGGTGACACTGCATGTGTTAAGGCGCAGCAGGGTGACAGCTGCAGGGATGGTGGCCCCTGCTGTGGCCATGACGCCTGCCAGCTGTGGAGGAGATTGGTGCAGGGGGGTTCTGGGGCCCTGGTTACCAGTTACCAATCAATCAGTCATGATTCACTCAGGGACCAGCTCAATACACAGGACCTAGCTATGCCATCAATTAGCACTTACAAAACCAGGCTAAGGAGAGGAAAGAATCAATACAGACAACTGCCCCAAGACAGACACAGTCAGTCCCACAAGCACCCATGGCACGAGTTTTGTCCATCAGCAGCTAGGGGTGCAGAGCCCAGAACCCCCCTGCACCGATCTCCTTGGCAGCTGGCAGGCATCGTAGCTGCAGCAGGGGCCACCATCCCTGCAGCTGTCACCCCACTGAGCCTTAACACACACAGGGTCACCCATGCCATGAGTTTTGCTTGTCCACAGCTTGAGGTGCAGTTCCCCCCAAACCCCTGCACTGATGTTCTTGAAACTTGGGAGGCTTTGTGGCTTTAGTAAGACCTACCAGTCCTGCAGTTTTGACCCCCCTGTGGTGTAACACATACACGTGACAGGAGTTTTGCTTTCAAGAATTTGGGGTACAGTTCCCCCAAAACCCCTGCACTGATCTTCTTGAAACTTAGCAGGCTCTGTGGCCTCACCAGGGGCCACCACCCCTGCAGTTTTCACCCCCCTGTGCTGTAACACACAGCTGTGACATGAGTTCCCCCCAAACCCCTGCACCGATCTTCTTGAAACTTGTTAAGTTTCATGCTCTCAGCAGAGGCTACTGTCCCTGCAAGTTTCATCCAAATCGGACAAAAAGCAACACAGTTATAGCTATGTAATTGATCCCCGCATTATACCCTATGGCCAGATCTCCAAGGTGGAAACCCGGTCCGGAGCTCTGGATCAGATCGCGGCCATCCAAAGCGGCCGGATCCAAAGCCGGATCGGATCACTGCTGACTCGCACTGGCCTAATTTAAACTCTTTTAAATACACATTTTTATTAGGAATTTATTATTAACGATTGTCATCATTGTAGCTGTAAAGGAGAAGGTGCAAATGGAGCTGAAGAGACATTACCATTCAGCAGAAAGCACTGTTTCCACTGCTTAGCTCTGTTTCCTGCCACATGTAACCTGTTCTGAGGCCTGCCCATGTCATCATTTTGCTATGCACCTTACTGAACTGACCAAAAGCTTCAGTCTCCGGTAGGGGATGTCCTTTTAGGATCTGATTGGTATTTATTCATACACAGCACAGAAAGCATGCGAGAAGTCTTATAATCTCTGTACCGGGACTGCTGCAATTGTGCAAACTTGATTAATAAAGAGATTAATGCAAAAAGTGATGAAACTCTCAGTATTTTCTTTGGGAGTTTGATATAAACCCGAGATTAAGCATGAATCATAGTGAACAGTTTCTTTGGAATTGGTTCCAAAACTCCAACACCATTTCTCAAGTATAGTTTGTCGTTTGTCAGGATTAACTTGCAATAGAATAAGAAAACCCCCAAATGAGGTGCTTTCTTCATCCACACCCTGTACATGCCCATACTCATACAAACACGTTGTTCTAATATAATTGATGTAAAAAGAACTCTCTGCATTTCCCATAGGGCACTGAGATCACCTTTTCTCTCATGGAGAAAATAGTACACCATGGATGTTGTTGTTCTCTTCTTTTCTCTTGTTGGTGGGAAGAAGTATAAGCTAGTAGACTGGGAATTGCGTTAAGACTTGGGAAAGTTTGGTTTATTTCTGACTCAGCCTGCTGGATGGTTTAGGTCAAGTCACTTGTTGCTAAATACAGAAGTTTCCTTATCTTCTAAAACAGGGATATAGATAATGATCTTCTTTGTAAAGTGCTTTGCAAATCCAAAGGGGTAAAATGCTACATAAAAGGGTTGTCTCCTCCTCTTTCTGCCTCAGGTGTGTGGTATGGGCAGGTTCATCTCCAGAACATGGGAGGCTGTAAATGGTAAACCTGTGCCTGCTTGTTCACTGGAAAAAAACCTTTTACATAATCTCTCCCATCAGCTGTGATACCTGGGGTGGTTTGCTCCATTTCCAATGTTCTTAATAAGGCCTTCACAGATGATTTTGATGTAACTTAATTCCTGAACAGCTACTAGAACCACACTCACCTTCTTGTGGTACCAGATCTCCTTTGCTGCTGTGACCAGGTTATGGTACTTTTTTTGCTTCTTTACACTGGTGCGCACTGTTGTCTAGTACAACAGCAGCAATGAGTAGTACTGCCCTGACCTTTTCACCCACAACTTTGACAGTTGGTGAGTTGCATGGCACAATCTGGTCTGGGGTAATTGTCATAACCCAACAAATGTTGTTTTTCGTCATCTTATGGCATAGGTGGTAGCCTGTATTTATATACAGGCTGTGTGTATAGAATACTTCTTTGTTAAGCCAATTGGCAAAGCACCACCTAAACTACAGGGTTGTGCCATTTGATGTTTCTTGATCAGAGAGGACCTCACGTATGCCTGTGATATGCTGGATCATTCATTGGTGCATATTTCAGGCAAGTCTTTTTGCAGGATAGATTTTTTGTAACTATTCATCACGATAGCTGCTGCACACAAAGCTGTGCATTTCACTGAATCTCAACCATCTCAACCAAGCAGTCAAATTCTGATAACTGGCTTGGTCCATGAAAAGCATGGAAGCAAACTTGCCACGTTGAGCCACATAGTGCCGTACTCATTTCTTCTTGAGCAGATCTCTTCCACTCCACCTCTGACAGTCATTTTCCTAGTGCAAAGGTGTGAAATCCTGACCATCCCTAGCAACTGCCTATGGCAAGACTCAGTCTTTGCCTAAAATATGTTCCCTCAAGCCTTTCACCTGACCTTGTAAACCTGTTTAGGATTGTACAGGCCTCCTTCTTGTTGTAGTTATGACAATTATTATTATGATTACTACTATTACATGCAAATCAAAACCAACAAACAAAATGCATTGATTCCTCCTGAAAAACCTTGAGTTCAATGAAATATCAACTGATAGTAATACAGATGTTTTGATTTTTGAAAACACAGAGTCCAGGATTTTTTCCTCACTGAGTGGAGAAGTGTAACACTCTGGGTAAAGAGTAACTCTAATGTATTTAGAGTAGGCTTGTTTTTTATTATAAAAAAGTATTGCTGAGAAGAATTAGAGGACTTCAAAATGATATTTTCAACTAGAAAATGCCATTTCATCTGTTTCTAAAATTTCAAATCCTTTTTATTTATTAGTGTTTTGCTCAAAATATAATAGTTCTCTGGACACTTTACATTAAACTGTAATTGCTTATGTGCAGTACTCATACAGATGCAGTTTGGGCATGAAAGAGATAAGATGCAATCATTTACTGTGTTTTTACATTTTGGGTTTTGTACTCACTATGAACTCCTCACATTCATCAAGTGTCGAAGACATTTACTGCCAAAAATTAAAATTCACCATTGGTATATACTACAGTATCTGTATAATACGAAAGATACATATATTCATGTTCCATTAAAATCTGAAAAGCCTGCTTAATTTGCTGCAAAAATCAGATTGTTCAGTTTCTTACCTGCTCCCACCCTGCACGTGAAGATGAAGATGAAGATGATGTGTAGCCTCAGCATATGGAATGGACCCTGGAATGGCTACATTCAAACTGAGAGAACCGTTCTGTAATTTTACTGTTCCCAAAATGTCTTTCACATGAGTTCGCTCTCACTTCCAAGCTGCATTTCAACTGTGGGCGCTGTCAGTATCAGTAGGTGTGGTGACAAGCAGGAAGTTACTGTTACAAGGAATTAAGGCCAGTCATTTAATTTCTCATTGCAAGGCTGCTGCTCTGTGAAAGGTGAGGCAGCAGCTGCTCTTACAGGATAATTTATTTTAATTTATTCTGTTTGGGGAAAGACTAATCCAACACATGAGTTGGTTTGGTAATTCAAGCTGAAATAGCAGATTGCCTAGATGGGTTGAAATGAGGAAGAGTATTGCAAGTCTGGTTTTTAGCTTTTTGTGAAGAAAGCTGAAGAATATGACTCTCTCTGGTAGTCTGATTCATATTGGGGCTGGGCCCACTTTAGGTTTCACAGAATCCTAGGGTGAAGAGAGCCCCACATCTCCATATTCTGATAAAACCTGACCTTTCTGCTAGTATCACACTGGCCAGTGGCCAGGCCCTCTGTTCAAGAGAGAAGCTCTGTTACAGAAGTGACCTGACTTCCCTGATTACACAAAACCCTGTAGCCAGGAGATGGGCCCAAAGAACACAGGAGGGCACCTATGCCATTCCTACCGCCAAGTATCCAGCAATTCCAAGGGGATGGCCCTGTTAGATACTGTACTTCTGCAACTGAGCTGGATGCTTCTGTATCCAGCAAAAGTGACCATGACTCCTGCAAGGCAGGGTAGAGGGGAGATATTGGCAATGTTATGACAGCAGCATGTAAGGACTGAGAAGGGAGGCTGCCACTGAAGGGATGGGGAGAGCCAGGAATAAGAGTAAGGGCCCAGCAGGGCCTAAAAAAGGACCAAATGGGGAACAAGCCTGAGAAAGGATAGGAAGGCTGATGAAGAGAGGGAAGAATGAGGGAAACTCTTCCAGGCCCCCTGGTGGAGGGTTTACTTAACACTGTCTATGGGAAGCAGGGCCAAGGTGCATAGTTAATTGCTGTGCTGCAGGAGGGGCAGATACCAGGATAGGAGCGCAGCATTAATTGATCAGATTGGCAGGTGCAGGGAAAAGCTGGGAGGTACCATACCCTCAGCAGCTCTCCCACTCCTGCAGTTTGGCCAAAACCAGCTCAGAGTATGCTGATGGGGGGAGAGCTGATGATAGCATCTTTCTCACACGCTGGAGGGAAGCCGGGCAGGCAGGATGGAAGGAATTTTAAAACAAAAAACACTGAAAAATAAAAGCCACAATACAAATTGTTTTATAAATGTCTCATGCCAGCTGATTTTTGGGGATCTGAGCCAAACAGGGAAGCGCCCTTTTGAACACAAAGAAGAGTGAGGAAGAGTCACTTGAGACACAGCCATTGTGGAGTTCTTGGCCTTTTGGCTCAGATCAAGTGTCTTGGCCTCTGGTGGGCTAAGATTGAGAGTGGTTATCCAAATCCCAAGATTTCTATGCTTGGGCCTGCATATATGATGCCTGCGAATGGATTTGGGAGTACCTGAAGTCCCACGGTGAGAGCCTGGGACGGAGGATGTTCACTGGTTGTAGTGCCATACATGATGTTTAGAATGATTGAGTTCTGCTCATTCGATATGATTTGGAACTGATTTGGCTGATTTGACCAGGAACACACACGTGTGTGTGTGTGTGTGTGTGTGTGTGTGTGGC
>NW_005841975.1:2892443-2893402 GCF_000455745.1 Alligator sinensis | reverse complement strand
AAATACAGATGAACAATAGAACAAACCAGACCAAAGGATATTGATTGGGCAACCTTATAACTCTATTCGTATACAAATGATTACTTCAAATTATTCACATAAACTGTAAGGCACAGTCCACAAATATAATTAGCAGTCCTTAGACTACCTGGGTGCCCTCCAGGGCAGGGGCCCCACTCCCAAGGTACCACTACAGGAATGGAGGTGGGAGGAAAGAAAAAGGAGAGGAAGACCCCAAAGTCTCCTAAACTCCCCCGCTATCACCCAGGAGCGGCCCACGTGGTGCCCCTTCGCAACTCTTCGGGGGGTCCCCCCCCTGTGGGGAGGCTCTCTCCAGGGTAACTTACTACTCCACAGTCCCAGAGGGTTGCCTCTTGTTCTCCAGGTTAAGCTCTGTTCCCCACCGGGATTTCCTGCCACCTGACTCTGCTGCCACTGTCCTGGCTTAGGGCCACATGCACTGCTGTGTGTAGTGGACGCTTTGCCTTGGGCAAGGGGTTGTAGGCCTGGACAGCCTTGCGCCGCACTGGGGCTTGGTCTGTTCCTGGACCCTCTGGGCAGCGTCATCTGCACCGAGCTGCTGCCCCGTGTCAGCAGCCGTAGACCCGAGCCACCTCAAGCAGCTCCCAGGGTCTCTCATCCTCCGTGCAGCACCTCCTGCACTGAGCTCCCAGCCTCATTCTGGGGGTTGAGGACCTGAACTGCCCCAGGGGCTCCAAAGATCCTGCTCTGTACACTGGCCTGTGCACCGTGTCTCTGGCTGCATACCAGAGGTTGGAGACCCGAGCTGCCTCACAGAGCTCCCAGGGTCTGGATGCTGTGCGCCGTGCTGCACACTGAGAGCCTAACTGCCGGAGCCGTCCGTCGCTCCCCACTGATAGAAGTCTTCAGGGGCTCTTCCTGGGCTACTGCTTTGCCATGCTGAGCAGCTCTCCTCAGCTCTTCTAAGCCCCGCTCTT
>NW_005841975.1:2888085-2892417 GCF_000455745.1 Alligator sinensis | reverse complement strand
TCTTCCCTCTTCTCTGTCCCTGACACATCTCCCCTCCTCTTGGGCATGTGGCTCCTTTTATACGCTCCAGGGCTCCACCCCTGAAGTCTTCCAGACCTGACAGTTTCGTCTTCAATCAGGTCCGGGAGAGCTCTTCTCCCCCTCCCCTCAGGTGTTGGCTACAAATATCTAACTTGGGATCCTTAAAATTCTGTTTTTTTAGATGGATTGAAACACTGTAATGAAGTTAAATCATAAACCTTGGGGCTGGTCCCCCCACATGCACGTGCTGGTCAAGTTGGGGATCAAGAGGGGGCCCCTGAGGGTCATTTTTCACTGCTTTTTATCTGTCCTTGGCAGACTTTGGTGACTCCCCAGTTTTCAGGTTTGCCCAATCCAGGGGTCATTGACCCTCGTGGGACTTCCTCCTCGGTGGCTACTGGATGGCATCTGTCAGCCCCAGGGGTTGTCCTCATGTACGTACAGGTTTGGGAGTCCATTGATGAATTTTGAATAGGGCTCTGGGAGCGGTTGATCTGGAGATATTCATCCCAAAAGTTGGTCCCCGGCGTTGATTAACTCAGACCAGGGCTTCTAGCCCTTGAACAGTAAGGTTTAGAGATTTCCCGGTTGTTACATTGTCTTCTATTGATTTCTTCGGTTGGTTGATCTGCGTCTTTCCTAGGTGTTAATTGCTGTCTGCTACTGTGTTACGCATTCAATCACTGATTCACTCGCTCTTTCAGGGGCCCGCCTGATACAGGGAAGCAGCAGTTTGACTCCTGCCCTTGTTAACATTGTTACTAAACACATGTAGTTGAAAGTTGAAGAGTATAAAATATAAGCTACAAAAGTAATGCCATGGCACACAAATAGATAAAAATACCAAACTACAAGGGGAGATACAAAATGCACACACACAAATTTTAAAACACAAATCCTTATCTTAAAGTGAAAGAAAGAGGAAGGAAGAAAAGGTAGAAGAGGAAAAACATATTCAAAGAGGGGAGAGTAAATGCAGGCAAGAGGAAAAGGGGGCTTTCTGCTACACAGGAAAGGGTTGCTATGTTATTTCTCTTGCTGTCTCCTGATTGGTGGATGGGCTCCATCAATCAAAACAGTAGGATCTCAAGTATAAATGTCTCCACTGTGGAGTTTGATTTTATGGTTTTATTTTATGGGTGACTTAGAGGTTGAATCTGACCTCTCCTGTTTTATTTGTTGGGTTTTCAGACCTCAGGTTCAAATGTCAGTGCAAATTTACTCAAGGTTAAACTTGACCAAGCAGATTAAAAATTCATGACATTCCTTGAACAACAGGGATAAAAGGCCTCTTGCAGTTAGGCAGAATCACCTCTAACCTCCCTTTTATCTATCACTAGGGGCTTTGAAGCTGGTTAAGAACCAAATCAATGCCAGCAGGCTACTGAATCCCCTGGTTAAAAAGAGGAAGCTGCCCTTAGAGGGGAGGAAGTGGAAATGTTTATAATAGTAGGCTCATCTGAGGCTTCCTGGAGAAGGGGGTTTGGAAGCCTGTACTGTGAGTAGTTGGAAGAGCCACAGGACAAAAGGCCTAGCTAGGATGGGTGGTGGGATGTGCTTTGGGTGCACAGAACAGAATGCAACTGTGGTGATGCAGGGTTGCTGTGGTTTTTGCAGCTCCTTATGTGGTATTTTAGGCAAAGGATTTGGGTGCAGCTGTAGTGCTCTCACTTTCAAAGCCTGTTGAGCTAGCACTGCTGAGAATATTGCCCGAATGGTCCTTGTAAGTCAAGTCCTGTGTTTTCCTGTAAGACAAATCTCCAACACCGGGAGCCTCCCACCTCTCTCCAGGAAGAGGGTAGTGCTTCCAAAAAGTTCTTGGTCTCCCTCCTGTTTCAGCCAGGTAGGAGAATGAGTTTTGAGGAAGCAGCTGCAATTGAGCTCAGCTTATTCTATCCAGGTCCCTCAAAGCTTCTAGTTGATGAAAGCAGGAAAGTTTCTTTGAGTAGATGTGATATCTTTTATTAGACTAACTGAGTAGTAGGAAAAGTTCTTTGCAAGCTTTCAGGCACAAGCACCCTTCTTCAGGCATAGGGAATCTTTGCGGGTCTGAGATCTCCAAGGTTGATGAGAATTATTTTTACTCTTTTTTTACCTTTACTGAGCTGGGGTATATTCATGCCCATTGTTGCACTTAGAAAGTGAGTTTTTAAACCTAGTGCCCCAAGAATTGACACAACACCCACTTCATCAATAGCAGAAAGGCTTTAATAACAATACCACAAGCAAGCTATAAAACTAAATGACAGAAAAGCCCCCTTCCCAAAATAAAATGAGCTACTTCACAATGTCCTAGTACATATTTAGCTGCAGCAGTGTTTTCTCACCAATGCAGGCAGAGGAAGCTGGTCCAGTCTTGCAGCTTTTACCAAGCAGGTTCCGCTGCTGGGTGAGATGTTACAGTGATCTTCCTCTCTTTCTCTTGGAGTGCATACCTTGCTGGCAAATTTGCTTAGCTCTTATACTGTTTAATTGTATAACTTCAAAGCACTTTTCCTTGATAGTTGGCTGATTTAAGACCAAACAAAACAGGGAGGAAAAGGGTGACCATCATATTACAATTGTTAAATTGTCTGGCTTCTGTTTCTGGATCTGTCTAGGTGTGAAGACTTATGTTTCTCTGCAGCCCCTGCAATTATAAGTCAGTTTCAGGTAATGAGTCTTGAGTGGTCAAACAGGATTCTTAGAGGCAGTACTGGAACTGTCTTTGGGTATTTATCAATGTGGCAAATTTGCAATAGCTTGTACCGGTGATGGTGTATTTACAAAACTCCAGACATACATTGAATAGTTGCGATATTTGTAACACCTTAGACACTGGATGCCTGTTTTGAGAAATGTGAGCAAGGTGCATGTCATGTACAAGGCATTTTTCCTGTACCTTTGTATTTTCCTTAGCTGCTAGGCCAATTGAAATGGATATGTAGTTTCCTTGCCTTTACTGGCTTAGCCTTTTCTTTGGCTTTCTTAGATACACACATGTGATGAGCATGTTAGGTCTGTTAACACTTTTCTTGATTTTACATAATTTAGCAGAGAGAATAAAACCAATTGGGGTTGCTCTATTTTGTATGGTCCCAGCTGCCACTTTGCATTTTTGTGCAAGATGCACTGCTATTTTAATTTGGTCATAAAGATTCTATGTGTAGGCCTGGCCAAGCTGTTACTGTATTCACTACCTACATGTGAGAAGCTTCCCAGCTCATTAGCAACCTCTCAGACATCCCTAGTCAATGCTAATATTACTTGTCCAGGAGTGTAGCTCCTGTTTTAGACAGATGAGTTGAACTAATGGAGATCTGGTCTTTTTTTAATCTCACTCCCTGAATGCAGTTAGTCTTCCAGATGGTTACCCAGTATCTATCTGGATCCCTTCTTAGATGCCCTAACCAAAAGAGAGCAAAAAAACAAGGAGTAGCAAAGTGGCCCAATGCTATTTGAAACACAAATGTTCAGCAGTTATTCCACGGCCCTTCTCTGAATTCTGAGGTGTCACTGATGTGGGGTGCTCTATGTAAAAACAAAAGAAGAAGAAAACAAACAGCCCTCCCTGCCCCCATCATTAAAAGAAAGTTGATTGAGTGGCTGGCATTGAGCATTCAGGTTGTTTTATAGATGTGCGCGCGCGGGGGGGGGGGCTCTTTAATTAGCGCAACTGAGAGGTGTGCTAATTAAAAGTGCCCGAAGTGTCAGGTGTATCAGCATCCCCGTGCTGAAAAATGGCAGCAGGGCGCTTTGAACTAAAGCTTGTCGAACAAGTTTAAAGCGCCCCATCACCATTTTTCAGTGCAGGGTCACTGATGCACGTGACAGTAGAGTCTGCTGGAGTGTGGCAATTTTACCATGCTCCAGCAGACTTGATTATTTGCATCTGCCCCAATGTGCTGTAATTACAAATGAAATTACAGCATGTCGGAGCAGACTCCCTTCACGTGTATAGGAGCCCTCAAAACTTAGCAAGTAGTATCAAAGGTAATACTGGTTGTCATCAACCCCTCCATTCAAGGACGGTCTCCGCTACAACTCATTGATGGGTCCTGAGGTGACTTAGAGTCCAATCCTCAATAATGTCAACTCTCATGAAAAAAATCATGAAACTCCTGATTTCCAAGTCAAATTAACTCTGACTTGCTATCTCCTGATAGACAGATCAAATCTTGGGATTTTTTTCTTTTGGCGCAGCTACAGACTGCCAAGCTGGTAAATCTGTGAAGGGGAAGGGGCCGGGGGGGAAAGGAAGGGGTGGGGGAGGGTGGGAAGATGGAGGCCCCAACACTGAGGGAGGAGTGGGGCAGGGCACGGGGGGGACGG
>NW_005841975.1:2886574-2887500 GCF_000455745.1 Alligator sinensis | reverse complement strand
GTTTGAGTGCCCCTTTTCCGCCTCGGGCGCCCGAAGGAGGCCTATGTACAAATGGCTACTGCGAGCGCTGCGCGCCCTGTTCTTCGCCCGCCGTCCCGACGCGCCGCCCAGCCCCAGGAAGAGGAGGCACCCCAGGTGGGCGCGGGGCGCGGGCCGGGGGAGTGGCGACCGGGCGGGCGCTCGGGAGCCGGTGCAGGGAGGGAGGGACGTCGCTTGCTGCGTTTTCCAGAAGGACGTTTCAGACCCAGCGGCGTTTCCCAGGTTGTTCCCCTGCTCCTCGCACCCGGCCCGCTGCGCTCAGGATACCCGCTTCGTTCCCCCACTCGCTCCTCTGGCTACCACAGTGCTTGGATGGAGGGAAGCAGTCTGGTCGCAGATGCGAGCAGGGGCTTGCTAGTCTTTCTTTGTTGCCTGTGTTTTGTTTTAGGTTGGTTTGGTTTTGTTTCTTTTGTTTTGTATGTTTTGTTTCTGTTGTATTTAAGTTGTCCCTTTTTAACTGTGGACTTTGAACGTCGGCTGCACACTTTCTGCCTCCCCCTAATCTCAGCATGACGGGGAGTTAGATATAGTCACCTTCTGCCTTAAAAGATCTGTCGTCCTGTTCGCTGCACTCCTGCTCTCGAGAGCTGTGGAGGAAATCCTCGTCCCATTATGTCCAGAAAACCACTTCTGTGCACAGATTAATGTGTCACTTCTGTATCTTCCTTTGGACGAAGGAAGCATGAAATACCAATGACTGTTAGTAGAAAAATGCAACCTCTGCTAAAGGAGAAGTATTGCACCAAGGGTTGGCTTGAGGACTTCATTCTTGTTGATTCTGAATATCTAATTGCTGAGGCTTCTGAGCCCTTATTGAACAGCAGGAGTAGAAAACCTTCAGTCTAATATTTTGTTTCATAAACTTTTTGTTGTATGATGATAATCCT
>NW_005841975.1:2875445-2886543 GCF_000455745.1 Alligator sinensis | reverse complement strand
CTTTCCCTTTTATATTTTCAAATCTTCACATTTCTACAACAGGCTTGCACCTGTCCTTTCAAGGGGGCTTAGTAAAGTTTGTGCTATTGGCTCCAAGTTAGCCTCTACACCTCAATGTTAACATATCGTTTTTTCTAGGCTTCTTCAGGACCTGATTCTTTTTAGCTCTGAATATCTAATTGCTGAGGCTTCTGAAACCTTATTGATTATCAGGAGAAGAAAACATTCAGCCTAAACATTTTTATTTCATGATTTCATTTGATATAATGTATTGCAGTGCTCACTTTTTATTTTGTGCAATCTTTTCAGTTATCTAAAAGATGTGGTCACATCTATCCTCTACAGGGTCCTAGTGAATTTTTTCACTAGATATGTTTTAATCTTTCCTCAACCAGAGACCAGGCAGGGATTGTCTGACAGGATTCTTTTTGGTATGAAGTCTGAAGTCTTTTGTATCGTGTTGCCAATATGGATGCAGTTTTGTGTCAGTGTCACTGCTTCTTAGCACTGCACGCTACCTGCATCTGTATTAATGTAGTTAGTTCCCAAAGACTTGTTAGCTTGCTCTTCTCCAAGTGGAGCTTTGTTTTTAGTGTAAAGGTCCTTGCATCAGTCTTGCTTTAGGGCGGTGCTGCTCTTGGTTCACAGAGTAGGGGAAAGTAACTGGGGTGCACCTCAATCAGATTTCAACTTCTGAGCTCCAGCCAATGAGGGAGTCTGGACTGAATGGGAGGGATTGCATCTTCTGTTCGTCTAGGCCTTTATGCTTCAGCTCCTACTGAAGTGTCCTTGTGAGACTCTTGTTCTGTACCACTTCTTTTGGTAAAAAAACAAACAAACAGCCTTTGCTAGAGAACCTTTTCTTGCATAACAGAAGTCACCATTGTCTACTGTCAGACAGTACTGATTCTGCACCTGGACTTATGAGGAAGTGGAACTTTCTTCCCAACTTGAATGCTTCGACCATTCTTGACTAAACACATTTGAGAGAGCTGCTTGCTGTAATGAGAAGAAAAATTTTTGGAGGGAGTTAAAGCCTGAAGATTTTGTCTTTATGTCCTAGATCAGGAGTTGTCAACCGGAGGGGTCCACTGCTGCCACCCACCACCCCACGCTGCTGCTGCTTCACATCCAGCTACCGGGGATACACTTATTTAAAAAGGTTGAAAACCCCTGTCCTAGATGACACTATTTGTATTGAATGGGTGAGCAGGGCTGATGGTGTCCAGTCAGAGGGATGCTGCAGAAGAAAGCTGCTTCACACCTCTTCCCGAGTTCATCTTCTGACTGGTCCTAGTGGAAAAGCATCTTTCAGTATTGGTAGTTGAGGTCTCCTGCCCCAACTGAGAGACAAAACCAGTGTAAGAACTCACTATTGTAGATTCTGTGTAAGAAAGCTTCCAAGGAGAAAAGAGCTTGGCTTGTGGTATATGGGCATTGTTCTCCATCACGAGCCCTGTACAAGGGGAATGGTTGGAACAGTTGTTTTTTTTCAGCTCTCTAGCACTGAATTACGTGCATCTAGTAGGGCTTCATATCTTCCTCTGAGCATTTGCTTACCGTTGCAAACTGTAGTAGCAGATTAGCTAAGCAGGTGGTTGGAGATTGGCTGTATCCCTTGTAAAAGTTAAGCTGCTTCTAACCTAGTCAGGGAATCGTGTTTTCTGGAAAGGTTGTTGCACAGCAAAGAAAATTCCCAGGTAGTGACATGGCCTGACTGCACTGGGATGAGTGGAACTTGAATGGGCAGGTATTTGGCCACATAGTGAGACCCTGTCTTGTTGAGCACTGAGTTGTTTTAATCCGCAAACTTTAAACCAGCGCAAAAGGCTGAATGGCTGCTCCTGTTTGAATGGATGCTCCCATATAAACCCAGTCTTTTTTTGGTTCTTCTAAAATTGATTATGCATTAATTTTGGGTGAAACTGAAGTAAACCCTTCTCAGTCCAGACTGTGCTTGCCTACAGACATTTGCCCTGGTCTGTCCAAATAAGTTTCAGACCCACACCTAAATGAAACTGAGGTTAATTTCTTGTATGACTAGCTCAGTGCCTCAAGGGTGAGCTTCAAATTCCCCTTACAAGGGAAAATAACTTCTATCTTGCAGTTATATGGAAAAGATAACAGGGAGATGGGCATGCTGACAGCTGGCACGAGCAACTTCTGTATGTCTGTAATCCTTTTTTTCTTCTACCAGCAATCTTGAAAAACATTTCATTTTCTGAAATTCTTATCCAAAGAAGTCTTCAAACATTCACTAGTTGCCTCTGGTCAAAGACAGATGTACTAGTATTGTATGTGCTTCCTTGAGTCCAGCTGCACAGTTACTCTAAGGGAAAGACTGAAAAGAATTTGGGGTATGCTTAGAATGTTGGACACTGAGTGACTGGGATCCAAACTGTGGCGACGTGTAGGGGGTGCACGTTGGTGCACCCCCTGATGGCCACACTCGCCGCTTAGGCGATGGGCAGTGGGGGCAGGCGGGAACGTCAGTGCCCCCCCTGCAAGCGGTGGCCGATTGCTGCACTCACTGCAACCACTTTCGGGAGTGGCTGCAGCTGCTTCTGGGAGTGGCTGCAGTGATCAGCCGGCGCTTGCTCCCAGAAGCGGCTACAGCCAGTGCAGCAATCAGTCGCAGCCCCCTGGGATTGCAGGATCACCTGTGGGGGGACACCCCTGCCCCCCCTTGCTGAGACTGGTTGCAGGGGGGACATGTGCTCCCCCTGACTAAGGCGGCACCAGTTGCCCATGGATCCAAAACCAGATCAATTATTAAGACGTGGAGTAGAGCAAGACATTTCAGCAGGGGCAGGAATGAAAACATTTAGCCAGTAGTACACTAGACCCTGGAGTCAAGAATTCAACCTTCTCGGTTAACAAATGAAAATTTGATTTTTTTTTCTTTACAGCTTTAAATTATGCCCCAATCAACTGTCCTCTACACTGGTTGGAAAAAGGGTATGAAAAGAACAGGGCCTGATCTTGCGTACGTATATGTCAGGGTGGTTCTGCTGCTATGATGCATCCACTTTTGCAGTTATTAAAGAGAAATTTAATTCTGCTTAAAATATGTGAAAACAATGACCTGAGATGGGCATTGTCCTCTGAAACTGGGAAGAGGGATGGAGGAGGATGTTTTCCTTCACTTGAAGTGTGTTTTTCAAATGATTGGGTTAGGAGTGCACATCTCCTTTTCAGTCTTTTTTTTAATAAATGATATATCTCCCTGGTCTCACTCTTCTTTTCCAACTTGGTTTTGAACACTATATAGTCCTAATGAAAGTGTGTGTGTGTGTCTGCTCATCTTTTTCTACTTCCAGGTTTTTGGTTGGTCTTCTCACGGGCTTGGGAGTTTCTGACTTCTTTCTTTAGCCATCATGCCTAAGCTGCAGAAGGGATGGACAAACTAGTCTTGCTTGGTGATCAAAGATTATTTTTAAAGTCTCACGAATGGACAGGTTACTTATACTGACTGCAGAAACGCTAAATGCAAGAGAGGCAAGACTCCACAGAAGAGCTTATCTCAGCTCTTATTAGTCAGATATTTGAAAGTAGTAAATGATTAATCTTTCCTGTTACATGCTCTTATCTGTTACTTCGTTGCCAGTTACCTGTGCTAGGAAACTGTTCCTGGAAAGCTCTTGGGGAAGGTGAGCTGACTCTAGACTGACTTGTTTGCTTGCCAGAATTGGACTGTTAAGACTCAGGGGCATTGGGACCTATGTCCAGGTGCAGTTCTGTTTAAGTTTCCAGGCCATATAGAGGATGCAGGAAGGAAGGGTACATTCAGGGACTTCTTGTCTTCATCCATTCCTCCCTCTCCACCTGTATTTCATAGTTTTATAGTTGGTAGGGTCGGAAGGGACCTGAGGAGATCATCTAGTCCAATCCCCTGCCATGGCAGGAAAGAGTACTGGGGTCCAACGACCCCGGCCAGATGTTCATCCAGCCTTTTTTTAAAGACCCCCAGGGTAGGAGCCAGCACCACTTCTTTTGGAAGT
Source organism: Alligator sinensis (assembly GCF_000455745.1). Lineage (NCBI taxonomy): Eukaryota > Metazoa > Chordata > Crocodylia > Alligatoridae > Alligator > Alligator sinensis. The sequence continues at coordinate 2,882,542 of NW_005841975.1, read as the reverse complement.
TGGTTCCAGGTCTTAGCTGCCCTGACAGTGAAATAGTGCTTCCTAATATCTAGCCTGAAACTACCCTCCGCTAGCTTGTGTCCATTGTTTCTTGTAACTCCTGGGATTGCTCAGGGGAACAGGGACTCTCCCAATGCTTGCTGGTCCCCCTTGATTAGTTTGTAGACTGCCACTAGATCCCCTCTCAGCCTTCTCTTTTGGAGGCTGAACAGGTTCAGGTCCCTCAGCCTCTCCTCGTAGGGCCTGCTCTGCTGACCCCGATCATGCAGGTGGCCCTCCTTTGGATCCTCTCCATATTGGCCACATCCCTTCTGAAGTGCGGCGCCCAGAACTGGATGCAGTACTCCAGCTGCAGCCTGACCAGTGTTGCATAGAGGGGGAGGATCTCCTTGGACCTGCTTGAGATGCATCTGTGGATGCACGACAAGGTGTGGTTGGCCTTCCTGACTGCATCCCCACACTGCCGGCCCATGTTCATTGTGGCATCAGTGATGACTCCAAGATCCTTTTCTGTCTCGACACTGGCGAGAAGGGAGTTCCCCAGCCTGTAGGTGTGCCACTGGTTCTTCCTCCCCAGGTGCATTACCCTGCACTTGTCAGTGTTGAATCCCATCCTGTTCTCATCTGCCCACCCCTATAACCTGTCTAGATCCACCTGCAGCCTGTTCCTTCCTACTAGCGTACCCACTTCACCCTACATCTTGGTGTCATCTGCGAATTTGAACAGGGTGCTTTCTACCTCCTTGCCCAAGTCACTTATGAAGATGTTGAGTAGTGCAGGCCGGAGGACCGAGCCCTGGGGAACCCCACTGCCCGCATCCCTCCAGGTCGAATAAGACCCGTCCACTACCACCCTCTGGGTGCGGCCCTCCAGCCAGTTAGTGACCCATTTGACCGTGTAGGCATCAACACCACTGTCTCCTAGTTTCTTACTGAGAATGGGGTGAGAGACAGTGTCAAAGGCCTTCCTGAAGTCCAGGAAGACTATATCCACTGTGACACCTGCATCCAAGGACTTGGTGACCTGGTCATAGAAGGCCACCAGGTTGGTTTGATAAGACCTGCCCCAATGAACCCATGCTAGTTGCCCCTGAGCATAACCTCCCCTGCTGACCCTTCCTGGACATGTGTCAGGATAATTCTTTCGAAAAGCTTCCCCAGGACCGAGGTAGGACTCACGGGCCTATAGTTTCCTGGGTCCTCCTTCCTCCCTTTTTTGAAGATGGGGACCACATTGGCCCTTTTCCAGTCCTCCGGCACATCGCCTTTATGCCATGAGTGCTCATAGAGCTGTGCTAGAGGTCCCGCAATGACCCCTGCTAGTTCCTTCAGCACTCTGGGGTGGAGATCATCAGGACCTGTGGATTTAAATACATCTAGTCCCTCCAGAAGTCCCCTGACAAGGTCCTCATTAACCCTAGGCCTGGGTGTGCCACCCACAGGGCCCTCGGCGGGGTGGGGGGCGCCAATGGGGGAGATATCTGCGTCCTTCCTCAGAAATATGGAGGCAAAGAAATTGTTGAATATGTCAGCTTTACTGTCAGGTGAGATGACCAGATTTCCTAGCATGTCCTGCAAAGGCCACACATTACCTGGCACCTTCTTTTGCCCCCCTGTGTATTTGAAAAAGGACTTCTTGTTGTCCTTGATCTGGGTTGCTAGTCCCAGCTCCATTTCCACCTTGGCCTTCCTGACTGCCCCCTTACATTCCCAAGCTACCGAGTTATAGCCCTGTCTTGTGATGGCCCCTCCCTTCCAACGGGTGTATGCCTCCTTTTTTTGTTTGGAGACGTTCCCGGATGCTTTTGGTGAGCCATGGGGGTCTTTGTGCCCTCTTGCCCACTTTGATTTGTGTAGGGATTACTTCCCTTTGAGCTTGGAGGATCGTCTCCTTAAGGAGTGACCACTCCTCCTGGACACTCAACTCCCTCCTGCCCTGGGACCTCAGGGCTTCCCCCACTAGTTTTCTCACCTTGTTGAAGTCCACCCTCCTGAAGTTGAGGGTTGCTGCCTTGCTGGAAGCTTTTACCACCTTGCGCTGGATGGTAAATTCCAGCAGACGATCGCTATCGCCCAGGTGGTTGAGCACCCGCAGACCCCGTATCAGGTTGTTGCCCGTGGCCAGTACCAACATTATGGCACAACATACCACTTCTCCCGAACATACATTCTCATGTACTCGCAAACATGAATTATGGGACAAAAATATACACAGGTGTCTCATAAAAAATGAAGTCAAAGGTGTTGCATCTATGTTGGTAACTTCCTGATGGCTTCCATGTCAAGGATGGCTTAGTGATTAGGGAACCAGCCTGGAACTAGAAGCAGTCCTTGCTCCATCTCATGTTCCATATGTGACTTTGATCAAGTTGCTTAGTTTCTTTGTGCCTCAGTTCTCCAGCTCTGTCTCCCCTTGTGTGGGGGGTTGGCCTAGATAACCTCTTGAGGTCAATTCCAGCCCTGCTTTTCTATGATTTCAAGTATAAAATGGGATTTACTGCTCTTCTGAAGCCCAAGGCCAGATTGTGATAAACACTGTGGATTGTCCATGCCATAACTAGTTTCTGACGCATCACACTGCCCATCAGAGGTCCTGCAGTACAATGGGATACTTAACTAGTTGCGATCTTCACAGAGGGGAAAGGAAGAGGATGCTACTGTACAATAGAGTTTAATCTGTCTAGCTGTACCTCTTCTGACCCTCTTCTTCAGAAGTTCACTTGTCAAACAGGCCAATTGCAGCCCCTGTCCAACTTATACGAAACAGGATCAAAACTGAGCACAAGATTCCTACTTTAGTTTGTCTTTACACTGAAGATCAGATGACTTTACCCTTCCCTGCTGATGTCTGGGAGCTCCAGAGTTCCTGGTAACTTAAAAAGGTCTTGGAGTTCCCAGAGACCTAAGCACGTATTGTTGAGGATGCTGCTTCCTGTAGGAGCCTCTCCCTTGACAGCATGTTTGACTGTAATTTTACTGTGTGCCAGGGGCTGACTTCAGACATGCCAAGCAGCTGGCACTGCACGAGACGGGAACAGAAGGCATTTGCAGTGTTTTGCACAGAATGGATCTGAGGTCCTGGCTTGTTCCAGATCTGTGCTTTCATTCCCCTGTCCCCTGCCCCAACAGCATGAAATAAGGCGGGCTGGCAAAATGCTCGACTCTTGCCATGAACTGTGCCCACACCAGGGGCTCTTGCTGCACAGCTGTGCCAGCCATACTACACCACCTAACAACCCCTACTGATACTGTTAATCTAGTGAGAACTTGCAGTGTGGACCTGACCTGAGTTGTGCTTAAATTTATTTTAAAAGAAAATCTGCTCACATCCCAGGCAAGAGGAAATAAAAAACCTCCATTCTAGTTGCCAAAAGCCTCCAATGACCTTTTCTGTACTATTCCCATCCTGGTAATACTTCAGTGGTTCTCCAGAACCCAGAAGGAAGGTATTGGAATTGTCTTGCAAGTGTAACCATTTGCCACACTTCATTGCCACTTTCAAAATGACTCCAGTGGTACAGAAGAAAATGGTTTTACTCTGCTTGTTGAGGAAATAATGCATCTGCCTTGCTTGTTGCACCACCAGTTGAGGAGCTTCAAAAACCAAATGGGTTCATGAGCTTAACTTAAAGCCACTGTACTCAAATGTGCACACTTCCATCTTATGTCCTCAGTAATATTTTTTTCTTTTTTCTCCCTGTGGACAAACATCTGAGTTCAGTCATAAGCACAGCAAGGCTGACTAAACCCCTTCTGATTCTGATGGGGGTCAACTTTGCTTAACTGCATGGCTAGTACCAAGCAACTAAGTGTTCTGTGCAGTCATGTTGGCTAAATGTAAATCTCTGCTTATTTTGGTCAGTCACTGAATGCATGTGGGATGGGTGACATGAGACCCTGGAATGCAATGAGGATAGTTGGTGAAGAGTGCATTTTTTGGGCTGCACAAGTTAAGGTCCCATGTTGTCTGTGTTCACACAACGCTCAAGGTAACAATGGCTTCAGCCTTATCAGGCTTCTAATATTCCTCTATAATCACTTGGTTTTTAATGGTGCCTGTAAGGAAATATTTTGTGGGCAGGTAAAGTAAACAGGTTTGTATGTATGGGATTATATCATATGTTTTGGGCTTTTGAGTGAAAAGGGCTCGCTCTTAAAAACGAAGGTCAGTTGCTGTAAATAACTGTTTTGTCTGCTTTTCTCTCAGCATTCATTCAGCTGTGGAAGACCCTGACCAGATACAATCAAAAAGGCAAAGATTAGGTATTGCATATTATTTTGTTATATTGTGCAGCGTGCCCTTAAACAATACGCTTGCTGCTTGTGCATGTGAGAGAGGATGGTCAGATGCTCATAAGCAATTGAATTTTTATTTATTTATTTATTTATTTTCCAAACATTTCTCTTCTCCCTGCCTCCCCTTTGACCCTCTAACCACCTGGTTGCATGGCTGGAAGTGGGTGTTGTTAGAGGCTGATGGAGCAGAGCCATCTGTGAAATGGGCAGTGTGTGGTCTCCTGCAATACGTTTACTGGCACTGGGAGGGATGCCTGACCTGTTCCTGCAATGTGGGCTGCCCCTGGCGGACTTGTGTCCTTCCGCATGTAAAATGCTAGAAGAGGGGTGAGGTGCAGAGCAGGGGACCAAAGTTATTCTGGAATATTTTTGGCCCTCAGTCGCATGCATCATGCTGCCTATGTTCATATTCTCTCCTGCTATTCAAAATGCACCCTGTAGATTGCAGCATGAGGAAAGAATATAGAATCTAGGGTGCTTTTTCTGAGTCTGGAGTATATGGTAAGATGTTTCTGAATTGTTAAAGGTAAAAGAATAGGTAGGTGCAGGGAATGCAGACCAGTGGTGCATCCGGGAAAAGTTCTGAGCTGGAAGTGGGAAAGACTAGTCTGAGTTCTGAGAGAATGTCATATTCTGGAGGAAGGGAGAGGAGGTGGTAGAGTGTAGAACTAGGCAGGCAGCTGAGACTGGGAGGGAATAGTGAAATGGTCAAACGTTTTTATCTCCTGCTTTTCAACTCCCACATTTATCACTCTTTCAGAGATTTGGACTCAGACTAACAGCTGTAGCCCCAGTATCCTTTAAACATGAGCTGGAGAGATGGTTTTAGCTTGGAATGTTTGGCATGAGTTGTGAGGGTCCAAGTTGGTCAGCCATTTCTTAACTGAAAAAGGGCAGAGGTAAATCTGGTGTTCTTTTAGCTAAAGGACAACTCTACAGCCTGAGTATGAAGGGGAAGCATAAAACTGGTCTTAGGAAGCTATTAGCCTTGCAAGGAACATGCCTTTTCTGCTGCAGAATAGTGGTAGCAACATCATTTGTGCACTTTGAAGGCGTGTGGCAATTGAAAACATTCAACTTGGTATGTTCCCCTCTCATTCCAGCACCGCCACCCCTCCTTGGGAAGAGTATACAAGTCTCAGTAAATAGAGCAAATTGGCTTCTAGCAACTCTCTTTAGTATGTATCAACTCATTTACTTCAGTGTTGTACCCAAATGCTGACATCTATAGAACTTGGTGTTTTGCTTGAAACTACTGGGCCAGAAGGCCTGCTAATGGTAGTGAGGGATGCTTTCTGGCAGGGTATGCCTCTTTGCTTTTTGGCTTTAATTTGAAGATGAATTTTGCTTTCTTTGGAAAGTTAAGGGGGTTGCTTGTTTTTAAGGAAATCTGTAATAAAGCCCCCAAATCTCTTGACAGCTAGAGCTGGTTGGGGAACAGAATTTCAGTTCTACAAGAGAGTTCATGTTTTTGTGTGACTTTATCACTGGTTTCTTACAGAGCAAGTATGATCACAGGATTCCCAAGCTGAAGTATGTTCCCTGATCCTTGGGAGGGAGGGAGGGCCTTGGAGCTGAGCTCCAGTTGGCTGCCCTGATGTCAGAGAGGCATTCCACTTGAAAAATCATTATTAGCAATTATGCTGGCAGCATTGTGTGTAACATACAGAAAACTCTTACATACTCTGATATCACGTGGGACTTAGCAGTGACTTCCATATACACTTAAGCTGCAAAATGCCTTTTTATTTCTGATGTCTTGTTCTGCTTTTCTAGATTACTTTGTCTGTAAACTGGCACAGACTGTTGAAGGAGTTGCCACTCTGATCAAACTTCCATGTCAGCTGACCAGTAGGTATCGGAAGACTTCAGTCGTTAATGGATCTCCCCATGTGGTGTCTATCGATGAGGTGAGTGGGGATTCTTGGCATAACATTTTTTGCTTGTTTTGTCATTTGGAGAACATGTAAATACAGGTAAGGGGGCCTAATAGCTATTTGCAGTTCAGCCTAATCCCCAGTGTTTCCTTTCCTGTTCTGTGGGCCTGAACCTGGGCCCAGTGTGGATCCTCCGTTAGAGTATTTATAATTGAAGTTGAACACTTGTTCTGCTGCTGCTCGGTGAGGTAGAGTGTTTCAGACTCCCCCCAAACCATATTTTTGTCCTATAGCTTATGCTTAAGGAATCCATGCTTTTCCTTTCTTGCTGACTAGTTTTGAACCTCTTCCTTGGACGAGAAGCCCTTATTCAAGACAACTAGGAGCAGCTGGAGATGGGGAGGGAGTCAGTGGGACTTGTGCTTTTCCCTTTGGTGCCTGTGAAGAACCAGCCCTATAATCTGCATGTGAAGTCTTGACACTGGTGGATGCCATTGACTGTATGTGGATTGTGCAAAAACAAGCTTGCAAAGCACAGCTGGGAAGACCTGCTGTAATTGAGGGTTATAGATTGTACAGAAAGGACAGGGTGGGGAAAAAAGGGGGAGGGGTTGCGCTCTATGTCAATGAGCAATATACGTCAACCCTCATCAAGACGGAATCCAAGGATGAGGAAGTAGAAGGATTGTGGGTTAGGCTACATGGGGGGTAAGGAGAAAGGGATTTGGTGGTAGGGGTCTGCTACAGACCCCCACAGCAAGGGGAAGAAATAGATGCGGGGCTCCTGAGGCAGCTCTCAGAGGCCATAAAAGCTAAAGAGGCGGTAGTCATGGGGGACCTAAACTACCCAGACATCTGCTGGGAGACACAGATGGCAAAGTCCCACCGCTCACGCAGGTTTCTAACCTGTGTACAGGACCTCCA
>NW_005841975.1:2852116-2873676 GCF_000455745.1 Alligator sinensis | reverse complement strand
AATGCGGTTCAACAAGGAGAAATGCAAAGTGCTGCACCTAGGGAGGAAAAATGTCCAGCACACCTACAGCCTAGGGAATGACCTGCTGGGTGGCACGGAAGTGGAAAGGGATCTTGGAGTCCTAGTGGACTCCAAGATGAACATGAGTCGGCAGTGTGACGAAGCCATCAGAAAAGCCAATGGCACTTTATCGTGCATCAGCAGATGCATGACGAATAGGTCCAAGGAGGTGATACTTCCCCTCTATCGGGCGCTGGTCAGACCGCAGTTGGAGTACTGTGTGCAATTCTGGGCGCCACAATTCAAGAGGGATGCGGATAACCTGGAGAGGGTCCAGAGAAGGGCCACTCATATGGTTAAGGGCCTGCAGACCAAGCCCTACGAGGAGAGACTAGAGAAACTGAACTGTCATCTAGCCCCAGCCCTCTTTCCTGCCTATGCAGGGGGTCGGACTCGATGATCTATTGAGGTCCCTTCCGACCCTAACATCTATGAATCCTAACCAGTCAATTTAGAGTTAACCTATGATAGTCATCCAGCGACCTTGGGTGAGGCAGGCTGAGACATTTGTTTTGATCACATCCAGGTTTATTTTCAAGTTTTTCCTTCTTATTGTTAAGACTTTTTCAGAAACTTCTGATCCTCCGAAAGATAGACTGACAAGGTCTACATCTGGAATAGAAATGCTACAACTAGGTAAGACTGACATGAATCCATTATTGTCTTCCTGGTCCAGAACTCATCCAAAGTGGTGTGGTGTAATGCTTATTTATGAGGCTTTGAGTCCTTTTTAACTTCCAAATGGGCATAGCTGTTGGCTACAAATGTCCAACTTGGGATCCTTAAAATTCTGGTTTATTAGGCGGCTTGAAACACTGTAATGAAGTTAAATCGTAAACCTTGGGGCTGGTCCGCACACGCACACAGTAGCAAGCTACAAGAGTCAGGTATACCTATCAAGCGCTGGAGTCTGTCGTCGATGGCCAGTTGAGGCTTCTTTCAGCGTGGTGTTATCCTCCAGAAGGGGGTTGCCGGCTAGTCCTTCTGGCTGGACAGGTCAGGTGCTGGTCAAGTTGGAGATTAAGAGGGTGTCACTGAGGGTCACTTTTCACTGCTTTTTTATCTGTCCTTGGCAGACTTTGGTGACTCCCCAGTTTTCAGGTTTGTCCAATCCAGGGGTCGTTGACCCTCGTGGGACTTCCCCCTCGGTGGCTACTGGATGGCATCTGTCAGCCCCAGGGGTCGTCCGCATGTACGTACAGGTTTGGGAGTCCGTTGATGAATTTTGAATAGGGCTCTGGGAGCGGTCGGTCTGGAGATAGTCATCCCAAAAGTTGGTCCCCGGTGTTGATTAACTCAGGCCAGGGCTTCTAGCCCTTGAACAGTGAGGTTTAGAGATTTCCCAGTTGTTACATTGTCATCTGCGTCTTTCCTAGGTGTTAATTGCTGTCTGCTACTGTGTTACGCATTCAATCACTGATTCACTCGCTCTTTCAGGGGCTCACCTGATACAGGGAAGCAGCAGTTTGACTCCTGCCCTTGTTAATACTGTTACTAAACACATTTAGTTGAAAGGTGAGGAGTATAAAATATAAGCTACAAAAGTAATGCCATGGCACACAAATAGATAAAAATACCAAAGTACACGGGGAGATACAAAATGCACACATACAAATTTTAAAACACAATTCCTTATCTTAAAGTGAAAGAAAGAGGAAGGAAGGAAAGGTAGGAGAGGAAAAACATATTCAAAGAGGGGAGAGCAAATGCAGGCAAGAGGAAAAGGGGGCTTTCTGCTACATAGCCTGTGTGACTGTACAGCTCAGGAAGGACAGTCCAGATACTATTCTGCCTAGCTGCAGTCTTTGAAAACAGTCAATGCCAGACATGAGAGAGGTCCCCCTCCTCACTGTCATGTTGCAATTTAATCTTAAGGTTAAGGTGATGATGCATTACATGTGTAGGGAGACTGGCAGATTCCTAGGGCTTGAGCAGAGGACTAGGACTGCACTTGGTGTTGAAATCCATTTTTGGTGCTGTATGTGGCATCTGGCCCTTGGCTTCCCCTCCTGCTTGCCTCCATAGCTGTCCTGATATTAAGCATGAGTAATAATGACGTGCATTATTTTTGATTCTCTGCACTTAGTCAAAAAACAGGAGTGTCCAACTCATTGGAGTTGGTAGGCCTTAAATGGTTAAATCATGGTGGCAGCAGCATTAACTCCTTTGCTGCTAGTGCCAGCAGTGACCCCAACAGCCATGGCAAGAAGCCCTGTGGCCTGGGGATGGATCCAGACCACAGGGCTTCTCATGAACTGCTGTGTTGGTGTATGTGGTGAGGGATTTAATGCCACCACTCCTATGATTTAACTGTTTTCAGCTGCATGCTGCCATTTTGACAGCTCTAGTTTAAAATAATCCAGGTAAATAGTATTAAACACTCACTTTGGGTAGTGAACTTTTGAAACAGAAAGGACTAGTCTAAGAAAACAGTTTCTTCATAGCCCAGTGAATTTCTCCTCTTTTCTTTTTGAAAGGGGAAGATTAATGCTTTAGATATCATGCTATGATGCAGTGTAAAATGGGTTTACATATTGGTTTAATTAGCCAAGAAAATTGAAAATGGATTCTTCAGGAAGCTCTTCTTCATGCAGACTCTTAAAGTGCTGCTGTCCCCCTTGCACAATTACTAATAGCTGCACCCTTCTTTCCTAGAAAAGAAAATACCTCACGGAAAAGAGAGAGTAGCTGCTACTTGTCACACTGTGCATCGCTTGAGGTAAAATCCTTCATCTTTCCTTGTATAATCCCTTTTTCTTTAGCAAGGATTCCCTCCATCTTTAGTGCAGCATTTTTCCATATTTTCTAAGCTCTGTTCATGTCCTTTATAGAACTGCTTGGAGGCCTTTTAGCAATGGGCACTCCACTGAACTGCATTACTACAGATATGCCTCCTCTTTTTTTTCCTTTTCTTCTGCCAATACCTGATGCTTTCAGTCTTTTAAACTGCAATTTTTGCAGACGGTCCATGTAGGATCATGTTGCCTGCCTTTCTGAGCGAGCTTGGGTAACAACAATGTGAAATCAGTTTGCATTCTGGTGGCATGGAAAAAAAACAAACTTCAACCCTCCTGCAGTGAGGGGGATGTTCCTTGTGCAGAAAGGCCCTAGGGAGGGTGGGGCAGAACCTGAGGAAGAGCAGGAACAAGCAGAGCAAAGAGGAAGGATGGGGCACCTTGAGAGGCCCTGAGAGGGAATGTCGGGGATCTTGAGGAGTGAGGTTTGAAGACTTTGGGGGCCATTGTAGATAGACGTTCCTGGCTGTGGGCCAGAGGGGCCTTGGAGGAGCTGTCTGTAGTGTTGGGATGCTTGCCTGGAGGGTTCTTGGAACAAAAATGGTGTGTGTGTGTGTGTGTGTGTGTGTGTGTGTGTGTGTGTGTGTCTGAGTGGTTTTATCTAACTGAAAATTATTTGCATAATTCTGTAGTGCAGATCTCTGTCCTAAATGATGTGTGCCTTCTAAAACGGTCCAAGATGCAACTTGAATCAAGGTGATGCAGATTCTTATGTTAAGCCCTTACTTTTTTCTCTTGCCAGAGACATCTGCAACACAACAAGGAGTAGCGGATTAATTAGAAAGGAGCGGCCAAGCCGGGAGCACAGCATGTTGGAAGCCACCGCTTCAGAAGCGAGCAGGATGAGACGGCCTTGCTTTGCTGTTGAAGAGGCAAGCACTCAAAAGACGACTTTGGAAATCTGATTGCTTCCTCTGTGTTGTATCTCCCTGAGTGTGTCTAGCAAGACTCTACATATTGGGGGTGTAATATGTGGTACTGAGTACAATGGAAAGGGTTAGTGAAGTGGAGTCACAGTCCTGAAAATGAGTGTTGTTAGACCCTTGACCAGGGTGAAGATTCCTCACACAGGTTGGAGTAAAGCAGGTGACAACTGCCTCATTCCAAAGTAATAGTCTTCCCCTTCCTCTGCTCGTGGATGGACCTCTGCCACTTTACGTGGCCCCTCCCCTACAGCTTATCCCAGCCAGCAAATGCAACTGGAGCTGTTGTGGTTTTGTATTTGCTTGTTGCTTTGGAGCTAATCTGCACAGCTGCTTGCATAGTGTCCCTAATCTGCTTGCTGTTCCCACGCACCTGTCCTGGGGCTAGTCCTTGAGAATAATTTTTGTTTTTTAAAGTAGAGGCATTAAAATCTTCTTGGCCTGTATGTTACATATGGGGGGAGGGGCTTGAATCAGGTCCATGGACTCTCCCTCTTCCCCCTGCCTCTTTGTCCTTCCTTCCAAACCATTCTAGATCCACTGCACATAGTGCTCGTGCTAGCTGTTCCAGAATCCTTACTGCTTCCCAGACTAGGGGTGGGCAGTGTAGGTCCTGGATCAGCTGGGGCTTGCTGCACAGGTCCCATGGTGGTTGGAATGGATGCCATGTGCAGCATGCCTCCTGGGCCTCTTCTCATGTGCCTGGTTCATTGTGCAGTGTGTGGGTCAACTTGGACCCGAGGGCAACTCCAGGGGCTGGATAACAGGGCTCTGAGGGCCAGACGTGGCCCACAGGCTGTATCTTTGATGCCCCCGAGTTAAAGCATAGGTGCTGCTCTAACTTCATCTGATAATCCACCCATTTATGAAGTGAAGGTGCAGGCTAACCCACTTAAGTGTTTGCAATCCTCTGGAGCCCCTGTAACAGTTTGTTGGAGCTCCCCAATCGAATTCCCCAAAGTGTCATCATCCCCTTCCTTTACAGGGCAAACAGAGTAGGAACAGTGCAATGCTCCAGGGAAGTTCTGGTACCCCTGTGGAAATAAGAAAACCCCTCAAGAAAACAAGCTTTAATTCAATACCATTGATTGTTAGATATAGGTTGAATCTCACTGGCCGCATCTACACACTCTCTTTACTGCGGAGTAGACTAACGGGTTGCAGAGTAAATGTCACTATCTACATGTGAGACAGTATTAGGCTGCAATAAACTAATTTATGCTGGCATAAGATGGTATTGTCCGGGACACTACCATCTTATACCAGGGTAATTTACTGTGATTGAACACATGCAGACCTTGACCATTGTTGTAAGTTGTGCTCAGTCAGCCCATCCAGCCGTGAGTCAGACTCCTGTCTGCCCCCTAGCACCTGCCAGCCCAGGCCTAGTCTGCCTCAGCTCAAATTGCTGCTGTCCTGGGCACATGTATGGACACTGTGCCCGGGAGTAGTTTACTCCGGTTCAAACTGCTCTGGAGTTCATTATTTCACATTAATTGCATGTGTAGACACAGCTGCTGTAACAGGAGATTCTCCTCCCTTCCCCCCCCCCCAATAGTAAATGGCATCTTTGAAGAGAGGAGTTTCTGGGTTTGTACCAACCCAGACCATTGTTTTGATGAAAAACATCCAAAGTAATTATAAAATCATCATTAATGATGCACAGGATGGTGGACTAGTAAATGATGAGGACAGATCAGTTGTGCAGGGTATTTGAATTGTGTGGTAACCTGGGCACTTGCAAACCCTTGCCCAGTACAAAGCTTTACAACTAGGAATGAAGACTGCAGGTGTTGGCAGCTGAATGGGAATAGTTAGCCTGGAAAGGAACAATTCTGAAAGGTTCTAGAGGTCGTAGGCCAACAGGACCAACAGCTCAACATGAGTCAGCCAGAGCACTGTTTTGGCTGAAAGAGACCCTTACCTAAACGTTACCTGCATTTCCAGCAACGTGTATGTTTCATGCGTTTGATTTGCTTTTAACATTTTTGCTACTTGTTCTTGGCAGTAGTTTTTAACCTAGCTTTTTTTTCATTTTGTTAGGGTGTCCAAAGACAGGAGAAAGAAAAATACAAGCTCCTGTTGGAATTTGTGAAGGAAAAATATCCTAGAAACAAGTCTACTCCTGTAGCTGCAAATCACTACAAGTAATTACTGATCACTATTATTACTAGTAAAATAGCTGGGGAAAAATATTAGATCTCTCTGTTGGGAGAGGCAAAGGGAAAGCAATCTCTTTACAGGGAACCTTGTAGCTGTTTTGGTGAAACAACTTATCAGTGTTGTTCAGAGTTCTGTTAACTGGACATTGTCAAAGGACTTCAACACTGAGCCTGCTTCTGAATCTGCTGCAGGGTATGCAGTTATCCTAGTGGAACGGCTCTGTGGCCATTACAGAGGCTTAAATAACTGAGCAAGGGACACTTGGCAGAGGTGTACAAAGGATGAGCTTTGGGAGTTTTTCTATTCTCAGTTTCTCTTCCGCTCCTCTGTTGCATCTGTTAGGGAAATGCTTACCCTTTGATTCAATCCTGCAAACCTCAGACAGGAGCAGTAAAATGTAAAATCAAAACCAAGATGTGGGTTTCATCCAGACTAGGCAGTTGACCAGATTTGAAGCCCAGTTTGGGGTGGAAATGAGCAGTGTTTTGAAGCGTTTCCAACTGCAGCTGTTGCTTCCATGGTCCTTTTTCTTTTCTGGGTTAAACGGTTGTTGGTGCTGGGGAGTCCCCACTAATGGATCGGTAGCCTAATCCTGGTAGACCAACTTCTGTTGCTTGTGCTGTGGTCGCGCCTAATGTTCTGCACCCCAGGGCTGTGTGGGAAGGGGTTCCAGCTTGCTTAAACAATGTGCATGTCCTGGTTACCCTAGCATGTGTTGGGGTTCCTTCAGAGGAAGTTCTGACAGCCTTTTCTCCTTTTTCTGATTCTTGCTGTGCAAAAGTACTCAAACCTACTCCAGGGAACCACTAAGGGCTGGTGGCCGTGTGGAAGAACACTATCGTGGAGTAAGAGCGCCTCCATTTGTGACACTAAGGACCGGTAAGTCTGTATGTATTCTGGAAGTAGTTCTGTATTGCAATACACAGGCAATCAAGTGGTGCTTTTTTCTCTGAAATTGATCCTAAAGCCATGGGATATTTGTAGGATATTGACAGACAGTGGAATTGGTGAGTGTGTGACATACCACAGAACAGCTTGATGTGCAGTAACCATCTATCTGCCTATTCTCACCTCATGGGCAAGTAACAGTTAAAGTAAGGCATCTTAGCGCTGTTTCATTTGGGGCAAGCTGCCTTGTTTTAGCTTTCACCGTAACAGGCAGCTGGACTGTTTCTGCCTGTCAGTTGCTCTGTGGTAGATTCCTGCATGCTGTTGCCTCACTGCAGCTTCATTTGTCCATACCCCTAGTCTGTGCTAGAAAAGGCTTGCTGGTTTTACTATACTGGTAAACCTTCTGTTTTTTGTAGGTGTACCTTAAACTACACCAGAACATACAGTGGTGTAAATTGATGCCTGAATAAAATAAATAGTCTTCTACAGCAGCTATCTACCTGTGGGTTTCTGCTGGAGTAAAAGTATTTAAATCCTACCCTTAATGAACATTACATGCCAGCAACAGTAAAATGTAGATCTGGCTAAAGTCAGTGGAATGCTGAGTTTTGTGAGGGTCCAGACAAAGCAAAGGTTCAGCTTGTATCGTAGAATAGTAGGGTTGGCGAGGATCTTAGGCAGTCTAGTCCAGCCACCTGCTCAAGTACTAAATATAAGCATTTTTTCATGATAATTTTAAGTTCTTTAACTTGTTAAGATGTGCATTATACATGTATAGCTTTACTACATTTGAGATTACTTTTTTTTCCCCACCTTAAAGAACAATTTATATGCATCTGTCATGTATTAACTAAACTCGTACTTGCCTTTGTGGAAGTTAACTGATACTTCCCTGAAGACTACTTTTATACACAGCTGTTGATCATTCCCCTCCCCACCCCCCTCTTACTTTTAGAACGTGGCATGCAAACATAGGAGGAATTTTCGAAGTTCCGATATGTATCAACCAAGTATGAGGAGCTCTCTGATTGTTAAAATGTATTTAAAAAGTTAATGACCTACTAATGAGAACATTCTTTAAAAGAAAACTTTAGTATATTATAAATGAACTCATAAGGAAATATGGATATGTTGCTGTTCATACAAACTATTTTGGATTACGCATTTCCCAAACAAATAGGGGGAAAAATGAAAAAAGTGTTTTTCCATAGGGTTCTGTTACTATGTTCAGATTAGGAAATAAAACGGAAGATGAGGGCAGAAAACATTTGTTTTGTATTGGGAAGGTATACCCTGGAGGTGGCTTGCTACAATATGCACCAGATCAGATGGTGAGGAGAATAGAGAATTTCACTTTTGAGTAGGTGTGGGGGAAAGAAATAGTTTCTACACTGAAGTCAAGAAAATAGTACTTTTGGAACAGAGTTCAGTTCTATCACTGAACCTGTTTGATACTAGGTTTAAACCCTTTGGGTACACCAAGTCAAAGTAATGCCTAAACATGGGCCTTACGTATTGTAGCCTTTAAAAGTCTTGTTATATATCCTATTTATGGATGCTTCATGATGGGAGAATTGTCAAAAACACATTTTTGTGGGCAATATCTTTTTTAAATTGGACAAACTACATGGCTGGCATAGTCTTTGACAAGTTTTCAAATTAAATGCAAAAGTCCTTGCCTCATTTCCTGGACCATTATAGCTACAAGATTCTGCTAACAACACTAAAACAATTAATTGCACTTTTTTTTTTTTAATAATGGGAAATTGACCTTTGTTTCTGTTAAGCTATTTTCCTACTTACTTGCCCCTCTAGCAGGTTGAAAACCTGGGGCTCCAATAGATGTGCAGGGAGCTGGCTCTGTGCTGGAAATCTAGCATGTCAGAGCAGACTCTATTGATCAAATCTGCTGGAGCACAGAAATTAATGCACTCCAGCAGACTCTAGCATCATGTGTATCAGCATCCCCTGCACTGAAAAATGGTGGCAGGGCACTTTGAACTAAAGCTCATTCAATGACCTTTAGTTCAAAGCGCCCCCGCTGGCATTTTTCAGTGCAGGGGATGCTGATATGCGTGATGCTCGGGTGCTTTTAATTAGCATGGCTCGCTAATTAAAGTGCCCCCCCACACCTCCCTGAGTATGTGTGTTGTTTGTTTTAAATGCCCCTGACATTCAACTTAAGACGTTTATTGTGGGAAGTTGAGCCAATGAAAACTTATTTTGATACGAGGCTAGTCTTTCATTTGCAGCTAACTGCACGTAATCCAGGACTGTCCCAGTCATGCTCGCTAGTGGTGGTGATAAAGTCGGTTGTGGTGGGTGCCCTTCCTTTCACTCCCGCTGGAGACTCATTAAAATGTGTCCAGCTTTTGAAAATGGTTAAGAACATGTAATGGAAGATGCTTCACAACACAAGGATGTATAGTATCATTCAATAGCTTTACCCTACAGGGAGACTATCTAAACATGCCCTGGAGCAAGAGCTGTCATAATGTTACCATGGCAGCAGCATTTGGTCAGAGTGGCATCTAATTCCTGCGTAAGCTTTTGGCTCGGATTGAACCTGTGAACTAGCTGTTCCCACAGTGGTACTAACTTGGAAATTGATTTTTGTTTTTCTGTTTGCACTTTCTTGTCCTTCCATCCAGGTAGCAGAGATACTGAAACTTGGAGCCCACTCTGGTCTCGAAGAAATGATATGATCAGGTACAAAACCTTGTGCATGTTGACTGTAGGTGCATAGTTCCTAAAATCCTTCCAGAAAGAAGAAATCTTTGATGGTTAGAACAGTTGAGGGCCAACGTTTTTGGCAGGAGTGCCTTGAATTAGGTCTGCACCCTTCCAGAGTACCACTCAGATCCTTTTCCCCTGCCTGATCTGCTGCTCTGCTTTTTGATTCTTTGTAGTCCCTGCACAGTTCACTGCTTTGCTTTCTGCTTCCTGCCTCTTGTCTGTTCCCTCTGATCTTATGCTTATCGTACACAAACTGCCTTACCACACTTGTGGCATCCTTGCCAGAGGATGGTCACCCCTGCAGTAGAGAATGCACCCGAAAGTGTGGACATGACCTCTTGGAGCGGTTTCAAAAGGGCAGGAGCTGTTACCTTCTTGTGTGTGAAGGAGCATACAGATGTAGCAATACTGCCCCAAGTTTAATCCTGGAGGAAACAAGAGTTACAGTTGTTGCCTTTGTGTCCTCTTACCCTAGTATTACACTTGAGTTAAGCTTCTTTTCTGACAAGGTAGAATAGCATTTTCTCTCCTCCCTTCAAAAGCTTCTCCAAGCTGGATGTTCTGATCTCAGGCTAGTTGTAGTTGTAGATGCTGGTGTAGAAGGCAGCCTGGCTTTATAGACCCCATGGCAATCGCAGCTTTTAGGTTTGGGAAAGAAATGTCTCATTCTTCCCCATGTGCGCAGGAGTTAGTGGAGGGAAGGAAGGTTTAACCTTGCTGTTTCTGTTCTCTGCAGCATTTACTATGACACTCTGACAGTCCATTGGCTGGTCCTTTGCTACAGCAGACTGTGAAGTAGCTAGCCTGTGGGACACAAACTAGTTTTTGGACTGTTTGTACAACTAAGTCCGAACAGTTATCAAAATATATTAATGTTAGGTTAAGTCTTCAGTTGTGCAGTTGTTCCTGATTAGGTTTAGAAAGCTGAAATGCATTTTTCCTTGCCTTGAAGAAAAAGTAATCACTTGAGTCATATAGAAGTGAAGCTAGTTGGTAAATCTTCTGAGACGTCTGTGTATACCCATGCTAGATTGAATCTGCATTATTTGTAATGAGTTTGGGATCCCATGTCAGACTGGAGAAAGGTTGATTTTGATCACAAGGTGTGTGTTCTTGAATGTGTTTCTCTTTGGCGTGTATATGCTGACAACTTCAGCTTCTGCAAGTGGGTAACTCCTTGCCCTGTTAAGAATATCAAAGGCAAGTCTTTCCTAACTACCCAAAAGAAGGCAAGTAAAAATCTTCTAGCAACCCACTATTTTCCTCCTCTGTGCTCTCAGTCTTGGGGTTGGCGTAGTGAAGCTGTCTGGATTCAGATCCTTTAGGTATATTTGTGTTTTGCATGGGGGAATTTTTTTTTATTTATATAGGACAATCAAAACTAGTCCTGTGTTATAACACTGCCTCTTGCAGTTCTTAACTCAATAGATCTCAAAGTGCTGGGTAAAGGAGGGTGGTATTGTTATCCCTCTTTTAGACAGGGAGTTGTACAGTCTACCAGGTCATGTGGCCTTCAACTTTTTAAGATTAGTTCTAAGGTCAAGCTGTATGTTC
This sequence comes from Alligator sinensis, assembly GCF_000455745.1. Lineage (NCBI taxonomy): Eukaryota > Metazoa > Chordata > Crocodylia > Alligatoridae > Alligator > Alligator sinensis. The sequence goes on along the minus strand of NW_005841975.1, from coordinate 2,862,554 downwards.
TTAGGCCTAGTGTTGTAGACACAGCAGTAGTACCTCATTTTTGTAAGTGGAAGGAAAGTTGAAACCACTTACCTTTTCTTTCCATCTTCCCTATTGACATCGGCAGAGTATTGGGGCTTTAAGATGGACAACTCTTAACTTTTGTATTTCCTGCAGTTTTACTGAGGTACTAGCTGTGTTGGTCCCTACAGTAGCAGCTTCCTCTCAAACCTCTGGCCCCAAACTATCGTGTGAGAAACATGACCCATTTCTCTGTCCCAGATATCGGACCCCCCCCAGAAACCCTCAAGAACCTGGAACAACAATTGGACAAACAAACAGAGGGGTAAGCTTGGATTTCCACCCCCACCCTTTGGTGAATTTGTATCTTGTAACTAGGATTGAAAACAGTTTTATATCTTTCTCTTCCTGACCAGAACAGCCATGCTTGTACCTTGAAAACAGTTTTATATCTTTCTCTTCCTGCCCAGACCAGCCATGCTTGTATCTGTGGTGTGTGGCCTTTGTAGGAGTGTGGTCGCTTGAAAAGCATGTATAGAAAGAGGAACACCCTTACAATCTAAGCTTCCTAGTAGGGTCGTGTGACTGACCTACTTTCTGTTCTTTTCTTCTCAGAAGCTAATTGGTTATAACTTTTAAAATGTGCAATTCTGTGGAACTTGCATCACAGCCCTGTAACAGGCCAGTGGTACAACAGGCCACTTTTCAAACACCTGGGAGGGAGCAGTCCTCACTTACTTTCTCTGGTCACGCTTGAGTCCAGAGTGAAGCATCCAGTTCAGAAATTGGAGGAGCTCTTTTCTAATTACTAGGATTCTTTCCAGATTGAAACATTTCTAACTTGCTTCAATTTTGTAAATCATTCTATTTGAGGAGCATGGATGTTGTTATTCACAGTTGTTGGTAAAAAATTGTAATTGCTACCTGTGGAAATTTGTTTGTAAAACCTGAAAGAAATTTTCAGATGATCCAAGTAGCTTTTGACAAACATGTTAACTAAAACCCAAGTACAATTAAGTTTTGATACAAAGGTATATTTTGCATATAAATACCAACTGAAATGTTTAGCATTAATAATCTATTAGCAGTGCTTGCAATCCTAAGAATGTTTTATTTTGTTCCACAGGGGAATCAGTGGCATGTTCAACTCTGCAGGGGGGTAGAATTTTCTCATGGGGGTAACTGCAGAAAACTTTGTTCTGTATACGAACAAGATTGGCAATGACATGCTAACAAAATGCATGCTACTAAGGTTCCTTCCTCCCAACAGAGACGTGCTGAGACTGACCTTTCAGAGGAGGTGTCAGTTCGGTTATGCCTGGGCTCTGCCTCATCCAGTAGGCCCTCTACACTTGGAGTAAAAGAACAGAAACACCCAAGCTCAGAAAAGATTGTAGAACGCCTTCCACAGCTCACAGAGGTACTGGACCCTTTCACTTTGCCTTTCTGAATCAGAAAATCCTGAAAGCAATGGAATCATTCAGCCTTTTCTTTGGTTATTCTTGTGTTTCTTTTGAAGTCTGTCCAGTTAAGAGCTCGTATCTGTCCATCTACCAAGGATGAGTAAACTTTCAGGTGCATAGGATGTGGTAGTTATAGATGCTAGGGTCAGAAGGGACCGCAACAGATCATCGAGTCCAACCCCTTTCCTGAGCAGAAAAGAGTGCTGGGGTCAGATGACCCCAGCCAGATGCCTATCCAGCCTTCTCTTAAAGACACCCAAGGTAGGGGAGAGCACCACCTCCCTTTGGAAGCCCATTCCAAGTTTTGGCCACCCTTACCGTGAAGAAGTTTTTCCTGACGTCTAGCCTAAATCTGCTCTCTCCTAGTTTGTGGCCATTGTTCCTTATTACCCCAAGAGGCGTCCTGGTGAACAGAGCATCTCCGATTCCTTACTGTGCCGCCCTAATGAATTTGTAGGTGGCCACAAGATCACCTCTGAGCCTTCTCTTGCGAAGGCTGAAGAGGTTCAGGTCCCTTAGTCTCTCTGCATAGGGCTTGGCCTGTAAACCTTTAGCCATATGAGTGGCCCTCCTCTGGACCCTGTTGAGGTTATCCACATCCTTCTTAAAGTATGGCGCCCAAAGCTGGACGCAGTACTCCAATTGTGGTCTGGCCAGTGTCGCAGAGAGGGGAAGTATCACCTCCTTGGATCTATTTGTCATGCATCTGCTGATGCATGATAAAGTGTGATTAGCTTTGCTTATGATTTTGTCACACTGACAGCTCATGTTCATCTTGGAGTCCACTATGACTTTGAGATCCCTCTCCGCTTCTGTGCTGCTGAGAGGGTTATTCCCCAGCCAGTAGGTGTGCTAGATATTTTTACGCCCTCGGTGCAGCACTCTGCATCTGTCCTTGTTGTATTGTATCCTATTGTGTTCTGTCCACTCTTCCAACCCATCCAGGTCTGTCTGTAATCGTTCCCTACCCTCTGGAGTGTGCACTTCACCCCACAATTTAGTATTGTCCTCAAACACTTCATGCCCACATCCAAGTAATTGATGAAGACATTGAAGAGTACAGGTCCAAGGACCGAGCCCTGTGGGACCCCACTACCCACATCCTTCCAGGTCGATGCTGACCCATCTACTACCACTCTGGATGCGACCCCCAAGCCAATTTTGCCACCCACTGGACTGTGTAAACATGTAAGCCACAGTCACTTTATTTATGAGAGTGGGATGAGATACCGTATTGAAGGCCTTCCTAAAATCCAAGAAAACGACATCCACCTCTACTCCTGCATCATAGGGCTGTCCCTGGGGGTGCAAAACAGGGCGACTGCCCTGGGCCCTTTGGGGGGCCCTGCAGAGCTGGGCTGAGGAGCTGTGGTGCAGAGCCTGGTGGAGTGGTGGCTCTGCGTCCAGCCACTCGCTTCCTGCCGCTGCCAATGGAGGCAGCAGCTTCTTCAGGGCTGGGGGCTGTGGGATCAGAGCAGGGGCAGGGCCCCACAATGGCTGATTTGCCCCGGGCCCTGCACCCTGCTCAGGTCGCCTCTGCTCCTGTGTCTAAGCATTTTGTGATCTGGTCATAAAACGAAACCAGATTTCTTCCAAACCACACTACTGTGACCACCATATGTCTCTCTGTCTGTCATCCTTACCCTATTTGTCTCCCCTGCTTAAAAATACCTGCAAGAAGTTGGAAGTTTTTTAAATTACCAAGTTAGACTTCCTTTCAAATTCACTTTCCCACTAGCTAGCACTGAGTGCTTTTTGTGGTTGGCTCTGGATCTTGGATCATAGCAGCTGTAGTACTGCCAGGGGGAATGGTTCTCTATACTCCTTTTAAATGTGCTCCGTTGCATTTGCTGATGTGTATATGCTACATAACTTTTCTCTTCCTGCTCATTCAGGGTACTTGTGTATGAGTGGAAATAGGATAGTCCAAAATGCAGGTAGTGCTGGGTTTAGACTTTATGGAACTATTTCTGTGAAACCTCTTGCACTCTTGTAATCCTCAGTCTTTGAGAACCAACTTCTAAACTAAAAAGTCCGCGTGACAGTATCTGGGCTCTGGCTCATGGAGAGAGTATTGGCTGATCCAAGAGACTGAAGCAACTTTAAAATAGTCCAAATGTGGCATCTACACATTTTACTTTAATGTGCAGTAGCCTGTTTTACTGCGCATTTAAGTGTTGCATTAAAAACCATGCAAATATGCTAATGCACAGTACAATAGGCTAAAAAAGTGTGGTTTTGCTAATGTGCATTAGGAAAAGTGCATTAATACAGGTGTAGACATGCCCAGTAACTGTGAAATACAGAATATTGTTCAGTGGCTAAGGACCAGATGAATACACCTTGGCAGAAAATTGCCACTGCTAGTGACCATCTGCCCTGATAAACAGCACTAGCTAGTATCCCATCTCCAGCACTGCCCTATGACCAGGTGTTTCCTGGTTTACTGTGCTATGCTACCTGGTCTGCTCAATTTGGCATCACTAGTCACTGTGGAATTGCTTGTTTCAGGACATGGAGAGAGAGATCATGAATGCACTTGGCCGTGGCCAGCAGAATGAGATCCTGAGCAGTGCTTTTAAATTAAAGGTCACTCGTGGGGACATCCAAACTCTAAGAAACCATCAGTGGCTCAACGATGAGGTAAAACTGATCTAATGGGAATTGGTCTGTTTGTACATAAATTAATCAGTATGCCACAAACTCCATTCTAACTTGTTTACAGGGCTGTTTTCTGATTCTTGCCTTAATCCAGCAGGAAGGTGTGAATTTGAGTAGACAGGAAATCCAGCATGACTCTTTTTTTTTCTTCCCCTCCCTTCTAAAATTTCCCTTCTATACAGGTGATCAATTTCTACATGAATCTTCTGGTGGAGAGAAATAACAAGCAGGGGTTGCCAGTGCTTCATGCTTTCAGCACTTTTTTCTATCCCAAATTAACTTCTGGAGGTTACCAAGCAGTAAGAAGATGGACGAAAGGTGTGGACATCTTCAGTAAGGACCTCATCTTGGTGCCAATTCACCTCCAGGTGCACTGGGGATTAGTGGTGAGTCAAACTGGCCCTTCCTTTGAACTGGAAGAGAAAAGCTAAAAACAGCTTTAGTTTTTGGTCTGATATGGCTCACTGTTGGGTTTTCCCCTCCTCCCCCCAATTCCTGTCCTTCCATAACAGGTGATAGATGTCAGAAGAAAGAACATTAAATATTTTGACTCAATGGGTCAAAATGGCTACAAGATATGTGAAACTTTGCGGTGAGTAAATGCTTCCTTGAATGCATATTTATATACTTCCCTCCTAGGAGAGAGATTTTTCTGGAATTGTTAGCTAGAATGGGATTTTTTTATTAGCACAAGACTTGTGCTTGCGTAACAGAAATCTCCATTCCCAGTGTGTTCATTGCCAGCATATGATAAAATTGAAGTTATAGTTGAGATCCCATGAGAAGGTTTAAGCTGTTTAAAAGAACTTTAATTCTGTAGAAGTATTTGAGGTAATGTACTTCACTTGCACCCTTTTGGGCCAGCTATACAAATACCTTTACCCACTCTTGTTCTTAGCACTCTTTGAAAGTAACCTGCCAAACCTCATTAAACAAAAATTAACAGCATAGTACACAAACTCTGATATATGATGCACTGACAAGTTACTATGCATTTTAGTTTGCTGAATGAACGTTGTAGTTAGAATCATAGAAAATGAGGGTTGGAAGGGACCTCAGGAAGTAATGTCTAGTCCAACCCCCTGCTCAACGCAGAACCAGCCCCAACTAGATCATTCCAGCCAGGACTTTGTCAAGCTGGGCCTTAAAAATGTCCAAGGATGGAGATTCCACCACCTCTCTAGGTAACTTGTTCCAGTGTTTTACTACCCTCCTAGAGAGAGAGAGCGTTTCCTAATATCTAACCTAAACTTCCCTTGCTACAATTTGAGACAGTTGCTCCTTCTGTCATCTGCCACCACTGAGAACAGTCCAGCTCCATCCTCTTTAGAACCCCCCTTACGGTAGCTGAATGCTGCTATCAAATGCCACCTCAGTCTTCTCTTCTGCAAACTAAATAAGCCCAGTTCCCTCAGCCTCTCCTCGGAAGTCATGTGCTCCAGCTCTTGAACCATTTTTGTTGCCCTCCACTGGACTCTCTCCAACATGTTCACATCCCCTCTATATAGTCAGGGGCCCAAAACTGAACACAGTACTCTAGATGTGGCCTCCCCAGTACAGAATAGAGTGGAATAATCACTTCCCTAGGTCTGCTGGCAATGCTCCTACTAATGGAGCCCAGTATGCCTTTAGCCTTCTTGGCAACAAAGGCACACTGCTGACTCGTATTCAGCTTATTGTCCACTGTAACCCTGAGGTCCTTTTCTTCCGAGTTGCTGCTTAGCTAGTTGGTCCCAGGCCTGTACCGGTGCATGGGATTGTTCCATTCTAAGTGCAGGACTTTGCACTTGTCCTTGTTGAACCTTGTGAGATTTCTTTTGGTCCAATCCTCCAATTCATCTAGGTCACTCTGGATCCTAGCCCTACCTCCCCAGCATATCTACTATTCCCCCCAGCTTGGTGTCATCTGCAAACTTGCTGAGGGTGTGCTCTATGCCATCTTCCAGATTCTAATGAAGGTATTGAGCAGAACTAGCCCCAGGACCGACTGCTGGGGCACTCCACTTGATACTGGCTGCCAGCTAGACATTAAGCCGTTGATTACTACCCATTGAGCCTGACAATCTAGCCAGCTTTCTATCCACCTTACAGTACATTTATCCAACCCATAACTCCTCAGCTTGTTTGCAAGAATGTTGTGGGAGACTTTATCAGAAGCCTTGCTAAAGTCCACTGCTTTTCTTGCATCCACAGAGCCAGTTATCTCCTCATAGAAGGCAATCGGGTTGATCAGGCATGACTTGCCTTTGGTGAATCCACGCAGACTGTTATTTGGCCCCACAGACTTGTACACATCCAGTTTTTCTAAATAGTCCCTAACCTGGTCTTGCACACTGAGGGCTGCTCACCTTCTTCCCAAACTGTGCTGCTCGGTGCTTCTTGATTTGCTCTGGGTCACCCTTAGCTGTATCAATACCCCATGCTGCTCATTCATGTGTGCACCACCACATGGATGAGCAGCACGTGGTAGTAGTAGTCTGGGAGCTGCCCGTGGCTGAGTCTCAATCCTTCCGTGACATCTCAGATCCAGGCTCCAGGCAAGCAGCAGACCTCCCAGGAGAACAGGTCAGGCTGGCAGACGGATCCTTCTGTCCCCCACAGAAGGGAGTCTCCAACCACCTACACCCATCTCTTCCTTTTCGTGGCAGCTGCCTTGGCCCTCCCCACCTTGGGGATTCCTGACATGGCCTCTTTCACCCATGGAATGTGCGCTCCTGCCTCTGTAGCTAGTGCTTCATATCTGTTCTCTAGGCAAACCACTGCACGTGGGGATGATGACTTCTTGTTGCCAAAAGATACAAGCTCTTACCTTCCTGGGCTCCGTGCCCTCTTCCTTCTCTAGCACCGCCTCTGGCAATCCTTCCTCCACAGTCCTAGAGGTTTCCTCCAACATCAAAACGATGAAATCATCATGGCGGAGGATGCTTTGGAGCCTTGCTACCTCCTCCTATAGCTCTCTTGCCTTCTTCCTGAGGGACACCACCAGAAGACACCACTCACATTGCAGGCACTCCCCCACCTGGCTGACACTGGAAGGAATCTGCAAGCCGCATTCTGCACAGCACCAGACCAGGACCTGAGTGGAAGCCTCAGTGGTGTGTGCTCCTGCCTGGACAGGCACCTCAGAAGAGAGGAAGAGTTGGAAGTGGCTGTGGGATTGCAACATCCTCCAGCCATGTCTCTGTCTTCTGATCTGCTGCCTCTAATTTCATGCCTCTTTCCAACAGACCTTCCGTGGCAAATTCCTTTGTAGCTGGCCTGTTTGTTGCTCCTTGATCTGAAGGGTTCCGTTTTCCCTGCAACCTCTTTCCTCTCAGCAAGCTTCCAGTGAAGGAATGAAAGAGTTTCAAAGCAAACTCCCCCTCACGCTAGCTAAGCAAGGGGCTTAAGTCTTGGTCTGACTGCTGAGTTTTAGCTGCTAAAATAAAACTATGTAGTAGTCAGTCCTAATTATGTGGGTTTTTTTGTTTTTTTTTGTTTTTGTTTTTAAATATTCCCTTTCAGGCTCTTTCAAAAAGCGGGGCCACAAACTGACATGTGAACTGACTGGCAAACTGCTTGCAAACTGTTTTGTTTGCTGCTGCTTATTCCTGGTTGCTTGGATTGACTCCTTTATATACCTGCCCTGGGCCTGGGGCCTGGACTAGCTAGGCCCCTTTGTTAGAGCCCTCTGTCACACCCAGGCGGCAGTCAATCAGCAGTCAGTCCAGTCAGCTGCTCGGAGCACATACTCAAGCACACAAACCCACCAAACAGCCCCCAGCAAGCCAAGCACACAGGCAACCCTGGCTCACCTACCTTCCCAGAACAGGATTTGGTGCCTGGTTCCTCTTCCCCTTCCTCCTCTTGTTCCCAGCAAACTGCTTCCAAAGCAAACTGTTTTGCCATTCATTCTTCTACTGAACCTGTAATAGTTACTGTCTTTTAAACTGTTTTTTTTTTTTTTTTTTTAAAAAGCCACCTGTAATTCCTTCTCCACTTCCAAACTGGAAAATGATTTCTGAGGAAAGGATCTACAAGGGCTTCAGAATAATGACCACATCTTGTATGCTTGGCTTTCTTGATGGCTTTGATCAGAGAGAGAGAGAGTTTAATGCACAAGCCTTGTAGATAAGCTCATACTAACTTGGGATTTAAAATCACATGTAATATTATGTAGTTTTAGGCACAGAAGGAGTTACCTTTGACACAATACCACATTCTTCATTGTATTTGTAACCATTGGCATATAATTTTTAGAGAGTCCAATAACTGTACAGACTGTTGGCTTAAAACATGAAGATGCCTGACACTTTCACTCTTTTTTTTTGCATAGTCAATATCTGCTGGAAGAAAGTAAGACCAAAAGGAATGTAGATATTTGTTCTTCGGAGTGGACTCTCTACAGCATGAAATCGCATGTACGTCGGCAATATTTGCGCATACATGTCTTGGTTTGAAGGGTCACAGGCAAGTTTATGGGCTGTGCGCGGAGAGAGTGCCACTTGCTGAAACAGTCAATTTCTGTACAGGATGTGGTTTTCTGTGTCCCCCCTCTACACACTGCATCTATGCCATGATTTTAATGTATTAATTGCTGCGTACGTGGGCTGTGTGTTACACGTGCACTCAGTTGAAGGTGCCATAAAATGGGAGACGAGTCAGAAATAATGCAGAACATTTTGACATCAGGTTTTCATGGTGGCTTAAAACATAACATGTGGCCGGGACTGACAGTCAGCTGGGGCCGAGACTGTATAGGGATCTGGAATGGATCCTTTGTGTGGCAGTTTGCCCAAAGCTGCTGAAGCAAGGTTTTGACAGTCTTCTGACTATCAGCCTCAGCCTGAACAGCTTGAGACGTGGGGCTGTGCAGCTGGGGCTGACAATCAGCTGATTTTGTCTGCTCCAACTCTGAGGCTTCTGGGGACTTGAACTAGCCCTGCTATGGTCAAGGGCTGGGGTCCACAATCAGCTGATTGTCAGCTTCAGACCACCTGCACTAGCAAGTTGAAGCCTGGGGTTATGGTTCCAGGCTCTTCTCTGCACTGTTAAGTAGCAAAGGTGTGATTAGAGCCTGATCCCAGAATTGCACTTCCTGCCATGTATGTATAGGTGTGGTGGTTTGGATTAGGGATCAGATCCCATCCTGTCATTAAATGAATGTGGTGGTGTTGCATTGCCGATTGGTTTGCTTTGCTGCTCCCAGCATCTAGTGCCCATATTAAGGGAGTCCTCCATGAGCAAAACTTTGGGAATCCGTGAATTAGAACCTTTTAAAAATCTCTCTCTCTCTCAAATGTCTGGTTCTCCAAGCAGTTTGTCAGTATAGATCCTCCCTCCTCATGTTGCCACCATCTGCTGGTTTCAGAGATGGAAAAGACCCCAGGTATATGCAGCTGCAGATACTTGTAGCCTCACACTGACCATTGCCTACTTTTAATTAAGAGTTCTCTGCCCAGTACCCACAGCTTCCCAGCAGCTTGGGTGCATTACAGAAGCAGCTCTGAATTCCAGTTCTAGGTCTACAGATTGTATGTCCTTATTTGGGCAGGATAACGGATCCCATTCATTAGTCCATCCCTTCTTTCCCCCACAGCTGCAGTTTTTTTTCTTTCTCTAATTAGTTGGAGAGCAAGTGGAGATTGGCAGATCTGGCTTTCTTGTACTGAGCCACTGCTGAGAACTTGTGGGGAGGAAATTCTGAAAGTTTAGGGTTGCATGTGCAGGTCCCATGAAATGCAGTGCCAAAGCTGATCCTTCTGTAGCTTGACCTCTACAGCGGCTGATTCCAGCAAGTGATGGGGGAGGGGTATAATTAAAGTGGAGGTATCGATTTTAAGTTGTTTCTGGTGGAGTCAAGGTCCCAGGGACCAGGGCCCCATTGTGCTGCTCAGTGTTCAAGGCAGAAATGGACTTTCCCTCAGATATTATGCACGAGCCACAGGAACATGATGTATTAGCTCGGTGTAGTAACGTAGGTGTTTTGGGAGTGAGTTTTTATATTTGGTGTGCTGGGATAAACCCATGAACATGCTGGGAATGTAGTTAGGATGTGCAATACTGAGTCTGTGCCTGGCAGAAAGCAGGTTTGAAATGGGATGGAAGAATTTGTGTGTAACCTTCTTTTTTTTCCTGTCCCTTAATCTCAGGAAATTCCACAGCAGTTGAATGGCAGCGACTGTGGGATGTTTACATGTAAATATGCGGACTATATCTCCAGGGACAAGCCAATCACTTTTACACAGGTGAGCAAAGCTCGTAAATAGCTCTTCCTCCTGCTTGTTGGATTACAAAGTGTCTGGTGGGTCCTGGGATTGTGGGCTTTGTCTTCA
>NW_005841975.1:2845632-2852085 GCF_000455745.1 Alligator sinensis | reverse complement strand
ACCTCAGCCCCCTCCCCTCCTGAACCACCCAGACTGCGTGCAGATCCACTTCCTTCTGGGGATTTCTTTTGCCATGGTCCTCATAGATGAGCCTTTGCAGTGCTGTGCACTGTAGTTGCCTGGCCTCTTTCTGATACCCATTTGCTGAAGACAGCCTACCCAGCTTCTCTGAGAGGGGGCATTGGAGCTGAGGGACTGGGAGCGAATGCCACATGTTTTTTATAAGGGTGTGTTTGAGGCTTTAGTTAGGATCTTTCCTGGGTTGGTTAGCTTTCAGGTGGTTTCAGCTTGTTAGTAGTCAGTCATTGACCCATGTGCTGCCATTTTTAAAGCTGGCATTTGCCTGTGTGCCTCTATTTTCTCTGTTTAGTAGAGGAGAAGAACCTGTGGTGGCAAATGTTGGCTGTGTGTAAAAATGATCTCTCCTCTGCAGACTTGCCTCCAGTGCTTAAACACATTTGTTTGATTCTGTCTGGTACAACTGCATGTTTAATAGAAATCATGATTTTATTTGAACTTTTTTAGCACCAGATGCCTCACTTCCGCAGACAGATGGTGTGGGAAATCCTTCACCAACAGTTGCTGTGACCCTGGGGCTGAGATGTAGACCTCCCACAGTAACACTGTGATTGCCTTATAGTGACCAGCTTCAGGTTCAACTCTGTTTCAGTGGCTTCTTGCAAAGGGCATCTGGACAAATTGCTTCCCCACTCCATGGGCTGTGAATCAGTGGCTTGTTTGTTTTTTCTCTGTCCACTTGGGAGAACATGCCTGTTTGAACTGCATGAATGCACCTAAGGGCAAAGCCAAAAGATTGCTAGCCGCTGAGCTGTGACCCTTGCTCATAGAGCTGAAGAGGCGGCTGAGAGAAGCTACTGCACAAACTGTTGCCATCGGTCCATTTTGATGAAGACTGGCAACTTGTAGTGTATTTCTGTAGCAAAACTGGAGCAAGAACTGGCTGGTGCAGGGATGCCCCTTCTATGGTTTCAGAACTGTCATAGTTACACAGGTAACTATTAAGCTCCACGAAATACCTTCACATTCTGTGTGAACTCCGTGTTTAGCTGCTCTTTGGAGGAGCAGTTTTCTCTGTTTGGAGTATAGAAGATCCACTTGGTTCCTGAAACTGGATTTGTAATGGTCCCAGGCAGAAGGCATTTAATCTCTTTTGATTTGTAACAAATCCATGAGGAAGCCTGGATGGCTGGGGTTTAAGATATTGTTTCAAGAATCTGTTGTATGTGACATGATTATTTATTTCTTTTCTTTATTAAAATATGTTTAATTTATGTGAGGATTTTTTCCTGAACACAGATCTTTAGGAAGAGAATTGGGGTATATCTGAAGTTCCCATTTAAAAAAAATATATATATATTTGCACAGCAGAGCAGTTTCCAACTACTTATTTTAAATCTGCCTGTTTGTTTTTCTATACTTGTAAGATTCAAATAGAAGAAAATCCTCCAGTAAGACGTGTAACAAAATGATTTGTTTGTTAGTAGGTAGCCTTTTTATGACTGAAATGTATGTATTGTTAAGATTTGAACCCTGACCATAGTAAATACTGTGTGGAGATACTGGAGTCAACTGAAATGAGTGTTGGCTGACTTTGTTCAGCAGGGCAAACATGGCCATCACAGAGCTCTGTGCTACTGCAGATACCCAGGCGAGTGTCGTTGTGCTTTGCTGTGCTCTGCAGGCATGCCCTGTGGAAGCTGAACAAGCTGGACCAGTGTCCAAATCGGAGGTTCCCAACCTCAGGTCATGACCCAAATGAGGGTTGCGGGAGCAATGCCAGCGATGCTGCACACAAAAAATGAACTGCGCTGCATACTGGGAGCTCCCCCACCCCCCGGCTGCCACTGCCACGCTCCACTCCCAAGCAGCGGGTCATGGCAAAAAAGTTGGGACCGGTGCTCCAAATGGTGACTAGAAATGACTGTATTTACTGGCATCCCACCCCTTCCCCATCCCCCTGAAAAGTAGCTGTCCAAAACTGTCTGTCCTAAGCAAGGGAACAGGTTTCTGTGCCAGAATGGAAATGTGGGGATGCTGGAATGGCTGCAGGGGGCTGTGCTGGGCTCCATGCAGATGGCAAAGTCCACTCCTCAGCATCTCTTCTTACTGCAGCTCCACCTTCTGGAGGTTTATCCCCCTCACAACCACTGCTGTGCTTTTGGTGGAGCAGTGGTTACGTCTGAACTTGTCTGTGGCTTACAGGGTCGGGGCTCAAAGCGCTGAGCTTTTAGCAGTTTGCCTCTGTGGGACTCTTACTGTCCGAGATGGTCTCACATGTGAGGCCATGCAGGGTGTTGGAGTGAAGTAGTCGCTGACGCTTTTCCGCTCCAAGATGCATCTAAGAGCGGAAAACTGTGCAGCTCACATCCATTTATCATCACTGCTGAAACACATCAGCCAGCTGTGATGTGTGGTGCTTCTTGATGTTTTCATGCAACTGTTGTTGTGATGCACAACTGGGATGCTACACTGAGATGTGTTCTTGAGCTCTGCTGGAACACTCGGCCTGCAAGCAAGTGCGTGCCTTGGTCAGGGTTGTGGGCTGCTGTGTAAGCAGATGTGTCACTCTGCTACTTGGGACTGCACTAAGCTCCTAACCTGGTGTGGTTATGTGAATTCAGAACAGTGCAATAACTGGCTCTCACGTCTCAGACTGAGCCAATGTTCAGGTGGTGCCAGGATGGCCTTTAAATGGGTGCTGCCTACATGATCTCGCCATGCAAGAATTTGAGGTCACAAAGTGAAGATAGTAGGCAGTAAGTTGAAAACAAGGAAGCTTTTTTTTTCCCGCCCCCATAGCACGTCATTAAAGTGTGGAACTCGTTGTCACCTGGTGTGGTGCAAACTGACAGTTTAGACAGATCCAAAAAGGGGTTGGACACATTCTTGGAGGAGAGGGGCACAAATAGCTCTTGAGCTTGGGAGTTAGGGACACAGCTTCTGAATTGGAACTTCTTCAACCTTAAATGTTGGAGGCTGCGAGTGGGAGAGGAATCGTGGAAAAAGCCCTGCTCAGACCCGGTATATTCTCCCGGCCAGTATCTGCGCTCTGCTACTGTGCCATACAGAAGACTGGGCAAGAGGGACCTATTGTCTGATCAAGTAAATGGCAGTTCTTTCCTAGCTCCACTACAGCTGTGCTGTCCATACAATGAGCTCTTCCAGCCCCCTGATGTACTTTTGTTGGTGTTTGAACGCTGGCTAGAAGTGGCAAAGGAGCAAAGTCATTCCTCTGAGAGAGGGGCTGAGAAAGCCAATGATGGAAAAGGAACCTAGGCAAGTTTTAAAGCTGGGCCTGTCTTTCTTTTTTGAAAAGAAAAAAAGACTTATTTGCATACTTATTTGTATATTTTTAGCATGCAATAGTTTTTTTCAGCAAACAGAATAATTTTGAACTTCCCATATAATAATTTCATAGTTAAGACTAGCAAATTGCCCATCCAGAAGGAGCCAGGAGGGAGGGGGCAAACACAGAGCACCATGTCCCCCCCCAGCCTAGCCACAGCTGCTATCAGGCTGCAGTGTACGGTGGCTCAGATCAGAGCACCCAGGGCACCCAGTCTGTTGCTGTCAGACAAGTGCTGGCACAGGTAGGGGTGGTTGGCTCCCTTGCTTGCCCTGGCTGTGTTTTACAGTTCCCATCAGGACTTGCGGGTCCCTTGTACCTGCCCTGGGACAGCTGGGTCTCCAGGCTGAGAGAAAGAGGCTTTCTCTAGGGATTTTCTCTCCAGCCAGCATAGCCTTCTCCTTCTGCTGTCTGCTCTGTTAAAATTAAGCCAGTTTTCATCAGCCCACTGTCATGTGGCCTTCAGAGAGGGTGGCAAAATGAAGAACTGCTTGTTCTCATCACTTATGAGCTGCACAGTGCTCCAGGTCCACAGAGGAGGTCCTCACCACCATACAAAGGGCAGGGCATTTCCTATGTCTTGTCCACGCTGACCTGGTGCAAAATTATTTCCTCCGATCAAAGCCTCGGCTCTGGAAGCAGAAACAAAGTGTTGTTTTTCACCTGTTTGCATTCGTGTTGCCTTTGGACTGGGCTGTGCCTAGATTTAGACTACAGATTTATTTTTTTCTGACTGACGCTAACACGGCCACCACCTTTTTTCCCCTAGATCTTTTCCTCATCGGCCCCATCTCCCCCTGAAAGTGCTTTAAACTTGACGGGTGCTCCTGCCAGCTGGTGTGTGCTGTGGTGCAGCCCCTCATGCTCAGTGTTGCCAAGATTGTAATGTAATAAAAGGCTTGGTCTGTCTGTGTGTCTGTCTGTCCGTAACACTTTTGGGCAACTGTGCATGCGCTACTGAGAGGGGTGGACCAGGCTGGACCCAGAGCGGCTGAGGGGGGTGGAGAGAGGTGGAGTGGGATCAGACCTGGCGTGGCAGGAGGTGGAGGGGGAGAGGGGGCCTGGGGCTGGATGTGGCACTCTGTGTCTGCCCCCTCCCACCCAGATCCTTCTGGATGGGCAATTTGCTAGTCTTAACTATGAAATTATTATATGGGAAGTTCAAAATTACTGTGTTTGCTGAAAAAACTATTGCATGCTAAAAATATACAAATAAGTATGCAAATAAGTTGTCGTCTTTACCTTATATTGCTCACTAAAGCACCAGTGAGTGAGTGAGCACTTGGTCATCCAAGTTGAATCATTTCTTTATTTCCAGACAAGCCGTCAGAAGGAAGTAATGATTATGAACCCAAAGGTCAATTAAGAGGCGGAGTGACTTGGGTTTTGCCTGCACTGCATCAGTGTGTTGCCTCAACAATTGTTGTACATTTTAAACCCTTTTACTATTATCGATCCTACATCGTGCAAGGTTGAGATGATCGTACAAACGCAATAATGATCGTCCACCCGGCAGCACTGCTGTGCGTCTGCCCGGCTGCAGTGCTGGATCCGCCCCTGGAGCCTGACCCTGAAGCCAAGAAAACTACGACTCCCATGAGCCTCCAGGCGCGCTCTCCAGGACTACGCTCCCCAGCAGCCCTTGCGGACGCCTTTCCCGTGAGCAGCGTCGGGCGCGGCTGACGCTGCGGGGCGTGGCCGCCACCCTGCGTGAGTGCGGGCCGGGCCGGGCGGGGCTGCGTCCTGCCTCAGCTGCAGGCAGTGGGGTGGGGGGAGCCGGAGGCACGGCCAGTGCATCCCCCTGCCTGGAGCGGGAGCGGCCCCGAGCACATCGGCGCGGGGCTCCAGCAAGGGGCAGAGCTCGCCTGGTGCAGCGCTCCTCCGCCCGCCAGCCTCAGCTTGCCCTGCTGCAGCCTGAGCCCATTGCTCCTGTGGCTGTCACCTGTCACCGCCCAGAGCAGCCCGTCGGCGCCCCGCAGGCCGCGCCGCAGCCCCCTCCGTCTCCTCTTCTGCAGACTGAATAAGCCCACTTCCCTCCGCCGCCTTCACGTGCCCCTGCCCCCAAACCGTCCTCTTGCCAGTTCTCCAGTTTCTGTTGTGGGGGCCCGAACTGGACATGGTGCTCCAGATGTGGCCTTCCCAGTGCTGAATAACAGGGAGATCACCTCCCTTGACCAACTGGCGACACCCCTCCAAGGCAGCCCAGTACGCCGCTGTCCTTGGCAACAAGGGCGTGCTGCTGGCTCACATTCAGTTTATGGTCCACTGTCACCCCCAGGTCCGTTTCTGCAGAGCTGCTGCCCAGCCAGTCACCCCCAGCCTGTGGCGGTGCTTGGGGCTGTTACCTCCTCAGCGCAGGACTGTGTGCTTGTCCTTGTTGAACCTCATGGGATTTTGTGCTTGTCGCCTGGTTTCCTGCCTCCTGCCAGCACAGAGCTGGGCGCAGCTCTGCCCTACAGCACTGCCCTGAGGCCCCGAGCAGCGTGAGGTGCCATGAATGGCCCTGGCCTGGGCCATGCTCATGCCTCAGCAGTTGGAGAATCGCACACCCAGGTGGTGCTTGTGCGACACCAGTTCTGGACATACACTGAGGGCAGTTGCCAGTAACTTTTCTCTCCCCGCAGTGGTTTGGAGACTTCTACGCAGCAGGAAGAGCAGCCGGAGAGCAGTGCTTCTGCTGGGCCTTTGTGACTCAGGGAAGACTCTGCTTTTTGTCCGTGTAAGTGCCATTGTGTGTTTCATAGGGCTGGCCGGCCGGCCTGCCTGCCTCTGTGTTGAGTGTGGGATTCTCCCTCCTTACCTTCCTGCGTGCCCCAAGTACTGGAGGTGTGGTGATGTACTGCTGCAGAGTGCCCCTGAGCACCTGACTCCAGCCACCCACGTCTCCCTGGGCTCGTCTACATGACGGCTGCAGTGGCTCTCAGTGAAGATGGGGCAAACACACTTGCTAACCCAGATGGTACCACAGACTAGGTCAGTGAGGCTACCGTGGGCTCATCTGTCTGTGGCAGCTCTCAAGCCCTTTGTCTCTGTTGTGCCTGAGCTCAGGCTCTTGGGATAAGCCCAGAGTGGTCCTGTGGGTGAGC
>NW_005841975.1:2815779-2845601 GCF_000455745.1 Alligator sinensis | reverse complement strand
ATTCCTGCAGGCTTGGGGAGGCATGTGAACAGGATGTGCTTGACCCTGTCCTTGGTGAGACCTGTCCCAGGGAGACAAGCCCTGTGTTGGTTGTGCCTTTTGCTGTGTGCTCAGCATCACTCTGTGGTATGGGGCCTCACTTCTAGTATTTGGGGTGCTCGGGGTAGGGGATTGGCTGGGCGGGCTCCTCAGCAGAGCTCCTAGGTGCACCAGGCAGGCAGGCAGTATGAGCAATCCCAAAGGGACTGGCTGGCAGGACAGAAAGCTGAATGGCTTCCTCACCAGTCATTGTTTTGTCATCTTGGCTGCATTTGTTTCTGAGGAGAGAACTCTCGAAGACTTGCAAATATTTGCTTTTATTCCCTTTTGTTCCCTTCTAGAGATAAGAAGATTAAAAAAAAATTCCCCATTGATGCATTGATATTTAGTTTTAGTTTTGAAAAGCGCTTGAAATTATAACTTGTTATTTATATGAGTATTTGTTTTACATAGATTATTACAATTGATTGTGCTTTTTCAACAGGACTAATTATAACAAGGGTCAGGTTTGGGGCTTGTGTTTTATTCTCCATTTTTTAAAGTTCATAAGTTGTGCTGTTTTTTATGGCCTCACCTGTTGTTTTACTGCTTCTCCAGTGACAAGAGAAAGTGGGCTGATGTATTAGAAACTGCATAGTGCCAATCAAACCAGTTCTAGCTAGAGGGGTTTGAGTTTTTTGACTAGTCCTAGTGTCCCTGTTGTGTTTCCAGTGAGTTTGCTCACTGGGCTGTGTTGAGAAGAGCACTATTTTCTGCAAGGGATTTGTCCACAGCAGATATTGCCAAGGCTGTGGAGCAATGGATTGTTGTTAACCCACCTAACTTACAGACCTAGCTATAGTTCTGCAGAACTTTTAAGTGAAGGAGATGGAGGATGGGCAGGTGGATCACAATTTGGCCAACAGTATTGCAGTGGCATTTCCTATGAGCGTGTGATTCTGTGTTTTAATGGTGGCTTTGATTGAGGCTCTGCATTCCAGCTCTCCTTTTGAGAAGGATAGAAGAGCTTGATAGACATACAGTGTACCGGTTTCTAGACTGAAATAATCTGCCCTAAAAGAGAGAGTTCTGCCTTTCCCCTGAGTTCTAATGTTTTCTGTACAGTCTGGTAATGTTTGTTTTTACATTTTTGCTTTGTTTCTATTCTTATTAGTTGTTAACAGGCAAATACCGAAACACCCAAACCTCCATAACAGATAGCTCTGCCATATACAAAGTCAGCA
Organism: Alligator sinensis; assembly: GCF_000455745.1. Taxonomy (NCBI): domain Eukaryota; kingdom Metazoa; phylum Chordata; order Crocodylia; family Alligatoridae; genus Alligator; species Alligator sinensis. Next base: position 2,844,339 of record NW_005841975.1, on the reverse strand, counting down.
ATGACAAGGTAAGTGGAAACCAGTTCAGATGTTCTGTAGTGTTGTAGCTGACTCTTAGGGTAGGGCACACTTGTTTGAGAATTGATACTCTTAACTCTGGCCAGGCTTTTAGGTGGAGGCAATAGGCTCTGCACAGGCTGAGGCTAACTTCCCACTGTAAGCCTGAATTGATACATTCTTGCCTCCTCCTTTGCCAAAGATAACAGGAGACTGCCTGAAATTTCCCTCGCTTGGTTGCAGCCTAGGCTAGAAAAGCTGGGACACATCAGACAGATTTCAGAGCAGCAAAGAGGGAAACATCAGAAACTAAAGTGGGTTTTCCTGCTTGTATACATATCTTTTTTTTTTTCTTCTTTTTTTTTTTTTTTTTTTTTTTTGGCTCGTCAGATTTTATTTTTACAGAGAAGTGAAGGATTTGCTTCAGTCTTTTTGAGGAGGCTGCTGGCCTAAACTTCCCATGCTACAACTTGAGATAATTGCTTCTTGTTCTGTCATCTGCCAGATAATTGAAGGCTGCTATTGAATCTCCTCTTAATTTTCTCTTCTCCATATTAAATAAGTCCAGTTCCCTCAGCCTCTTTCAGAAGTCATGTCTCCTCGCAAACCATTTTTATTATCCTCCACTGGACTCTCCAATTTTTCCACATCCTATTTGTAATGGGTGGCCCAAAACTGAACACATTACTCCAGATGTGGCTTCAGCAGTGCTGAATAGAGGAAAATAATCACTTCCAACAAGGGCACACTGTTGGCTCATATTTAGCTTCTTGTGTACTGTAACCCCCAGGTCCTTCTCTGCAGAGCTGCTGCTTAGCCAGTTGGTCCCAAGCCTGTATCTTCTATGAACGGGATTGTTCTGTTTTAAGTGCAGGACTTTGCACTAGTCATTGTTGAGCCTCATGAGATTTCTTTTGGCCCAGTCCTTCAATTTGTCAAGGTCTCGCTGAATCCTAGCCCTACCCTCCAGTGCATCTACTACTCCCCCCAGCTTGGTGTCATCTGCAAACTTGCTGAGGATGTACTCCACTGATGAAGATATTGAACAAAACTGATCCCAGGACTGATCCCTGGGGCACTCCACTTGAGATTGGCTGCCAACTAGACACTGAGCTGTTGGCTACTACCCTTTGAGCCCAATGATCTAGCCAGTTTTCTTTCTGCCTTACAGTCCGTTCATCCACTCCATACTTCCTTAGCTTGCCTGTGAGAATGTTGTGGGAGGCCATATCAAACGACTTGCCAAAGTCAAGGTATATCATATCTCCTGCACCCACAGAGCCAGTCTTCTCATCATAGAAGACAATCAGGTTGGTCAGGCATCACTTGCCCTTGTGAATCCATGTTGACTCTTCCTAATTACTTTCTCCAAGTACTTAGAAATGGATTCTTTGAGGATCTGCTCCATGAGTTTTCCAGGGACTGAGGTGATGCTGACCTGTCTGTAGTTCCCTGGATCATTCTCCTTACCTTTATTAAAGATGGGTACTAGATTTGCCCTTTTCCAGTTGGTTGGGCTTTGTTTTTAAATGCCATTGTCTTACAGAGTTGTTTCCCAGAAATGTTAACATTGGGTGCCCTCCTTGAACCCTTGGCCCAGAAGTTGCAAATGGAGAGCTTTGGATCACTGGCAGTCCTCACAGCAGGTGCTGGTAGCCTGTGGAGAGCTAATTGGCCACATGATGCTGGTTGCTTCACATTTCCATCCATGAAATTGCACATTTCCAGCAAAAAGTGCATTGATACATATTGGTCCAAGTAAGCAACTGGAAGAAAATGCAAGGAGAATGTTACGCAAGCACTACCTGTGTGAGAGGCAGCCCAAGTAATGACCTATGGGAAGGATAGCATCCATAAGATAGTCCCTATTCAGATGCGACACATGCTGTGAGAAGGCATAGGGCACACATTTCCTCACATAATTTCTGGCTGGGGAATTATTAAATCATGTGGAAAGATCTAGGAGAGGATTGTTCAAGGACCTGCATAATTAAGGTTTGGAGTATATCTTCCCTCTCCCAAACATTCTTTTAATATTAATAGTCTATACCAACGTTTTGTAGTAGCAATGAGACGTGGATAGGCATAAATCAGTGTTTTAATTCATGCCTGATTACACTGAACGTGCTTAGACTTCGTGCCTAATAGTCTCTGAGCAGCGAGCCAATGTAATGCAGCGCTCATGCCTTTTGGGTTCCTGTTGCTGGAGGGAAGAGTAGGTGTGTGCAGTTGCTAGAAATCTGTACTCAGCTCATTTGGACACTTAGAAATCTGTGTTTGAAAACACCTCCCTGCCCAGGGTTTCTTCTTTCTTTTTCTCCATCATCCGGTCCATCATCCTCATCTCTATTTAAAGCAGTGAATGCTGAGACAATAGCTTATTATCCAGGTGAGCCAGTTTTTTCCGTAATCTCAACTCTGTACAGTTCAAGCAGATATTGTACATACAGACAGCAGCTCACAGGTGCTTTCCCTGCAGGTCCTACTTTTGCCGAGCCAGCCGATCCAGGGCAGAGTCTGGCCCTCCCTGACTAGAACAATTCTCCCCTTCCTCTCTTTGTACAATGGGCATTCAGGCTACAGGATTCCTGTTGGACTGGATTTGATCTCTCTCTCCTGCCTTGTGCCTCTGTTGTGAGCTTGTCATTATCCAAGAAAAAACTGCTCCATCACTCTTAAGAGAACTGGCTGCTACAAACCCTCTTCCTAGCAATGCACACATCAGCTGCCATGAAGGCAGTAACTATTTCAAGATGATGGGAAGTCATCCATCTCTGTTAGGTGCCCTCCCCTGGCAGTGGCCATGCACTCAGAGCACCGAGATCCCTAGGCTTTGGCTCCTTAGTTACCAGGTTGTGCTGCTGTTGCTTGCGGCACCCCAAAGTTCCTACTCTTTATCAAGTTATCATGGGTTAGTAGAGAGACCATGCTTCCTGGGGAGCCTCTCACTCAGCTCTCGTGTCTGGAAGGTTGTAGAATGGCACACTGGCCACTACAACTGGGATACATTTGCAGCCTCCCCTCAGCTTCTGGGGTTTTTTTTGTCTTCTGCATGGCTGCTTTTACACTACTTTATAACTAGGCCATTTAGATGCTTGCCCCTGAGGCGTGAGATCCCACCATTGGTGGAGTGAGAGGGTAGCTAAAAATAAAACACATTGGTTGTCCCAAAATGGAGGTAACATTTTACAAGATTGTCTTTATTCTGTTAAGGGCTGCCATTGCACCTGGTTTGCTGTAGCACATTGGTGTTCTCAAGTACCTGGTTGCATGACTTGATGCATGTCTTCCAAGTTGGCCGGGAAGGATGTGAAATTCCAGTGTGAGATTCAAACATGTTTTCAGTGTTTTTGCCTCTGTCACAAGTTCCAGTGACATGAAACACACCAGCACTTCTGCACAGGGAAAGATCTGCAAACTGTGTTGAAAGAGTTGGAAAGAAGCTGTTATGATTGTGCCATTAGTTGCTGTCACACTTAGAGATATAGGAACTGTGTGCCTGCCTATCACCAGCAAATGAATAGTAAATTTAGGGTATATGCAGGAAACAAAGCCTTGCCAAGAGGAGTTGGGGAATTTGAAAGCTGTCCCACTTGCTCTAGGCCTCCACAGGGCTGTTGAATGTATTGTGGGGCTTGCCTTGTTACATAGCTCACTACCCAGCTGTGTGTGGTTTTGCATGTTTCTAGAATAACTACTGATGAAATTGTTGCACCCTGTGGTCCTTTTGCAGGGCACTAGCATGACTTTGATTGACCTCCCAGGCCATGAGAGTCTGCGGCTTCAGTTCTTGGAGAAGTTCAAGGCCGCAGCCCGGTAAGTAGTGGAAGAATGGAGATGGATGCTTCAAGCTGTAAGCAGAGCCTGTCCCATTGATATGCTGCAGGGGAGGGAGTGAGCTGGGGCTGACTTCCAACAAATCTCTGGCCTCCTTAGAGCTTTTTTCTTGTACCATGCATCATGTGGACAAGACCCAGTGTCCTGTCTCCTCCTCACCCTTACTGGCTGTGCCATGTCAGTTGAATGTGACGGGGGGCATACACAGCAGTAGGAAAGGCTGATGGAACTGGCCTGTGTATTTCTGAAGGGAGTTAGGGGACAGTAGAGGCAGGTGTTGGGGTATAATAAATTGCAGGTGGACATCAAACATGTGCTGTGCTCCAGCTAGCACCAAGGAGCTGCAGCAGAGATCCTGATGGAGCTCATCACATCATCCCATCCCAACCTCAGCAGCCTGTGGCAGCAGTAGCTTTGCACCATATCTAATAAGCATCCTCTGGCCTCCATCAGAATGGCATCAAGTATCAGCACTGCAGAGGTAGGCGTTCAGTGCTGCCTTTGAGTGGCATGTTGCTGCCAATAGTGATTCATCAGCGCTGCTGTGCTGTGCCTAGATTTTCCTTGGAGGTCTCCTATTCAGGTACCTTACAGTAGCATGGTGTTAGACACCCTATCTGCAAAGCTCCACCTTTAGACAGAATGTATGCGGGCAGGTAGGGTTGACCCAAAATTGCACTCCTAATATTTGCTGCATAAAGAGAGGACTTTTAGTGCAGATGACTTCTACCAGGGGACAGCAGGAAGCGGAGCCGTGCTTGGATGGAGGCTTTTGGATGTTTGACATCAACTTTTATTTCTCTGGGAGTCATTTAAGAAATCGGAAGTCCCTGAGACCTCCTTCTGTTTTTGGCCAGGTCTGGACAGGATTGAAATGCTGCTACATTAAACCCTCTTTCTTCTGTTCTGTCATTTGCTGGTTGCAAACCTGTTGGGCCAGGAATTCTGCTGGTCTGCCATCTCAGCCTGCTGACTTCCTGCAGTCTTTTTAAGGGGCAAAATGTGACGGTGGTAATCGTCAGCCTAAAAGTTTCTGTCAATAAAAAGATCTCAGGCTTCCTAAAGCCATGCATCCTGCAATTCCCCCTTCCCCACCCCCAAGCTCCTGTCGCAGCAGTAACTAGGAGTAGCCCTTTGTGAAGATACTTCTTTATTTATTTAAGACAAAGTAGTAGTTCCGTGGGTTGTGCACAACCTCAAGTAAATTGTTATTGAGGTCTCTATTCTTTTTTTATTATGGCAAGTTTGTGCCTCATACTGGAAATGGCACAGAGGTGGGCATAAAAAGGGACACTTCCCTTCTCTAGTTCCTCTGGTAATCCTCATATTTGTGTAATGTTTTGTCTTTTTGGCTAAAGGTTTCTTGTTCTCTAGGGTGTTTTGGACTTTCCCAATCAAAGACCGTTGCAGAGGGAGATTATACTTATTTTATGACTTAAGCATTTTCCAGGTCTTGTTTATATGAGAAGCAGTGTTTGATTGCTGCAGCTCTGACTTCTGAGACTGCCCAGTGGACTCTGCAGGGACTAAGATACCAAAAACTTGAGACACCAGGGACACAAGGTGGTCATAAGTTCAAGGAGGATTTTCCTCCTTTGACCCCTCTGAGTTGGAGGAGGGGATGTGGTCATGTCAGAGGATCCTTTAGCAACAGAGGCCCTGGTTCTGTTGTGATTTGGCAAAGTCCCAAACCACATTTAAGTGCAAGAACGGTGGCCATTCTTTGGTGGTAGTGTCTTTCATGTTGTGGCCATAGCATGGCTCCCAGATCTGTGCCCAGGGTTGGAAGCCTGTTTGATCAACATGGTTTGAGGTTGATTAGCTTTCTCTCTGAGTCCTGGGTTTGAATGCAGCTTGGATCAGAAGTGAAAGTGAATTTGAGAATCTTATCTTTGTGCCTACTGGAATAGTGAACACTGTCTGCTTGGAAGGGGCCTGGGTTTGAATATGGAGAATGATGAGAAGTGATAGTTTTAGAGGGTTCTTGGAAGTAAACTTACCGGGGGTCCGTCTCTCTCAATCCTGGCCTTTTGAGCCTTCTTGGAGAGAGACCATTTAGTGTACTGGGAAGGGCATGCTTTAGTCTTTAAATACAGTGTGGTAGCAAAGTTGGTGCCATGGGCCCGGAGTAGAACAAATAGGTAAAATTTTGTGTGAAGCCTTGGTCTGTGCTTGATACTTTCCTCTGTAATGAGTACTCCAAATTCCACCCAAACATGGTCATGATTATGGGATGCCCACCCAGAAAAGATTCTTCAGAAATGAGATGTTTGTGACTGGGCTTTGTAGTCTGCAGTCCTGATGCTGTGCAAGTTTGCTGGCTGAATGGCTTTGTTGCTTTGTCACTTCAGCTTCTGTGACCTGTTGGCTTCTATTTTGGCAGAGCGATTGTGTTTGTCGTGGACAGTGTCATGTTCCAGCGGGAGGTGAAGGATGTGGCAGAGTTCCTGTATCAGGTCCTTGTGGATGGCATGGTATTAAAAAATGCTCCCCCGCTGCTAATAGCCTGCAACAAGCAAGGTACTGTGGGTTGATTCAATGGCTGCTGCCCTATGGGAGGGGGGCCAAGAGGGCCAAGTCTTTCTGGGGTTTCCTCTCAGAACTTGATGTGTTCTGGTATCTTTTCCCTTGGCCAGCCAGGACACACCAAGTCCATATGATGGTACCTTCCCATTCCCTTTGCTCTACGAGAGGCAAAGCAAGCGTATCCTGCCATGTTTGTTAGGAGTCTAGACTCCAGCACATGAAGGCAGGAGTATAATCCAATAGCAAAGACCACATGGGAATGATGCTGCCATCACCCCCGTTGCAAAGTTAGGAGGACGGACTGCTAGCTCAGGTGCCTCAAATGACTGCAGTTGCAGAGGATTGCACAGAGGCAGCTGTACTGCGAGACTGCTATGTAAGGAAGACCATGCTCCGAACATGAGTGGAGTGAGAACCCGTGCGGAGCTGCCTTTCTGAATTTGCAAGCGGTGGTTCTGTGAGCAGCCGGAGTTGCCTCTCTGCACCAGGAGCATCAACTCTGCAGCCAGGCAGCAGCTTAAATGTCAGCATTGGTTGTGTTTGCTCCTGAAGGCTGCAGCAGAAACGTCTGGCTAAAGTCACGTGATCAATTCCTAACTGCACCACTTGGTGCTGGGTATAATTGGGTCAGTTATTGTGGGGGCTATTGAGAGAAGTAGGAAGCTCAAGCCCAGTCCTCCATTTTAAGTGACTGATCACAAAGCACTTGTTTCCAGTGAAGCAGAGAGTCTGCTATCTGCTGAAGTCTTGGGAGCAGCATGAAATCAATAGGAGTTAAATCCAAGACACATCCAGACTGTGGTGTTTGGCTTCCCACTGAGTTCAAGAAAACACTTCTGTTTCACAATCTATGCCTCATCAGAATACGGCAGAGATGGTGGCTGCCTCAGAGCCCACGTGCAGCTTCTCTCTCTGGGGGCCAGTGATATGGCAGCTACATTGTCCTGTCATGGGACCTTCATACCCATGTCTAGTCAGCTTTTCCCTGCCTTTAAAAGAAAACAGGCTAGCATCTAAATGTTGTTTTTAAAACAGTTTTTTTCTTTCTTTCTAGACATCACAATGGCCAAATCAGCCAAGCTTATTCAGTTGCAGCTGGAGAAGGAGCTGTAAGTTTGGGCTGGTTCTGCTGAATAATGATGTGCAGCTCTTTTACTCCTAGCAGTTTCCTTTCCTGTCGACCAAAGATCCCACATTCAAATAGTGAGGAAGTGAACAGTGCATTATAAGCCTGTAAAACAGGGGTGGGAAAAATATGTCCCACAGGCCAGATTTGGCTTGCCAGCTGACTAGATCTGGCCTGCGGGTAGGTACCTGCCAAGTGAATGGATCAAGCCCACAGGCAGGAGGTGCCTCTGGCAATGGTAGCCACATGGTGCCAGTCAGCCGGGGCTGCTGGCATGCTGGTTGCTCTCTCTCTGGGCTGGGCTGCCATCAGCACAGAAGCATGAACCCACCTGCAGCTGTAGCACGTGTCATCTTCCCCTGTCCTCCTGAGCCCCAACCTGGTAGCTGCTGGCTGTGTCCACAGCTGCCCAAATGCACCCAGCTTCCAGGTTGGGGCTCTGGGCTCAGGATGGTGGTGGGGGCAAGCATGCTATAACTGCAGGCAGGTTCAGGCTTCAGTGCGAGTCATAACCCCTAGAGGAAAGGATGGAGAAAGGAGGGGAGAGAGAGGTATGGCCCTCAACAAGTCACTAAAACTCATTAAGTGGCCCACCAGCCCAAATAATTGCCCACCCCTGCTCTGAAATATAGGCTGAGAGACCTAGCACTGCTTATCACTGCTAGCTGGAGGAGATTCCTAAATGCAAACTCTGTTGGAAACAGTTTTGGGGCTCAGAGGATCTTAATCCCTAGGGGAGGGAAAGAAGGGACCTTGTTCCATTTAGCTGTTTCTAAACCACATAACATTGCAGGCATGGGAGCAGTTGTAAGGTCCCGTTCCCTTGGTCCACATGCATAGGCACATACAGCCCACTGCCCAGGCTGCCCTACTTCATTTGGAGATAACTCCTGCTAATTATAAGATCACATTCGATATTTTAAGTGTCTCCCTTTTTTAAGAGGAGAGGGGACATGTTACAGTTCGACTCAGCTGAGGTGGGGATACCATGATTTTTAAATCACCTCAGTTCATTGTGGGAAAGTCCAACTAGAAGCTGATTCTTAGCAGAGTTAAAACCTGAGCCTGTTGTTAGGTGCATCCCATCACCATAGGTGGATGGAATCTGTCCAGATGAGATTATTAAGCCGTTTGTTGCTGTACAATTTACTCTGCACTCGCAGCATGAAAAAGTACCCTGTAGTTACAGCAATTTAGGATGGCTCTTCCCCAGCAGGTCCTATACTGTTGTTTCTCATGCCACGGTTCCTCATGTAGGGCACTGTCGAAGACTCTTGGGTCCAACTTAGCCCTGAGACAACTTGGGAATTAGGAGAACAGGAGCAGCACCTTTCAAACTTCACAAGCAGTCACCAAGCCAAGCAGCCTCTCACTAATCACCTCTTTTGGGACTCTTCCCCCTTCTGCCCAGTAGAGAGCAGCAGTGATATTTAAATAGTATCTCTTCCAGCCTAGCTTTATGCCTCTCCCTTGTAGAGAGAAGCAGCTAAGACTCCGGGGGGAGCCAGCATAGTTGTTTCCCTTGGTTTTCAGATGAGGCATTTGCTAGTTATTGATGCCATAGGGGGCTGGGTTTCTGTGTGCTGCCTGCTGGCTAATGTGTCCACCTTGAGGAGGCCATATTATTTTAATGTCTCGGTCATTGGCTTGCTGGTCTGCTGATCCCTTAGCACTCCAGAGCAGTATCCAGGTGTGGTTGGAGAGCTTGCAGCATCTGGTCCCTCATCTGTAAAGCAGCCGTCTCTGGAGGGCCCTCTCCTCAGCCTAGTTGGGTTCCAGCCTGCGAGCAGCCAGTGTTTCGGGTTGGCAGAGAGGAGGTATAGAGGCTTTGTTCACGCATTAAAAGGAGTGAGGATTTGTAGGGGTGATAGAAGAAAATGGAATGCCTGCACAGCCCCCAGCCTGCTGCATCCAGGAGCCAAAGGACAGTATGCTCTTTGCATTGGGTAACCTGGTACTGGTGCCCATCTGTCTTGACTCTCCCAGGTCTAGCTCTGGTTTCTTTCTCAAGATTTGGGAAGCAGATGAGTTGTGAGGCTTCTGTTTTGCTGGAGTTCTTCCTTTTGTGACCTCTGCTGTTTTTAATTAACTCCAGTTGGACCTAGTAGAAGCTGTTGCTGCCCTTCCCCTGCTGCAGATAGATGTGGAGCTGGGAGGGGCAGTGACCTCAGAGGCTGACTGGGAGGAGTTTCCTCCCGCCCCAGTACAGACTGGGGAACTGGAATGATGCAGTGCAATTTTGAAGGGAGAGGAGTAGTGTTTACCCTGCATGTGAACGTGATCAGATGTTGCTGAGGCCGATGGTCATTTGGATAGAAAGGATCCCTCATGCAGCACCTGTGTGAAGAGCATGTGTGTGGGGCGGGGGGAGGAGAGTGGACTTCCCTTCTTTCCCTTTCAGGAATTTTGTCTTTGCTGCTTCCATGAATGTGCACATGTGGGTGGGTGGAGGGATGGGTCCCTCCATCCACCCCGGCACACAGCAAGCTTTTTCCCCTCAGGCATCTACTAAATCTAGCACAGATCTAGATGCTCTGGCTCAGCTTTTAGACTTCTCCAGTCGAGCAAGATGCTCTTCCAGTACAGGTTCAGTCCCTGCAGTCATGGGACAAGACTTCTTCCCTGCGCCCCACTGTAGTGCAGCGACAGTAGCCGGGCCAGTGATGGCGGTGGCCCCTGTCCTTGTGCCCAGCACTTAGGTGTAGTGCCCATCACCCACCTCCAGTGATGCTCCTGTCTAGGGCCTGTTCCCACACTGTGTCCAGCTTATCCTTTCCAGGTGGCACTCTGCATCCTAATTGCTCTGAATTAATTTCCTAGACCATGCTGGTTGTTCTGAGGGGCTGTTCCTGGGGTTGTTCATTTTGGTTTCTGCCTCACTTAGGAAATTAGCAGGGACCTCTTCCCACAAATTGAGGCTGAGGCCAGGAGGCAGTTCTTCTATGATGAGCACCACTGGCTCACTCTGTGGACTTGGGAAGGTCTTTGCTCCCCAAGAAGTGTGAGGCACTTTGAGATCTGTGGGTGAGAGTGCTGTGTCAGTGCCAAGCAGAGTTCTTTCTTGACCTGCCTTTCATCTCTGTTGTTTGCCTTGATGGGGAAATCTGAGCCACCAGCTGTTTTCTTTCTGGATTTATTATAATCTATCTCGTGGTGACACTTAGGGATTCCCCAGATGAAGTTGGATCCCCATCCTGCTGGCTGTTGTATACCTAGCAAGGGCGTAGTAAAGAGCTTGTCATCTGAGTAACTAAGATGTAGGCAGAAGGTAGGAGAAAGGAAGGGCGGTATCTCTTATGGAGGCACAGGGAGAACAAGTAAACGGCCCAGGCTCATTCTGGCAGACTAAGGTGAGTCAGGAATTGAGCTCAGGCCTGTTAAATTCTGTCAGTGGTACACATTTGTGGCTGAGTACTGCCCTGCTCTTCTGTCATCTTCCTTTCTTTCTCTCCCTCTCCCTCTCCCCTTCCCTTCCCTTCCCTTCCCTCCATCTTTTAATATGAGTTTGTGCTTTACTTTTTCCAGAGCCAAATTAAATCCAGCCCATCTGCAGAACTCACCAGGTTCCTTATTTGCATCAGATTAGCATATTTTTACTGCAGAACGATCAGACCTCAGAATGGCTGAATCTGCTAATCCACTGTCTGAATAAGGGCTGGGGTAATTCCACCACCCTAATTATCCTTTGGTAATCTGCTTAGTTAGCATCAGGCTGTGCTCTTGGCAGGTTAATTGCATTGATGGATAACAAGATTTCTATTACATTGAAAAGGCAGCAGGGCTGTTTAAAGCAATATAGCTGCTTATGAAAAGAGGATGGGGAAATGCACTGGAGCTGCAGAAGGCTGTACCGGACAAGAGATTTGGGGAGACTCCATCATAAATTGTCTGTCTGTCACTGCATTCTAGAAGTAGGATTGTGATGGGCCCTTTAAGCCATCCCAAGCCAGCAGGTATTTGGGGTTTTGCCAAGGCTGCTGAATTATTGCAGGGTGGGGGGAAGATTTCTGTGTAGTGAAGTGTGATTCTTCTTTGGGAATATATGTGAGACTTGTAGTTTTCTCACGCTGGTTGGGGGCAGGAGGAAGAGAAATAGTGTGAACCTTCATGAAAAGCAGACACTGCATCGAAGCTTAACTCTATGGGCAAATAAATTATTAACCCCCATTCTTCCCTATCATTTTACCCAGGGCCACGTCAATGGGAAAGCATGTCAGGCCTCTTAGTTCAGTATTGTTCTCTCACCTTCTGCTGTAGGAGAATCCCAATGGATATGAGAAATGTTTTTAAAATTCAGCAGCTTCCTTTGAATCTGAGGCTTTTGGGCTTCCAAATGTCATCCACAATCAAACTTGGCATTCAGTGGGATCGTTATAACAGCAGGTTAAGCTTTCTCTCAGCTGTTGTGGAAGGACTTCCAATATTCAGTGCTGCAAGACTGAGGAGTGGCGTAGCCAGAAATTCTTGACTGCATGGCAAGTTTGTTTTATTTTCTCAGAAGAGAGTGAGTTTAATTTCAAGAATTGTGGAACCTGCAGTTGGAACCTGGACAAGTGATGTTATTTCACCTGTAATCCTTTCTGGGGGTTGTCGTGGGAGTTTATTTTCAAGCCCAGAACAGTGAAAGGATGCATAGACTTCAAAGCAATGCCCTTGAGGCTGCTGTGCTAAAAATGCAGTCTGTGCTTCTTGTTGATCCAGAGAGCAGGTTTCATGTGGTGACTCTGGGAACTTCCCAAATTTATAGGACACACACTTCATTTCATTTCATTTGTTATATGCTACCCTCCCCAGTAGAGGCTCAGAGGGGCTTATGATAAAAACAGCTAAGTTGCATCTTATGCATGTGGTGTATGTTGTCCCACTTGGACTGTTTGCAAGCCGAGGGACCCGATAGTCACCTGGTTCCTGTTGTCAAGCTAATTTAGGCCTGCTTTATACACGTGTGTATGCATAGTTAAAGCAGTACAGCCTATACCTCAGACAGATGCAGTCAGGTCAGTGCCTTACACCAACACAGTGTTATTTTCCTTTCTGTAAAGAGGAATGCGCTGTATAAGGGTACACACTTGGGCATAGGTCACCTTACCAGCCTGGTCAGTAATGAATGATTAAAGCAATGCATCTTCCTTTGTGTAATTACTTGTGCTTGGCATCCAAGTTATGTGGATGTTAGCCAAACTTTGCTCAGAGCTTTGCTAAATAACTGTTAGGAGGATCACTTATTTTGGAGCAAAACCTGTTTAAGCACCTTTACTCCCCCCCCCATCCCCTGTGAGGCACACATCGCATCTGGCCTGCTGACTTGTACTCTTCCCTGCCCCCTTTTCACACAGACATGTGCACGGACAAACTTATTCGAGATTGGGAGCATCAGCTCTGAGGACAATGGCTGTGAATCTATGTGAACACAAACTAGGCTTTGTTCACCCAGGTTGCCAGAGTGCTGCTGCCTCATTTCCAGGATGCCCTTTCCTTTCCCTTTCCATGTCCTTGTGTGACAAGGTATTTAGCAGGATTTTCAAATTTCTTACAAACTGACAGGGCTGTGCTGTGAGCACGTCTGCTGTGGCCTACTTTCAGGGTGCAGATAGTTGGATGATTCCCTCGCCAGACTGTGCCCTGTGAGGACAGGACACTGCACTGTCTGAACTGTCCCAGCACGGGCCCTAAGGGATCACTTGGCAGTCTCAGTGATGTGCTGCTTTCCCTGTCGTTGTGACCAAGTTTTAAAGGAAATGACTTGTGAAGGGGTGTAATAAGGGCCAAAGTGTAATGGGCATCACCCACTTGCCATCCTGCAGAGCAAATATCATCAGCTCCCTGACCTTGCTTTTCCTCCATGCCAAGGTGGAGTGGACCTTCCACCTCTCAAATGATGGGTCAGGGACTGAAGACCTCTCTTCGAGTGTCAGTGAGAACTTGGCCACCTCTCAACCAGGAACCAACAGAAATCATCAGGTCCTGGCCCATAACCCACTCACTGTGCAGCCACTGGTTTTCGGTCTCTGTCATCTAGCCTGGAGTTTTACCAGATAGTATCAGCTTAACAGCCCTGTTATCTCATGCATTCATCTCCACCCCCACAGGCTTCCAGCCAGAGTCCTGTGGTCAGAGTAATATACTAGGTGGTTAAAATGGCTTGGTACTAGGCTTCCCTAGTTAACCCTAGCTATATGCAAGTGAGTGAGGGAGTTGCTAGGATTTTCCTGTTCCCTAGACCAGCTGCCTGCTGTGTACTGAAGGCATTGCTCCCTAAGGTGTGTTGATGGGATTAGGAAGGTTTGGCAGAGCTGCATCCTGGTGTTTACTGATGCACAATGCTAGTGAACCCCTCATCCCTGCCCTAGCTTACAATGTTCTGTGCTTCTCTCTCACAACAGCAACACCTTGCGAGTGACCCGCTCAGCTGCTCCTACCAGCTTGGATGGCTCGACCTCTGGCGGCGCTGCTCAGCTGGGCAAAAGGGGCAAGGAGTTTGACTTCTCACAGCTGCCCATGAAGGTGGAATTTGTCGAGTGCAGTGCCAGGGGCAGCAAGGGGGATGAAGGCAGCGCTGACATCGAGGACTTAGAGAAGTGGCTGGCCAAGATTGCCTGAGAGCGGGGAGCCTGGGGGAGACGGTAGAGACCAGTGAGGGGGAGGGAGAAACTCATGGTGAAGGCATTTGGCATCTAAGAGGAAAGCACTGCTTTGAAGGAGACACCCTGCAATATCATCGTGCTTCAGAGATGATTTCAGACATGGCTCATAGGTAAATGCAGTTACTGTCTCGGGGCTGGGCTCGAGTTGATTTAATAACGTACTTGCTGCTGGGATCTCAGCAGAGCACAGCCCTGCTCTTTCCTTTTCAACCTGCTTCCTCTGGGATGTTGACCCCATGGTTTCTTTGATTCTTGGAATAGGATTTTGGTCAGGGCAGGCAGCCTGTATCAGAGGCAGTTTTCAAAGGGACAGGTGGCTTATTTTTAGGTATCAGCAGTCGTCTTGGCCTTGAATTCCATGATTGTTCCCAATTTTGCTTGGCCTCTTCTCCTCCCTGGTGCCCATCAAAGTTACCATCCTCCCTGTGTGTGGCTCTGACTTCTTTTCCCCTCTCTGCCTTCTCACTGCTTCAGGAGTAGCAAGGCTGTGATTTTTGTGTGGCTGTGGCTAAAATTCAGTGACTTGCCCAGTTGCACGTGCTCCTGAGAAATCAACTGCTGAATGCTATTGGAATATATAAAAAAGTTGCTTAAACAAAGGCTTGGAGGCTCTTCCTCTCCTCTCCCCTACAACCCCCCCCCAAACCAGTACCCAGCATCACGTCTTCAAAGGTGCTTCATCCATGTCCACTCCCAAATGGCAGTGGCTGCGCTTTCCGAAGCGTGTGATAGAGACTACAGGGATGCTGAGCATCTGCAAAATCTGGCCACTTCTGTGTTGGGTCCCAAGGAGTGTGGAGCCCTCGAAAAACCCTGTCCCCTCTAGGCAAGGCAGTTGGTGACTGGGCACTGAGGAGCATCTGAATATGGTTCTATTCCCGTCTCTTCTGCTGGCTTGCTTGTGCCAGCAGTGTTAAGCAAGCACATGCATTCTTGTAGGTGACTTCTCAGCAGCCCTGCAGGTTTACTTGGATGGGTGACCTCCCTTAAAGAACACCGTAGTAGTTGTCATTACAATGGTGGCCTAGGCTGAAGTGTGGAGGGGTGGGGGGCACAGTCTCGTTAGACTGGCAAGGACAAGTCACTTAATTTGAATGCAGCCTGAGGTCTGGATTCCCATTTCCACAAGCTATCTGCTCATGCTTGAGTTTGGAAGGGGGCAGGTGCTGTGAATCCACTTGTGTTCAGGAGACCAAACCCCACTTCTGATACTCAAACATCTGAAAACAGCCTGGCCAGCTAGCTGGGCACTCTCCCCCAACAAGAATTACTGCTAAGCGTGGGAGACTTATAAAAATGTGTATGAAGATGCTATATACTTGCAAGTTTCTCTTGTATTTGGTTACCTCATATTTTGACTTTAGACCTTAATCCCACTAGTGGAGATGTGGAGTCTTAGAGGCTACACCAGTTATGCCAGAGCAAGAATAGAGACATTCCCAGTTAAAAACATGTCTGGTTATCAGATGCACTTAGTAATTTTCTTGATATTGCTTCATTTGGAAAGTTGGCTGTACAGCTGGTGGGAGTCAGTAGGTGTGTGACTGGCTCACATGGGCCTTCCCAGAGGCAGGCTAGGCTGGCCTGGGAACCAGTTTCACAAACGAGCAGGGACCTTTTTTAGCAGCAAGTTGCATGTGCACGTGTTGGGGTGCAAGGCAGCTGCCCTAATGGGCTGGCTGAGATCGGACTTCTTGGGGACCTTTCCAAATGGGTTTCTGTCTGCCCCTGCTCCACAGGGGCTCTGGCTACTGCATGGTCTGTGCCTGGAGTGGACTTTTATGGCAGAACTTGGTCAGAGCGAGCCCTTTGATGCTGGGCTGCCCACATTGCCTCCCCTTCCCTCACTGGAACCTTTGCTACAAAGAGGAGCCCAGTGAACCAGCACCACTGCTCCTGCTCGTTTGTGCTGTAAGGGGACCATCTCTGCTGCATCTGAACAAGAGCAGCTGCTGCTCTTACTTGGAGAAGCAGTGAGTACTCTTGTTCACGATGGACGATTCTGGGCTTCCCTTACCAGGTGCCTCTCCCCCCCGCTTACTCTGGCAGATGGAGCAGGAAGGATGGCATAAACCTGTGCTCTCCCAGTGTCGAGGAGCAGGAGCGTGAGATCTGAATGTCGCTCCTGGTATTCCCAGCCTGCTGTTCTCTGGCAGCTTCCCTTCTCCAGGTGTGATGGCTGAATTCATCACCACCCAACATGCCCTTTATCAGAGGCTGTGTTCAGCAGCCAAGTATTCTCTTCACGGTGTGTTCCTCTCCCCGCTGGCTCCTCACGTTCACTGCTTTGTGCTACCTGGTCTGCTACTAAAGTGCTTTCTGCAAATAGTGCTGATTCTTCAAGAGATGTTGATTTTTCTGGAGCTGGGATGTGCTTCCCGCACTTGAGCCCCCAGTCTCCTGGCTGCCACGAGTCCTTTCCTCCTGTTTTACCAACAAGAAGCTAGTGCCAAGAATTCAGTCATGCGGTGAATATTGTGGGGTAGTGGCAGCAGGGAGGGAGGTCTCCAAGAACAGCTCCTCCTGGCTTGGTTGTCTTGTTCAGCCCCGCTTGAAGCAAGTCTGATCGGGAGTGCACTGGCTGAGATGGAAATGCACAGATGTAAGAGTTGGCTGTTGTGCTTCCCATGCACAGCCTGCTCCTGCTCAATTCCTGACTTACAATTGTAGGGCGGGGAAGTTGAGATGATAAATGCTCTCAGGTCACAAGACCAAAGCTCTTCATTCAACCGATTTTTGCATTAAGATGTGCTTTTAAATGTCAAAGTGTGTGCTTTTTCAGCAGCCATGTGTTGCTGCGTCTGTCTGTCTTCTGTCACAGCTTGAATTAGCTCACCAGGGCCATGGCTTGGTTCTCTTTACTTGCATCTGCCATGCTGCAGCAAGACATGATGTTGTCTTTATTTGCCATTTATTCTATGGAGGCCTGCCTCTTTGGCCAAAGCAGGCCAAGTTCCAGCCTGTAGGGTGTCATAATGCTTGAGCCCATTTTGGTTTTAAATTATTGTTTATAGATATATTTACTTTAGTAAAGAAGTTTGGCTAAATGCTGTCTCTGTCTGTTTGTCCCAAGCTGGGAGGCCCAGGGTCTTGCTGTGTCCATTTCTAGTTCCCTGCATGGGACCTTCCTTCTGTTTGTGGCTGTTCCCATCAGCTGTGTCCAAGTGAGCAGAATGTGGTCAGTGGCACAGTAACAGTGCAGCAAATAACTATCCTAGACAGGGATTTGGGGCTAGGGCTATTTTTTTTAATGTTGATTAATGAAGGGGCTTGTTCGCTATGATAAATTAGTTGCTAAAGACTTCATCTTCTCATCAGCATGGCAAGGTGAAATCATTCCTGCATGGAGCTCCTGTTTCATCCCTTCCCTCCCAGGCTGCAGATGTGACTGCTACAAAGGAAATGTTCTGGATTTTATTCCATAGTAAGGACTGGATGCATGGCCAACTTGCCACAGCTGGCTGCCTGCAGTCCTTGCTAGTACAGTGCCTGACCACTAAGTGGAAGGGGAGCCAGTCTGCGTTGAGCAAACAGGCATTTCAGAATGAAATTTCGGGGATCTGATACAGGCAGTCCTCGACTTTACGATGTTCGAGTTACAACGAACAGCACTTACAACGTTTATAAATTGACACGCTGTTTTGACTTTCTGACATTGGTTTCAACTTCGCAACACTTGATCTGATGTGACACCACGCCAGCGAACAAGTTTGCTCAGCCGCCCACCTCCCAGTGCCAAACTGCCATGCAAAAAGCCCTTCAAAAAGCCCAGCAAAGTCACCTCAAGGAATCCTTCCAAATCAATATGATTGCTATTTACACTAGAAATACATTGATGTAGCTATATTACTCATCAATAATTGATAAGAGTACAAAATTCTGGGTTATTTTTGGTGAAAACAGGGTATCGGGCCTTCGTTCAGGAACCAGTCCCCCATTTATAACATTGTTCCTATGGGGAAATCAGTTCCAAGTTACAACGTTTCGACTTAAGACATGGTTTTCAGGAATTAAATGTCATAAGTGTGAGGACCACCTGTATATAACCATGATTACACGGATGTATAGTTAATCCTCCCTCTCTGAGGGGGTAAAGCCCCCGGTGGAGGGTGATGTACATGTGTGTGTTGTGTCCACTCCATAGTTACTATAGGGTAAAAACACAATCCATAAAACACCTGGCATTGGTCTGCCCCTCCTGTCTCTGATGGGTTTACTTAATAGGACTCTGAAGCACGTGTTGTTTCAGATGCCTATCTCAAGGCAAAGAAATAAAACCTCCCATAGTTTGGTCTTGAGCGCTAGACAAAAAAAAATAAAAAAAGACACTGAAATACAGTTCGTAATTTAAATGTAAAATCCATGGTGCTTATTTGTGATGTGAAATGCTTGGGTGTTTTTTTTTTTTTTAATGAAAAGTTCCTTGTGCGTCTCCCCACCACGCTTCCCTTGGTCTACATGTGCCCTAAGGTGTCCTCCCTCAAGGGGTGTGTCCTGAAATGAGTGGGAAAACAGCCAGGCTGCAGAGAGACTAGTATTGGCCATCTCTTTTTAGCACTGGGAGAGAGCTGCCTCAGCTCTTGTCTACGGTTATGTTGGTTTAGCTAAATGAATCACAACTTGGCTAAATTCAGCCAGCACGAACCTGGCTACTGTGGCTTGAGCTGTATTCAAGGACCAGCCATAAGCTCAGTGACTGGCGTTGAGATGGCAGTTCAGCTTGGGTGAGTCTGCTCAGAGCCTTGCACTGGTTAATTGAACGGGGCTTTGCGACTGGTGATGATGGAGATCTGGCCATGCTTCAGAGCTGGGTCTGTGATCTAGGGCACTGTTGGGCAGTCCTACCCAGCAAGAAGAGTCAGTGCAGTAACCAAAGTTCAGCACCACCTCTGCACACCGCGGGGCTTGCGGGCCCTCCCCTGCCATCCCCTCATCCCAGTGTGCTCCTGGCAGCATTCTGCAGTGGGGCTGGCCTGTCCCTGCACCCCCCTCAGCACCTCCATGCCTTCCTTCAAACCTGCTGCAATTAGCACACATTGAAAGCGAGCCGTACACACAGTGAGAGTTGGACTCTGTCCAGTTCCCATTAGTAGGGTGCATTTCTGCAGCCAGCGGCCTGTTGACTGAATCTCAGCTCCAGCCTACTTGACTGTAGCCTTCTCCTGGGGCCCATTGATGATTGCCTTGCTCTTTCGAAGCAGGATTCGCTTCCTCCCTGGGCCCAGTGCACAGATACGGGCAGAGCAGAGCTTGGGCTACTGCTGCTTGTTGCTCTGGAAAAGTCCTTGGTGCATGGTAAGTACCTACCCCTCAAACAGGGGTAGAGGCAAGCAACTGGGGCAAGGACAATGCTGAGGGGAAGCCCAGGGCAGGAAGGGACTGGGGTGAATATAATTCCTTTGCCCTCTTTCCAGGTGTCTAGGGCGGTAATGAGCCCTTCCATCCCTCCCCAGGAAAGGAGGGGTAGGATGTCTCCCCCTCTGACCTGCCAGGGAGAGCATAACTTGCTCCTGCAATTGCCTTTATTGGTGGTCCTCTGCAGCCCCTAACCTTGCAATCCTTAAGACCCCAAAACTCCCTGAGCTAAAGGAGCAAGTCAGCTGTTGGCAGTAGGAGGTTGTTCCCTTGAGAGGCAATGTGCTCAGCTACTGCCCAAAGCCAAGAAGTGCTATAAGAGGCGGCAGCAAGTTGTATCATCCCAGCTGCCTGCAGAGAAGCTCAGAGGATGACTCCTCCAGCCCCCACCCCAGCTGCTGAGAAAGAGGAGGCCACGCATGTGCTGTTTCCTCCTAACCATCAAGCAGCAGGGACAAAGAAGGGTTAAAAGTCCCAAATTTTTGCGGGAGATGGACAGGTTGGCCTCAGAGCCCATGAAGGGTGGATGCAGCTGGCCCTGGGATGAACACAACCGAGCAGCATTGATGGGAGGCCTGGGGAGAGGTAGGAGACTCCACCAACTTAATTTCCATCTTAAGAGCTGGGGTCACTGTTTGTGACTTGGGTCACGATACTCCTGTCAGGACGGGAGCTCGGCCTGCACATTCCTCCTAGCTAGTGGACAGTGGCCCAAGATGGCTTGAAAGAGGAAGTCTGAAGGAGCTTCCACCTTTGTTGCTGTGCCCCAGGCATGTGCAGCCATCCTGCCCCAAGAGCAGTACCTAAGGTGGCTAATTTAAAGCTGGCTCCGGTGTGTCTCAGTGAGCTGGTGCTCCAGTGCACCCTGAGAGACCGCTCCCACCTTCAGGACCAGGTCTTCACTGTACTCAAGTATGTGTGCCATAGGCGTGAGCAACCAGTTAAACAAGGGCCAGCATACATCCGGGTTTTCCCAGACATGTCCTTTTTTTGGGTCTTTTGATCTCCATCGGGGAGGTTCTTAAAAATTTGAACAAATATTTGGGATTTTTTTCTCTGCTCAGCATTGAAGTTTTCCCCAGCACTTCCCTGCTTGCCGTAGCAAGGAGCTGCTTGGGGCTGGGGGCAGTGGAGGGAAGACAATTGGAGCCAGGGGGTGCCACATGCATCTGTGCGCACACATGCATGTGGCCAGCATGCAGACAGGCAGGGTGGTAGGAGCAACCCTTGTAGCTGGATGCAGGTAAGTCTATGGGGAGTGGGGGTTGGAGGACCAGGGCTTGCGGGCTGTGGGGCAGGTGAGTCTGTGTGTGTATGTGTGGCAGGGGTGTGTGAAGGCGGTGGGTGCCTGCTGGCGCTGGGGGAAGCTGTCTGGGTGCTGGGACTGCAGCAGGGCACAGGGGGTGGGGGAAGGCTCCTGCCCCTCCAGGGTGGGTAGGGGCAGGGGGGCCCTTCAGGGACAGCAGGAAGCTGTGTGGCTGGGTTGGTGGCATGGGGGCTAGTGCCCTTGCTTGCAGGGTTGGCCAGGAGATGCTGCAGGGCTGGGGGGAGTAGGGGGTGTGGGTTGGGAGTGAGGGGCACCAGGGGGGTGGAGGGGGATGTGGGTTGGGAGTGCGGGGTAGAGCCAGCACTAGGGGGCTGCAGGTCAGTAATGAGGGGCACCAGCAGGGACAGAGGGGGCTGCAGGTTGGGAGTGAGGGGCACCAGCATGGCCCAGGGGGGCAAGGTACTGTGGATTGGGAGTGAAGGGCACTGGCAGGGGGTGGGGGTGGGGCTGAGGCTTGGGAGTGAGGGGCAATGGCAGGGGCAGGTCACCAGCATATCAATGCCCCTCCCCACCTCTCATTTAATCACTCCCCCACAGGTGTCCTCTTTTTTGAAACTGGAAATACGGTAACCCCAGGTAAAGCTAGCTGAACTGGGGGCTGTTACACTGCCCTTGCTCCTGCTGCACCCCCATGTGTTGATGGCACCACCCAGGGCATAGCCCATGGCTCTTTGAGCCACTTGGATGCTTTCACAGTGAATTGTGGGAGAATTTGTCTGTCCTTCTAGGCCTCTGACAGAGAATTGTGGGGAGGCATTGGAGGACCAGCAGCCCGGGAGTGATTTAGCCTCCCTCCTCACCGTAAAGCAGGAGGGCTACCCGCTGCAGGGAAAGTGGCACCTGGGTTTTAGCGCACGCCCTGTGGAAGATCAGCCCTCCTGGCTTCCAAGCTCTGTTCTCAGGTAAGAGGGGTTGTGAGGGCATAGGAGGGCAGTGAGGGGCAGCCCTGAGAAATGCATAGAGCCCCAAGTCCTGTGATGATGTACGCTTAGATGTATAGTCTAAATGGGCGATGCGCGAGAGGAGACACAAGAGAACAAAGAGAAGCAGTGAGTGGCCAGAAGCATTGGAGCAAAGCTGGGAATTGAACCCAGGTTTCTTCAAGCCCCGGCGTCTCCTCCCTCTTTAAAAGCCCGGCGAACGTGCACAGATCGCTTGTGCAGGAAACGTGTTATAGATGTCTGCAGCTCACTGCCCCTGGAAGGCATCTCAGGTTTGGTACTGCTGGAAATGAAACCTTTCCCAAAGATTAACGTTTGCTTTAAAAAATGACTGCAGCAGCACACGAAGTATAGCGGCGTCCACCTAGGCAGCACGGAAACCTGTGCAGCACCCTAGCTATACGTCAGTGTAGCAGGCTTGTCATCTGCATTCACTGTTGCTGAGAGGCACGTAATACAAGAGGACACTGAACGGAGGGCTGAATGAGGCTGCACAAGCTGACAAAAGCTAGGAGCATCAACAATAATTCCTTGCTGCCAGGAGCTGAAGCTTCCCAACGAAACAGGCTCCATTGGAGACTGGAATTGATGGCTGCAGAATTAGGGTTTCCCAATGAAGGGACAGAACTGAATAATCACTAGGGCACATGAATTCCCCCTGCTCTGGCTGTTACAAATGTTATTTCTAACTCCAAAGAGTGAAAGAGATTGGAGGAGAACTATGTGTCTGCTCTTACATTTTTATTTTACCTCTTGAATTTCCCAGAAATACTTGAGAAGCACGGTTGTGAGCAGGGGTATATCCCAAGGGGGTGCAGTGGTGTGGCTGCAGCCCTATTTTTGGATTGGATCCTGCCAAGGGAACTTCTGGGGATTTAAAAAAAAATCTTTGAAGGCATATAAAAATCCCCCTCCTTCCCTTTCCTGCTCTGAGGCATGTCCCCTCCCCTTACCAACCAGCTTCTTGGAGGCCTATCCCCTTATTTCCCCTTTCCTCTGTCTCCTGCCTGCTGCTGCTGCTTTCCCCACTCTCCTGGTGCCAGAAAAGCTTCAAAGCTGGTCCTGCACTATTTCCTCTGGGCTGTGCACCCAGGGATGCACCCTGGGACCAGTGACAGCAGCAGAGGCAATGGGAAGGGGGGGGTGGGATTACCCCTTCCTGTGCTTGCTTTCAGAGGGACTGGGCAGGGAGCACATCCATCTCCACTGCTACCGCTGTCTCTGTCCCAGCTGAGCCCTGCAGCAGAGGCTTTGAAGCTTCTTCCACCCTCGGACAGCTGGGAAAGGAGTAGCAGCAGGTGGAGGGGAAGGAAAGGGAGGTTCTTACTTGCTCTGGGGAGTTTTAAAAAGCCCCCAGAGGCTTCAGGTGTAGTCTGCCCACATCTGGGGTGGGGGGAGAAGGAAACTGGGAGTGGTGGTGCAGCCACCCCAGCAGTGCGTGTGGCTGCTCCTGCACCCCACTTTGCCAGATCCTGGATCCACCTCTGGTTGAGTGCCCTACACTGTCCATGTCTGGTGATTTGTGCTAGTGTTTAACGTCGCCACAGAAGAACACAGTTTAACGTGTTAGTTTGTGTTTACTCTTTTTTTTTCTGGAAAATACAGCTTTCTTAAGGCGGTTGCCCATTTTTTGGAGGAAAAATGGAAACTTTGGGGGAAAGTCAGCTTGACTTCTGGGTTTTCATTGGAAAGTTTCAGCAAAAAAAAAGATTTAGAAACAAAAATGCTTTTCTTCTGAAATCTGCTGAAAAATAGGGTTCTGAGCAGCTGCAAGCGACAGGGGGAAAAAACAGCTTTTTTTTTCTTTCAAGAGGGAAATATGAGTGAACCTTGTGGGCTGCAGTCAGAGTAACTTGCCCACAGGGAGAGGTTTTCTAACCCTCCTTCAGTTAGTGAGAGGATGGTTTATGCCCTAAAGCATCTGGCCCCTGTTATTTACTTGCTTGCCTTCAAAGTTTTCAAGTTCTAGATTTCAGTCATTGATTTTTAATGCCAATAGCAACCATTCAATTATTTAATCTGCCTTTCTGTATAATTCAGGCCATGGACTGTCACATGATTACTCCTGTATTGAACCTCATCATTTGTGTTTGACTAATGAGAGGCACCTTACTGGAAAATGATGGCCTTAATTTCTTTGCTTTCCCTGCTAAAACAACAAGGATTTAAAAAAAGACATAAAATGAGCTAGTATTTCTGCCTGACAGCTCACTCCTTGAGGCAAAGACATGTCCATGGAAGGTTACAAAACAAATCATGTACCCAAGCAAGTGGAAGAGCTTTAAATGGAGCCGTTCTTGTCTCTTGGTGACACACATCACGGTTTCCAGGAAGCGTGTAGTCATGTATGTCTGGACCGTGTATGTGTGTGGGATGTAGGAGTGCTGGGATGCTCGGTGTGGCGAGAGGGTAGGGTGGTGAGCTCTGGCTAAAGGGGCTGGCAGGTAGGAAGTCTTTGAAGCTGATGCAGATGGGATGGGTTTTCTGAATGTTTGGTTGGGACAGTCCTGGATATGGGGCTGGGGAGTGTTCCCAGTCTTTCAGTGAAGTGGGTTGAGTTCAACAGGACTACTCATCTGCACAAAATTACCTGTACATGTTCTTGGATGTGGGATCAGGCCTGTGGGCCATCAGTGGGTGTTGTTGTACTACTACGAAGTCTGGCTACTTCAGCTTTTATTAAAGGAAATTGGAGGTGAGTTTGACTCAGACTATTTGGAACATTTGAGGCCAGATAACGAATGGTGTAAATGGGCTGAACTGTAAGGGGGCTGTAAGGAGAGCCGGCTGTACTTCAAAGAAGCCTTACTTAGAGTGTGGGAACAAACCATCCTGATGTACAGGAAGACTAGTGAGTATGGCAGAAGACCAGCTTGGTTTAGCAGGGAGCTCTTCAGCAAACTCAGTCACAAAAAGGAAGCTTATAAGACGTGGAAACTTGGAAAAACAACTAGGAAGGAGTATAAGAGTATTGCCCAGGCATGCGGGAATGAAATCAGGAAGGCCAAAGCATAACTGGAGTTGCAGCTAGCAAGGGATGTGAAGGTTAACAAGAAGGGTTTCTATAAGTATGTCGGGAGCAAGCGGAGGATCAGGGAAAGTGCAGGTCCCTTACTGAATGGGGGAAGCAATATTGTGACAAAGGATGTAGAAAAGGCTGAAGTGCTCAATGCCCTTTTCACCTCAGTCTTCACAGGCAAGGTCAGCTCCCAGACTACTGTACTGGGCAGCACAGTTTGGGGAGCAGGTGAGCATCCCTCAGTGTTGAAAGAACAGGTTAGGGGCTACTTAGAAAAGCTGGATGTGTACACACCCATGGGGCTGGATGGGATGCACCCAAAGGTGCTGGTGGAGTTGGCTGATGTAACTGCAGAGCCATTGGCAATCATCTTTGAAAACTCATGGTGATCAGGAGAGGTCCTAGATGATTGGAAAAGTGCAAACATAGTGCCCATATTTAAGAAGGAGGAGGATCCAGGGAACTACAGACCAGTCAGCCTCACCTCAGTCCCTGGAAAAATCATGGAGCAGATCCTCAAGGAATCCATTTCTAAGCACTTGAAGGAGAGAAAGGTGATTAGGAATAGTCAGCATGGGTTCACCAGGGGCAAGTCATGCCTGGCCAACCTGATTGCCTTTTATGAGATGACTGGTTCTGTGGATGCAGGGAGACTGGTGGGTGCGATATACCTTGACTTTAGCAAGGCTTTTGATACAGTCTCCCACAGCATTCTTGCTTGCAGTAGATCGAGGGAAGTGACTATTTCCCTCTATTCAGCACTGGTGAGGCCAAATCTGGAGTCCTGTGTTCAGTTTTGGGCCCCCCACTACAGAAAGGATGTGGACAAGTTGGAGAGAGTCCAGCAGAGGGCAACAAAAATGATGAGGAGACTGGGGGACATGACTTATGTGGACAGGCTAAGGGAACTGGGCTTGTTTAGTTTGGAGATGAGAAGACTGAGGTGGGATTTAACAGCAGCCTTCAACTACCTGAAGGGGGTTCAAAAGAGGATGGATCTGGACTGTTCTCAGCGGTGCTGGATGACAGAACAAGAAGCAATGGGCTCAAGTTGCAGCAAGGGAAGTTTAGGTTAGATATTAGGAAGAATTTTCTCACTAGGAGGGTAGTAAAGCACTGGAACACGTTACCCAGAGGTGGTGGAAGCTCCTTGGGAGTTTTCAAAACCCAGTAGACAAAGCCGTGGCTGGGATGATCTAGTTGGGGCTGGTCCTGCTTTGAGCAGCGGGTTGGATTAGATGTGCCCTCCTTAGATCCCTTCCAATCCTAACTTTCTGTGACTCTGTGATTTTATGATCAGTTCATACCAGCTGAGGGGCCAGCTCAAAGGCTTTGGTGTTTGGTTAACATGTCTGAATAAAAGTAAGTCTTGAGGATCGGAGAAATGCAGGACTGGAAGGGCCCTCAAAGAGATCAGCCTCTAGACTGACCCCCTGCTCCGAGGCAGGCTTGTGCGCACTGAGACTGTCCCTGTTTGCCCAACCTGTTCTTACCCCTCAGTGAAGGAAGTCCCACATCCCTCGGCAGCCTGCTCTAGCGTTTCACCACTTGAGCAGGAAGGGAGATTTTCCTGCTCTCCAATACAGGTCTGCTTTGTACTGTAAGCTCACTTCTTCTTATCCTTTCTCTGGTGTTCACAGCATTTTTTTTCCATAACAACCTTTTATGTATTGGCGGGCTGATGTCATTTGCCAGCTCTCTGTCTTCTCTTTCCCAGACTGAGCCAGCCCAGTTCTTTCAGCCTTTTCTCACAGGTCATGTTTTCCAAACCCCTTAGCATGCTCACTGCTTTCCTCTGGACTTGATCTGTCTGTAACTTTCTTAAAATGCAGGGCTCAAACCCAGGCATGGCATTTCAGCTGAGGTCTTGCCAGCACTGAGTCAAGCAGAACAGTTATCTCCTGTGTCTTCCACACAACTCTTCTGCTACAACATCCCCGAATAAGGTTGGTTTTTTACCCAACAACAGCATGAGAAGCAGGGCCTGAATACAAAGGCCCCCCTCCCAGAGGAAGACTTTAACCACTAGGCTACATAGTCTGACCTCTTAATTGAAGCGTGTTGAGTTTTAAAAAAGCAAAGTCCTGGGAGAGCTCATGATTCTCACCCCTGAGACTGTCCTACACCAGGGCAGCCCAGTGCGGGGAACCCGAGCAGTCTCCTCTGTGGCTGCCCTGTTGTTTTCAAGCAATGTTTCCAGCAGCTACTTATTATTCAGCACCTTACCATGTTGTCAGCAGTACAGTCTCCCTGTGGCTTTGGCAGGAAGTCTGTGCCGGGTGGATGAAATACAGAATGCCCCTGGGGTCTACATCCTTTCCCTGGAAAACATGCAGAGAAGCATCAGGTAGGCAGCCAGGTCACGGGACTGCAGAGAGGGATGGGGGTCTTGCCATTTCATGACTTGTTTTAGGAAATGTAGCTCCCCAGTATTCAGGGAGTAACTGCTACTTCCCTGCCTTGTGTCCTGCACTCAAGAGGGCTGCTCGTTGCTTTTAGCTCAAATTCTGCACTTGTCTGCAGATGCGACTCAGCCCGCAGCAGCAGCACTGATCTCTAGCTATTGATTGTAGGGTGAGGTCAGTTCCCAAATGTAGGTGCAAGCCTCTGTGGGCACATCTATACATGATATTAGTGCACCAGAGTTTATTGCTCTTGGGTGCAGCATCTTTGTGTGCCTGGGACCGCAGCACATTGAGCCAGGTCGGAGCAGCCCCGGCTGGCAGGGGTCCCTGGGGGTCAGCCTGCCAGCCCGGAGCTACTCCTGCCTGGTTCAATGTGCTGGGGCACAGGGATGCTCCAGTGTGGGGCTAGCTCACAGGCATCCCCACAGTGAAGCACCTTTGTACCCCAGCCAGCCAGGACAGTGCCTACATGTGTGTTGCAGCGGCATAAATTACTTTGCCATAGGATAGTACTTGTGTTGGGCAGTACTATCCTATGGCGAAGTCAATTAGTTTACTGCGGCCTAATAGCGCCATACGTGTAGATGGTGATGCTTTACTGTGGAGCTAATTAGGCAACTCAACAGTAAAGTGCATGTGTAGATGCCCCCTGTATGTTTCTAAAACCTTTCTCTCTAAAATGCCACCTGTGGTGGACTCTAATCTGGATCCAGCTTTGAACAGAAAGAATATGACAGAGCAGCTGCTCTTTACAGATACTCCTGACCTGGGAAAGATGCACTGCAGCTTCCCTCTCTGATTTTACTGGTTGGGATCAGAGGTCATCTGCACAGGGCTGACTGAATATGGGGTGGTAGGGGAGGCAGTCTGCAGCTGCTGGTATAAAAGCAGCTTTCTGATACGATCAGAGAGCTAGTGCATTTGGGCGCACACGCTTTGTGCTGAAGATGGCAGTACGTGCTTCAGAGGAACAATAAGCAAAACAGATCCTTTCTGAAGCGTGTGTGTGGAGTTTTACATCATCTTCCTGTTTTTAAAAGAAATGCTCTTTTAGGAACGATAAAATCAGGTTCTTTAGCCTGGCTGTGGTAAATGGTGGCTATATTGAGATGCATCTCAATACTTTGCCTTAGCAGGGTGCCAAGCCCAGCTGAGCTCCAGATGTTTCTCAGAAGTGCCCTTTTGTCATCTATTCCTTCAATTTTTTCCTGACAAATGTATTGTGGGAGCAGCTGCCTCCTACAAACAGTCTGCTAGTTTGCAGATAGCAGACTAGACTCCCCGCGTTCCCACAGACCCTGGCCTTATCCAGATGAGTGAAATGCTGACCTGCAGCTTAGGAAACGAATCCTGTTATTAAAGAAAAGAGGCCTCGTGACCCAG
>NW_005841975.1:2814467-2815600 GCF_000455745.1 Alligator sinensis | reverse complement strand
GGTGACGTTTTTTTTTTTTTTTTTTTTGGGTGCTGTGTAAATGATGCAAAGAGACGAGTATCCCCAGGTTGTGGTAGAGAAGAAATGATCTGTGGCTGTGTCATTCAGGAAGCACAGGGTGAGACAGGTCTTAAGGAGTGTCATGCCAGAGAAATATCAAGGTGAGAAAGGAGCAATCAGAGTTTTTCCCCCAGGGCAGCTCCAAGTGTGTACCATTATAAATGGGGCAGGGAGTGGGTGCCAGGAAACTATCTGCCCATGACCATATCTTTGAGAGAGAACCAACTCCTGGGTCTACATTGCGCATTCTGCCATTGACTTTCTATTTCATAGAGAAGTAAGGCTGGAAGGATCAAAAGATCATCTAGTTCAACCAGGGATCAAACCTGTGATCCTGGTGGTGTTAGCACCACACAACTTCATTGTTCAGTGTTTGGTCATGGATACAAAAGACTGTCCTGAGGTGCTTGGTAGATAGGGTGTTCCCTGAGTGCTGCACTG
This sequence comes from Alligator sinensis, assembly GCF_000455745.1. Classification (NCBI taxonomy): domain Eukaryota; kingdom Metazoa; phylum Chordata; order Crocodylia; family Alligatoridae; genus Alligator; species Alligator sinensis. The sequence goes on along the minus strand of NW_005841975.1, from coordinate 2,815,099 downwards.
AGCAGTTTGATGGTGCTTTCTCTGTACTCTGGAAAAGCAGAGGCCTTGGGCAGCTCCTTGGCTTCCACAATAGCAGTCCAGGATTTGGCAGGGGCTGACTTTCTTTTTATTTTGACCTCTGAAGTCTTGCAGCCTGTGAGACAGTCACCGCCTGTTGCTACAGCAGCATCTAAACCAGAGCTGATGGGAAATCTTCAGATGAAGTCTAAGTCTCCATCCATCAAATAAAAACCTTCTTACAAAAGGAGTGATTTCACCGAGAACGCCGATGAAATATTGTCATTGCAACTTCAGCATTTCCCACTGCTTTTTCTTCATTTAGTTGTGTTTCGGCTTCAGCATTGTTTCAACTTTAAGCTGGAAAATGCCACTGCTCTGTAGTCTTTTACCTACGTCCCTTATGTCCTTCCACTGGATGAGTCCAGTCTGATTCCAAATGATCTGGTGTAGTAGCCATTTCAAGTCAGCATTTCCTTGTAACTGAGGGTGGGGGGAAGCAAGGTGCTGCTGTGTTTGATGGTAACTTGTGGGGAGGGTTTTCCCAGCATAGCAAGATAGTCAGATCCTTTCTCTAGCTCCCATATTGGTGCTGGATGACAGTTCTACTCTTGTGCATGCCTGCTCTTAGCCAT
>NW_005841975.1:2801081-2814436 GCF_000455745.1 Alligator sinensis | reverse complement strand
ACCTAGAGGGGTGATAAAGAGTGTAAACCAGCACTTGTCATGGTTTCTCCCTTCCCCTCAAAAACATATAACTTCAATTTGCTGCTGATACCCCCTGTTCAAGTAGCTAAGTGCCTCTGTTGGGGGCTGTTAGAGAATCTGGGAGACTCCAGACCAGGGCTGCAGTCTTCTGAGGACTCCTTTAGAGTAGAGGCAAAGCAAGAAGGGTCCTTCTAAATGGAGAAGCTGCCATGGAAGATCTGCTGGAAATGAGCTGATGTGCCTTTGCCCAGGGCAGAAAGGCCCTCTGAAGGGAAGATGGCTGCTCTGGGTGCAGGCCGTGGTGATGAGGAGAAGGAGGCTTGCATGGGTCAAGTGCCACGTAAGGTGCTTGCATTACTACAGCTCTGGGCTGCTCTCCAGAGACCATTAGGTTGCTATAAACATATGATTGAATTCTGTAGTTCTGGAAAAGAACTGGCTCCTAATCACAGCTCACAGGATTGGGAGCAGGGGAAGTCGCTGCTTCCATCTCTGCTGGATGTTGTTTGTGTGGAATAGTAGGGGGAAACTGCAGTGGTCCCGTGCTGCATTGACACTGTAGCAGCAATCATGACCAGATACACTTCCCAGCTTCTTCCTTGCCAAAAGCAAACAGGCCAGCTCCTGGGCTTGCAACCTTTTCCATCTTGATGCTGGGGCAGGGGCAGAGCTCTTCATCAACTGTGACTTAAGACCTGGTCTGGGCCATGCCTGCAAACATTTGGAGACATCAGGCATGATAAACCACGTGGAGCAAGACCATGGCACAAATGTATGGCCAAGTGATAGCTTGGAAGGGTGCCAACAGACAGCAAGTCTATAAGAGAAGAGAACTTGATGTCCCTAGTGCTTTCCATGGTTTCACTGCGTACGTCAGCAGGAGAACGCAACAGACCTTAGTGAGATATGACGGAAAGCACTCTGACCTTGATGCTAGCTACTAATGGTGCAAAGCTTTGTGCTGAGCATAGGTTTCCTTTCTTCTGCATGGACAGTGATGGCTCCAGCTGGCTTGTCTCTAGCTGCTTCTGTTTTCTTAACAAAGCAGTTGCAGGTCTCTGTATGGCTGCGAGGAGGGCAGTACAGCATGGACTGCCTCACTGAAGGTGAGAGGATGCACCTAAATGGTTAGTGGTTATAGCCCATGGAGTCATCAGCAAAAAGACTGGTGGCAGCATACCCTTTGTCTACAGCTTGTCCTGCTCAGCAGCTGCGGGTATGAAATACAGCACCTGTCTGGTAACATCCTGGACAAATGTTGTGCTGCCACAGAGTAGTAATTGAGGCCCCACCAACTCTTTGCTGGGCAAGAGGCAAAGGAAGCTTTAGAGAGTTGCTTCCAGCTCATCCTTGGCCTCCCTTGTTGGTTATGGGGGAATTTCTGGATCCTGATACAAAAGTGCAGAAACTGCTGACAGTGGCCAGGGAGGTGTGCAGCTGCTTCAGCCACTGAGGGCTGTAGCCTTGGGGACCTGCAGGGCTCCTACAAACCATCTGGGCCAACAGATGAAATGGGTGGAGGGAGACAAGGTGGAACTCCATCTTTTCCATAGTGGCCCTTAGGACTGCAGGAGATCTCCTGGGTCACCAGGTCCAGTCCGCTGCTATTGCAGCCAGCTGCATCCTATGATCCCTTTCATTGTCTGATGAAGCCTCCACTGCTCCTACTGGGAAGCCATTGCAGAACCCTCTATCTGGGATCTCATGAGCGTATATTGACAAACTTTTATAGGAGCAGCACATTGGCTGTCGTGGTTCCCCAGCTTCACCTGTGGCAGGTTCGGGTGTTAGGTCTGTCATGTCAATAATCTTATGTAGAGTTTAGATTATGATTTGTATGGGATGGTTTGGATAGAGATGAGCAGGGGGCTGGACTAGATTCATAGACTGTAGAGTCGGAAGGGACGACAATGGATCATCGTGTCCGACCCCCTGCCCCTGGCAGGAAAGAGGACTGAGGTCAGATGACCCCAGCCAGGTGACTATCTAGCCTCCTCTTGAAGACCTCCAAGCTAGGTGATAGCACCACCTCTCTTGGAAGCCCATTCCAGATCCTGGCCACCCTTACTGTGAAAAATTTCTTCCTAATATCTAACCTAAATCCACTCTCAACTAGTTTACACCTGTTATTCCTAGTCACTCCCTGGGGCACCTTAGTAAACAGCACTTCCCCTATTCCCCGTTGACCTCCCCTAATAAATTTATAGGCGGCCACCAGATTTCCCCTCAGCTGTCTCTTCTTGTAAAGGCTGAAGAAATTCAGCTTTCTCACCCTCCCCCCGTAGGGTCTATCACGAAGGCCACTAATCATTCGAGTGGCCCTCCTCTGGACCCTCTCGAGATTCCCCGCGTCCCTCTTGAAGTGCGGCGCCCAAAACTGGACACAGTACTCCAACTGCAGCCTGACCAGTGCCGCATAGTGGGGGAGCATCACCTCCTTTGTTCTATTAGTCATGCACCTGCTAATGCACAACAAGGTGCGATTGGCCTTGTTGATGGCCTCGTTACACTGCCGGCTCATGTTCATCTTGGAGTCAATTATGACTCCAGGATCCCTCTCTGCCTCCGAGCTGCTGAGAAGGACACTCCCCAACCTATAGGTGTGCTGGGGATTCCTCCTTCCCAGGTGGAGTACCTTACATTTATCTTTATTAAATTGCATTCTATTTCTCTCTGCCCATTGATCCAACCTGTCCAGGTCGGCCTGAATCTGCTCCCTGCCCTCCGGTGTACTAACTTTGTCCCATAACTTAGTATCATCAGCAAACTTGGAGAAGGTGCTCTCCACCCCCTTGTCCAAATCGCTGATGAAGATATTGAATAATATTAGTCTGAGGACCGAACCCTGTGGGACCCCACTGCCCACCTCCCTCCAGGCCGAGAAGGAACCATCAACCACCACTCTCTGGGTGTGGTCCCTAAGCCACTTGGCCACCCACCTCATCGTGTAGGTGTCCACTCCACAGTCTGCTAGCTTCCCAATGAGGATAGGGTGCAAATCTGTGTCGAAGGCCTTCCTAAAGTCCAGGGGTTTAGGTTGTAGTCGTGTTGGTCTAAGGACATAGGCAGACAAGGTTCTTTGGGTGAATTTGATATCTTTTATTAGACCAACCCAAATAGTTGGAGAAAAGTTATTAAGCAAGCTTTCGGGTTCAAAAATGCTTCGTCAGGCTAAGGAAGTTTCAGCAGTTGGTGTGTGCTCTTCCAACTTCTCTATGATTTCTAGGAACTCTACTGCTCTGATAATTAGAAGCTGTCTGCTAACTTCTGGATTAAATGTACTTATTGGACAGTTTGTTCATGTTTGTTCTCATGCTAACATTATTCTTGAATTTAAATAGCTCCTCTGTCCCTCTGGTGTTTACCCCCAGATGCATTTTTAGACAGCAATCAGTCGTATCCCTTCAGCCTCCTTCTGCAAGGCTGTAGGACCCAGCCTCTCAGTCTCCTTGCAGAAGATGCATGTCCCATTTCTTCACTTGTTCCTGTAGGCTCCCTTTATGCTTCACTGTGGGTCTGGGGGTGCTTCTGGCCCTTGACAGTCCTCTCCCAGGTGGTGACCATGGTTTGTGCCTTTGCAAGCCCCTGGCACAAGCTTGAACACTCTCTTCCCATCTCCCCACCAAGGACAGCAACTTGGGCCCCGGTCCCTCACAGAGGCTAAGGTGCAGCCGTGCCTGGTCCCACTCCTTCAGGGCAGGACCCAGGTGAGGATGGCTGCACATAGGGGCAGATGCAGGGTTGAAGGTGTGGGGGGTGCAGAGGTGCACTTTCACCCCACTTTGATTCCTGGGAGGGGCAGCAGCTTTTCTAGTCAGGCTGTGCTGAGGGAGACACTTGACTTCAAGGCTCATTATAATCTGCCCGATCCCTTCTAAACTCTTTATTCCACAGGTGTTAACAACCCTCTTGTTAATGTTCCACCAATCCAGCTAGCCTTTGTTCTGCTGCCTGTTTGCTGCTCCTGGTAATGAAGCTCCTATTTCACAGTCCTGCAGATTGTTTCTAACTCATTCCAGAAAAGCTATATTTGTTTTTGCTTAAATTTCAAACTGAACAATCCAGCCCTAGGCCCCTAGTGCAGTGTTTCTCAATCCCATGGGCTGTGACCCAAAAGTGGCTCTCAGGAATATATGAAAAAGTCATGAATAAACTTTAAAAATTGATTTTCCTTTAAAGGATAAAAATGTGGGAAGAGTTCCAGCTTGCAAGGAGCTTCTTGCGGGAGGGGGACAGGACAGCAGGTTGGGAGTGAGGGGCACCAGCAGGGCCAGGGGGCTGTTTCCTACTAAAACTGTTTACTGGGTTGGGACTGGCCATTGTTTTTTAAAAATGGGTCCTGGTACAAAAATGGTTGAGGACCACTGCCCTAGCATATTGGCCCAGCTTCTAGCTTATTTTTAACTGGGGAAAAATGTGTTGTTTCTAGGTGATGATGATGCACTTCACCCTTTGCACCCCCTTTAAAATTTTAGGTCCATCTATGGCTACACAGAAGCACACAAGGAAGCTGGATTTGGGGACCTGGCTTGGCATTAGAACGGGCATTATAGCGGGGCTTGCAGTTCTTGCTTTCTACTCTGTGTCCCTGGCTGGATGAGACCATCCTCCCGGTGGTGTCGGACAGTGCTCCATCATGGCCAAGCATTGCCTCACGGCACAATTCCCTCACCTGCAAACCCGTGCCATCTTCAGCTACTCCCTCCTGCCTTTATCTCTTGTGTCCATGTTTTTTGGAAAGTGTTTGCTCTCCTGTTGTCCCCTAAAAGAGAGATGGAGCCCTAGTGCTCGTCTCCCTCTAGTCTTTCTCCTCTGCCATGATTCTGTGACATTAGAGGCAAAATGGCCTCTCTTTGAATTTCTGTTCCACATTCAAAACTTGGTAACATTTTGTTTAGATGGTTTTGACAGGAACTGGATTGAAATCAGCAAAACTGCCTGTTCCGGTTTGTGGTTGGGTTCAGCTCGGCATTTCTGGCCTGTGAAAAGTTTGGTCTTTTTACCTTGAACTAAAATTTCTGTATTGTCATTTTTTGTGTGTGTGATGGAAAGGCCAAGTTGTTGTCCAGCTGTAATCCATGCTATGAGCTGGAGGGGAGTACGGGATATGTACAAATATTGGAGCACCATTGATGAAGCCCCACAGGCTGTGCTGAAATAATACCTGGGAAGGAATCCAAGTGACAGATGCAATCAGATTGTAAGGATGAACAATATGGTTGCAGAAATGAAGGCAGTTCACGAGGATGGCACCTCACATCTTTGACTTCATCGGCTCCTTCAGGTCCCTTTCTGGAGCAGGGATTGCACTGGTTGGCAGAGAAGATCTTTACCCTGCAGTGGATTGGGAAGATCTGGGATGCACGTAGGGGCAGATGGCTGACAGCAGGCTCATGGGGATGAATGGACAGAAGCTGAAGTGAGATTTTCCTGTTGCAGCAGCCTGGGAATAACTGGTTGGTTTCACAGAAATTGTTAGAGGCTTCATTCTGCAGTGAGACTGAGAAATGCAGATGTGTCAATAGATTTTGGCTTTGTTACCATAAAATCCATGTTGACTCCCACCTTTGTAACACATGTGCATGCAGAACAATGCTGGCACCCTTGCTACTAGAGCTGGGGGTAGTTTATTCACCATGAGAATGCAGTTTGTAGTTAAGCAGACCCAGCTATGGAGCTGCACTCAACTCAGCTAATAATTTTGTCAGAAAAAAGGGGAAAATGTTTTAGATTCTTAATTTTTTTTTTCATTCCAAAAAAAGGGAATCTTCCAAACATGTCAAATTTTAATTTTAAAAAGGGCGTTTAAAAAAAAAAAGTGCTGCCCCTGAAAATGGAGTGGAACTTGCCAGTCGAGCAGAAGCAAATGCCTGTGTTTTGGTTTGGACGCTGAGCACAGAAATTAATTATTTGCACAGCGCCAGTCATTACTCATCTCGGCTTCCTTCACCAAATTCATCATGCTCAGCTCCGAACAACTGTAGTCCCAGGAGCCTTCCACAAAGCTGTGAACAGCTGAGATGGATGGATGGATGGATTTGACGAACTGTGGTCCCAGACTCCTTTCGTTGGACAGAAGCATTTAAAGGATGCTAAGCTAATTATTCTCTGCCATCTGCCTGCTGCTATCCAGCAGCATCTTTGCCTTGCTCACATGGGAAGAGGAGCTACAGCAGGTGACCCAGGCAGAGCTCCATCACCTAGCCTTGACAGCCTGAGGCTTGGATTTCCTCCAGCTTCTGCATTGTGGTCGCCTGGAGACAGCATCCTGCACATCCTGCAGTCAGGACCTGTTGGGCAAGCACTTTGGTGGATTCCTCACTTTAGTGCCTGGGGAAGGGTAAGTAGACAGGAAAGGGGACTTCTGCAAGGGGCTGAAGTGTGAAGCTGGTGCCTAGGAGTGCCGGTTTCCTAATCCAGGGGAAATGGGGTCATCCTTGTGTGGCAGGTGTACGTAGGCCTTCTCATTGGGAACAAAGTCAGCTTAGCTCCAAGTTTCACCCTCTCACCTTTGCTTCCTCCAGCTTTTTTTCTGTCTAGAGAAAATAGAAGCATTAGGTGCAAGACACAGGAGGTGACAGTGCCTCTGCTCATCACCGGTTCGGCCTCATCTGGACACTGTGTGCAGTTCTGGGCTCCACATTTTAAAAAGCATATGGAGAAGCTAGAGAGGGTTCAGAGATGGGCAACAAAGATGATGAAGGGCTTAGAAAGCAAGTCCTATGAAGAGAGACTGAAGGAGCCAGGCATGTTCAGCTTGCAGAGAGCACATGGTGGCATGCCTTCAGATATTTGAAAGCTGCTATAAAGAAGAGAGAGAGCACGTTTTCTCTCTTGTTGAAGAGAGTTGGGTGTAGACCAATGGCTTGAAGTTGCAGCAAAGTAGGTTTATATTGGATATAAGCACTGTTAGGACAAGGAGGCAGTGGAATAGATACCCAGGGAAGTTGTGGACTCTGTCACTGAAGGTGTTCAAGAAGAGGTTGGTCAGGGATGACCTAGGAATAGTGATGCCTGTGTTTTACAGCGGGAATTTCCCTTGCTTCTGGGCCTTGCTGGTTGTCACATGGGGCTGGGAAGGTATTTTTCCCCTCCTGCTGCTGTATGTATTGGTGGGGGAGGAGAAGCAGGGCATTTGCCTTCCTTAGAAGCACTGGGTGTTGGCTGCAGCCACAGCTGGGCCTTTTGACTGGGTTGTGCCAGTGCTCTTGCTGGGACTTAAGCCTGGAGATTCCCAGCTAGAGGGTCTTGCCCTTTTGCTCAGAATCAGACTCATTGCCACATTTGGGGAGTGATACCATGGCTAGATTGGTATGGACTTGGGGTGGGGGATGGCCCTTTTTCTTAGATCTCTTGTGTGTACTTTAACAACCTTGTTGCCATAAGATGTTGGCCACTCTGGCCTCCCTGCTTTACCTGTGGCAGGTTTGGATGGTATATCTTGTAGTTGTGTCAGGAGTGATGGTGTACTTTTGCTAAGAGGTTAGACAATGGATTTATCTGGGATGGTTTGGGTAGGGATGACCCTGCCTCAGGCATGGGGTTGGACTAGATCATCTCTGGAGGTCCCTTCCAGCCCTGCTTTTCTTTGATTTTTAGAGATGAGCCATGGTGAGATGTAGCAGTATTAAGGTTTTTCATGGCCAAACAGCACAAAAATAGCTTTGTGCCTTGGAAGCAAGGCCTCTAATGACCGCAGCACCACTCTCTCCTCCTCCACGTCTTTCCTTAAGTCTCCCCTCTGCTCTGACCCCAGTCAGACCCTTGAAAATAAGTAGGCCATTGGTGGCCTGCAGTGGAGCTTAATGCACTAACCCTAACTGGTATATTGTGTTGTCCCTGCTGGTAAGTTGTAGATGCCCATTGGTTTCTTGTCCATGGATCAGGAACTCCTTGGAACAGAGGCCATCTTTTTGTTACATGCGTAATAGTTGCCCATGGCAAAGCCGGGCATGAGGAGAGCATGCTGTCCCATGTGAATGCTACTAAAACTATTCTGCTGCCACGTGTGGCCATGTATTCCATGCTGCACAGAGATGTTACTCAGGATCCCCCTGACTTCTGCATTTTTTTTTAAAGCTCGTGAGAAAATAGTGAGAGAATGCCTTGAAAAGAATTCAAATTTCTGTCTTTGGAGGGTAAGTCAATGGGAAAGGGGACTGGATGGGAAAGTAGACAGGAAAGGGGACTGCGCCCAAATGCCTCTGTCTTTGACACCAGATAAGACTGCACCTTTCCTCTGCACTTCACTCCTGGGGAGCTCAGGCAGCTCCCTTCTCAGTTTCTGATGACCCCTTTCCAAAAATGCCTGATTCTGCCCGAGGCTTATCTGGGGAAACTGGTGCCTAACACTAGCATTCAACCTAATACTAGGTGTCTCGGTGCTTCTGAGGTTCAATGACGGCATCAGAACTTCTCACCTAAGCCTATGACCTGCATTTTAAGTGTTGCAAGATCTGTTTTAAAAACAGTGAGAGCTGGCAACGTGAAAAAAGTGGATGGAGCATTGGTGGGGTGGAGGGTGGAAGGAAGCAGTAGAGCAACATACAGAATCACAGAAAAACAGGCACTTCAAGAGATCTTCTAAATTCATCTCCATGGTCCAGGCAGGTTCAACTGTGCCTAGACCATTCCTCTCAGAGGAGACCCCCATCCCTCCCTCCCAGCCTACACAAAGGGATCTGGGTTGCTGGCCTGTTTCTGCAGGCTTTCTCTCCTGCAAGCCCTGGGACCTTGTTGGCCTTTCTGCCCTTTGCTCCCATGTATCAGCAATCCAGTGAGATCTGTCTAGAAATGTCCGGAGTGGTTCTTCCCCTACCTCACCCCAGCTGAATCAAAGACCTCTCTGGCAAATTAGTGTGCAAGGCCACCAGCGGCATGTGGGTGGAGGGGTGTGCGCAGGGAACCCTGTGAGCTGAGAGCTGCGTCTGATGATGCTGGCAGCGAGGGACACAGGAAGGGAGGAATGGTGGCTTGTTCTTATCTGTGGCATTTGTGCATTTGGCCCAGGTGGGGCTTGGATGTATGTATAATTTATGATGATGGAGCTTATCACGGTAGCAGCCAGAGCCTCCAAGCAGGGTCAGAGGCCCCTCAGGCCAGGTGCTGCTTTTGTATCCTGTTTCCTCTTCTTTTGGTGAATGCCACTGCCATCTTTTTGGCCTGTATTTTTATCATTTAATAATTCCCTTTCAAGCTCCAGTCTTGTAGGGTCCATTCAAGATCCTTCCTTGGCCAGGACACATGACCCTCAAGCCCTGACACGGGTCCTCCAGCACCATAGCTCGGGTCTTCCATTCCTACGGACAGCCGTTCCTCAGTAGTGCCAAAGGAGGGTGGGAATAAGTGGTGTCCTCCAAAGGTCACATCTGCAGCAATGCTCTGACCTCACTGGATCCCATGAAGGGATGTTGCTGCAGTCCCTTCTCACAGCTTGTGAAGCTGGGGGAGACTGGGAGCTGCCTTGCGCTACTGGGGTTGAGGACACTACCCCTCACATCTGAGTCGTGCTACTGGAGAAGCCCGGGGGCATTACATCCCTCACCCCCTCACTTCCCACTTACTTGCCTGTCTCTGCCAACACTCAGCCCATGTCCATTCAGCCTGGCCTCCATCACCATTAAATAACACAAGCCGTTGTGTGAAGAGCACAAAGGATCTCTGCTTCCCCTTGGCCGCTCTGCCCCAGCTCTCTCAGCAGTTAATTCAAGCAGACAAGGCTTCATGCCTATGAACTGGGGAGTCTCTAGCATTATCCCTGCATTGTCATGTCACTGCAGGGAGCCCATTCCCCCTCATGGGCTAGCTGTGCCCAGTAGAGAAGCAGGGAGCCCTGCGTGATCACAGCGGGGCAGCGCCAGTGGTGCTCGTGGGTGCATGCAGGGGGAGCAATAGGCAATCGCAGCAGTTTGTGGCTGGGTCCAATTATAAAGCAAAGTATATTAAAAACTGTCCCTGGGGCACAGGGTGCCCCTGCCCCCTTCATCAGCACCCCCTGATTGCACTGAGGCTGCCCACCGGGACTCCAGCCATCACTTGCCCATCCCTTCCCTTTGCTCATCTGGTTTGTGGGGAAGGGGTGGATGCCGCTGCTCCCCACAGGCCTCTCCTCGCTTCCCCCAGCTCACACTCCTGAAGTTATCCGGCTTCAACACCACTCGCCGGCTCTCTTCTTCCCTGTTAATTCAAGCCAGGGGGGAGAGGCAATTGGGTACTGGTTTCCAGTGGCTGGACGAGGCTGGCAGGCAAGCACGCAAACGGGAGCCTGCCTGTACTGGGGACGAGAAAGGGGTTTTGTTCAAAAAAATGCATGGAGTCAGAGTGTTTTCCCCTATTTTCTGAGCGCCTTTTTTTTTCTGTAAATATTTTTCCATTCTTAAAAAGAAAAAGGTAGTTTACTAAAATCCCACCTTTTATCCAAAACTGAATTTTGAAAATCAAAAAAAAGTTTTGACTTTTGTTTTTACAGTAAAATGAATCACAGAACATTTGGGGAAAAATGAAGTTTCTTCCAAACATATAGTCCATTGGAAATGGAAAGGTATTATCAACCTTTAAGTTTCCAATGGACTATATGGCCTTTTCTCTGGCCAAGCCCTGTTAGATGAAACCCTTTAAGAGTGGAAATAAAACCATTTTTCTTCATGGGGTTGGGGTGGGTGGGGACATTAGGAGCCTGAATCCTTAGGTTATGGAGCCTGTTATACATATACAAATGGGTGTGAGGGGCTGCTATACTATAGCATATAATTTTACTTTATACTTCCTTACATGCCACACAAGGTGCAAGAGGGGAAGATGGGTCCACCATCCCTGGTACAGGCTGGCCATGGTGGTATACAGGGCCTTTGGTTGACTTTAATCCCAGTCAGTGAGTGGGGGGCCTCTGTCCACATCTCCTGAACAGAAGAACCCAGTTATTGATACAGGGTCAAATCCTCAACCCTGCTTAGATGGTTTTGAAAGCTGTCTCACCCTGCTAGCTGGGACAGAATCCAGGATGGCAGAAGCCATGGCTGGCATAAGTGAGTATATTTACCAGGTACACAACTCTCCTTACTGCTCCTAGCTTTGGGGCACAGCCAGGAAGATGGGAGCCTAACAGCAATGTTGCTACATCCTGGTGATCCCTGGCTGGTGTGCTGGTTCCTAAAGGGCCATAACCAGGCACTGTAAGTCAGAGCAGCCTTGAGGCTGCTCTACACTGTTTTGAGATAAAAGCGATAGACATTGTGAACACCTTGGTACAAGGATGGATCTGGAGGGCAGGAGGAGAGGTGCAGTGGGTCAGCTGCACTCCCCTTTTATTCCTCGCCGAACTTTAAAACCAATTGCTGGGAAAGGCAGTGGCATTTCTATTCAGGCAGTGCTGAGAAAATAGATTCCCTTCATGGCTCCTTGTCATTGTTCAGGTTGATCTCGAGCTACTCCACAGGTATTAACAACCCTCTGTCTGTCAGCCACTCCTGGTAACATGTCTCTTCTATTTTATAGCCCTGCTGACTGTTTTTAGCTTTAGGTTAAAAACTTAACTAAGGTATGGTCATATTAACTCTGGTGTAGAAATGACTGGCAGTGAAGTATTGGAGGCACTGTCAAGATGCTCCAGAAGGCTAGGTTTTATTTCATGAGTCTGAATAAGAGATGTACATTGAAGTTTAATGCCTGCAGGACTAATGACACAACTTTTTTTTGCCTAATTTGGTGTGGTTTTTTAAGCTGTATACGTAATCTAGCAAATTAGTACAAATTCTAATAGTTATATTTGCTTTTACTTTGATCGTAAACTGAATAATGTAGTGCTCGCCCCGATTATATTAATAAAACATCTAGTATTTTTACTGGAGAAAAATATTGTATGTGATGATGTACCACACTGTCTGCATACCCGCTTTCTAAAATCGTGGATCCACTCATGCCCTGGTGAAGTATATGGATGTCCAGTGTTCAGACTTGCCACAGTGATGTTTTTTGGCAGAGTCGTCCCAGAGGAGGCCTGAAGACAGAAGGGCTTACACTTGGGGTCAGTTCCTGTTCCACCCATCTTAAGTGGTACTTTACTACCTAAATTCAATCTTATTGCACTTTACTCAAGTCTAGGGAAACCTGTTAGTACAAAAGGTGGGTGGGTCCTCTTCTTCCACCCTGCTTTTTTCTGATCTACACTTAAGATGTATTACAAAAGTAATGGTCAGTGGTTTTCAGGGACTCAAGCAGGGTGGAATAAGATCTAAGTGACACTGTGGGTGCGTCTACACAAGATGCTGTACTACGCAGTAGACTTATCTACTGTGCAGTAAAGTGTCGCTATTTAACCATGCACTAAGCTACTACCATGCGATTACTACCTGAAAATACAGGTAGTAGATTTACTGCACATTAGCTAAAGCATAGTAGGGCATGTGTAGATGCTGACTGGGAGTAAATTTGTTCCGGTCAGCCAGAGCAACGTGGCTGGCTGTCCCTCCAGCCACGGGGCAGGTCCGGCTCCTTAGAAGTCCCTGCCTGGCCTTTAGCTCCTGGGCCCACTGCTGCCTTCCCCTGGCCACTGCATGCTGTTGAGGTGGGGTTGACTTGGTTGCAGCAGTGCTGTACAGCCCCGTCCGGACTCCCAGGCCTCTGTTGGCTGCACCCTGGCCCCTGGGCACCATGCCCCTTGCCTGTGGATACATACCTGGACCCAGTGGCACCTGGAGTCCTTGGCAGAGGCAGCACCACTGATGGCAGCACCCCTGACCCTGGGGAGAACAGCCCAGGGGCCAGCTGGGCAACAGGAGATACTGCCAACCTCATTGCTATCTTGGGTGAGGCTGAGGCCCACAGATGGTTTGGCTGGGGCACCTGGGCAAACATGCATATTTATGAAGACATGGCACGCAGGAGCACAGCCACGAGTGGTCTGAGCAGCAGAGCCACATCAAGGTGAAGGCCCTGTGGGCACAGGAGGTCTGTGCGATGGACCATGCCCTGCAGGTGGGAGCTGGACCAAATCCCAGCTCCAGCCCAGGCTGTGCCTCTGAGCTGCACAGAGCATTGCCACATTGACTGGGGTGTTGGGGAGAGGGGGCAGGAAGGAGTTCTGTGTTACAGAGAAATAAAGGTTCTTGATGTGAAATGGTCTGGGTGGTCTTGGGGGTGCGCTGTGGGCCTGGGGTCTGTGGGCAGCCACCCAGGTGCCCTACGATGGAGGGTGGGGAGGAGGTGATCCATGAGTGCCTTACAGACAGTGCCCTGTCCGCTGCTGCTGGGGAGCGGCCATGGCACACTCACCACAGGCTCCCAGGATAGTGTTCCCCTGCCCCAACAGAGACCCCTGCCAGGCGGAGCCTCCCTCC